>NC_140644.1:20945257-21564780 GCF_978046115.1 Saccoglossus kowalevskii
TACATGACATTGACATAACATTGACGTCAAGTTCTCGCACTTGTTTTTTTTTTTTACGAGATTTAAATGGCATTATGTCATATATATATAATTTAAACTTGGTGCCAATGCGAATCATTTTCATAATTTGCATTCATTCTTGCGGTTGATCTACGGCCAATTATGTATACAGCGGCTCAACGAGGTGTTCTAAAACATTCGCTGCGAGCAGGGTTCGAACCTGCGCGGGGAGACCCCATTGGATTTCGAGTCCAACGCCTTAACCACTCGGCCATCACAGCAGTTGATGCAATGACAAGTGCTCCTAAAAATGTTGGCTTAAAATTTGTTGTTATTTTATTTCCATTTGTTACATGACATTGATATCAAATTCACGCACTTGTTTTTCTTTTTTACGAGATGTAAATGGCATTAAGTGATATATATAATGTAAACTTGGTGCCAATGCGAATCATTTTCTTAATTTGCATGCGTTCTTGCGGTTGATCTACGGCCAATCATGTATACAGCGGTGCAGCGAGGTGTTCTAAAACGTTCGCTGCGAGCAGGGTTTGAACCTGCGCGGAGAGACCCCATTGGACTTCAAGTCCAACGCCTTAACCACTCGGCCATAACAGCAGTTTATGAAATGACAAGTGCTCCTAAAAATGTGGCTTAAAATTTGTTGTTATTTTATTTGCATTTGTTACATGACATTGACATAACATTGACGTCAAGTTCCCGCACTTGTTTTTTTTTACGAGATTTAAATGGCATTAAGTCATATATATATAATTTAAACTTGGTGCCAATGCGAATCATTTTCATAATTTGCATTCATTCTTGCGGTTGATCTACGGCCAATTATGTATACAGCGGCTCAACGAGGTGTTCTAAAACATTCGCTGCGAGCAGGGTTCGAACCTGCGCGGGGAGACCCCATTGGATTTCAAGTCCAACGCCTTAACCACTCGGCCATCACAGCAGTTGATGCAATGGCAAGTGCTCCTAAAAATGTTGGCTTAAAATTTGTTGTTATTTTATTTGCATTTGTTACATGACATTGACATGTTACATAACATTGACGTCAAATTCACGCACTTGTTTTTCTGTTGAACGACATTTAAATGGCATTAAGTCATATATATATAATTTAAACTTGGTGCCAATGCGAATCATTTTCATAATTTGCATTCATTCTTGCGGTTGACCTACGGCCAATTATGTATACAGCGGCTCAACGAGGTGTTCTAAAACATTCGCTGCGAGCAGGGTTCGAACCTGCACGGAGAGACCCCATTGGATTTCAAGTCCAACGCCTTAAACACTCGGCCATCACAGCAGTTGATGCAATGACAAGTGCTCCTAGAAATTTTGGCTGAAAATTTGTTGTTATTGTATTTGCATGTGTTACATAACATTGCCATGTTACATAACATTGACGTCAAGTTCACGCACTTGTTTTTCTCTTTTAAGAGATGTAAATGGCATTAAGTCATATATATATTATTTAAACTTGATGCCAATGCGAATCATTTTCATAATTTGCATTCATTCATGCGGTTGATCTACGGCCAATTATGTATACAGCGGCTCAACGAGGTGTTCTAAATCATTCGCTGCGAGCAGGGTTCGCACCTGCGCGGGGAGACCCCATTGGATTTCGAGTCCAACGCCTTAACCACTCGGCCATCACAGCAGTTGATGCAATGACAAGTGCTCCTAAAAATGTTGGCTTAAAATTTGTTGTTATTTTATTTGCATTTGTTACATGACATTGATATCAAATTCACGCACTTGTTTTTCTTTTTTACGAGATGTAAATGGCATTAAGATATATATAATGTAAACTTGGTGCCAATGCAAATCATTTTCTTAATTTGCATGCGTTCTTGCGGTTGATCTACGGCCAATCATGTATACAATGGTGCAGCGAGGTGTTCTAAAACATTCGCAGCGAGCAGGGTTCGAACCTGCGCGGGGAGACCCCATTGGATTTCGAGTCCAACGCCTTAACCACTCGGCCATCACAGCAGTTGATGCAATGAAAAGTGCTCCTAGAAATTTTGGCTGAAAATTTGTTGTTATTGTATTTGCATTTGTTACATGACATTGACATCAAATTCACGCACTTGTTTTTCTTTTTTACGAGATGTAAATGGCATTAAGTGATATATATAATGTAAACTTGGTGCCAATGCGAATCATTTTCTTAATTTGCATGCGATCTTGCGGTTGATCTACGGCCAATCATGTATACAGCGGTGCAACGAGGTGTTCTAAAACAATAACTGCGAGCAGGGTTCGAAGCTGCGCGGGGAGACCCCATTGGATTTCGAGTCCAACGCCTTAACCACTCGGCCATCACAGCAGTTGATGCAATGACAAGTGCTCCTAGAAATTTTGGCTGAAAATTTGTTGTTATTTTATCTGCATTTGTTACATGACATTGACATGTTACATAACATTGACGTCAAATTCACGCACTTGTTTTTCTGTTTTACGAGATGTAAATGGCATTAAGTCATATATATATAATTTAAACTTGGTGCCAATGCGAATCATTTTCATAACTCGCATTCATTCTTGCGGTTGATCTACGGCCAATTATGTATACAGCGGCTCAACGAGGTGTTCTAAAACATTCGCTGCACACAGGGTTCGAACCTACGCGGGGAGACCCAATTGCATTTCAAGTCCAACGCCTTAACCACTCGGCCATCACAGCAGTTGATGCAATGGCAAGTGCTCCTAAAAATGTTGGCTTAAAATTTGTTGTTATTTTATTTGCATTTGTTACACGACATTGACATGTTACATAACATTGACGTCAAATTCACGCACTTGTTTTTCTGTTTTACGAGATGTAAATGGCATTAAGTCATATATATATAATTTAAACTTGGTGCCAATGCGAATCATTTTCATAACTCGCATTCATTCTTGCGGTTGATCTACGGCCAATTATGTATACAGCGGCTCAACGAGGTGTTCTAAAACATTCGCTGCACACAGGGTTCGAACCTACGCGGGGAGACCCAATTGCATTTCAAGTCCAACGCCTTACCCACTCGGCCATCACAGTAGTTGATGCAATGACATGTGCTCCTAGAAATTTTGGCTGAAAATTTGTTGTTATTTTATTTGCATTTGTTACATAACATTGACGTCAAGTTCACGCACTTGTTTTTCTTTTTTACGAGAAGTAAATGGCATTAAGTGATATATATAAAGTAAACTTGGTGCCAATGCGAATCATTTTCTTAATTTGCATGCGTTCTTTCGGTTGATCTACGGACAATCATGTATAATGCGGTGCAACGAGGTGTTCTAAAACATTCGCTGCGAGCAGGGTTCTAACCTGCGCGGGAAGACCCCATTGGATTTCGAGTCCAACGCCTTAACCACTCGGCCATCACAGCAGTTGATGCAATGACAAGTGCTCCTAGAAATTTTGGCTGAAAATTTGTTGTTATTTTATTTGCATTGGTCGTCATTGACGTCAAGTTCACGCACTTGTTTTTCTCTTTTAAGAGATGTAAATGGAATTAAGTCATATATATATAATTTAAACTTGGTGCCAATGCGAATCATTTTCATAATTTGCATTCAGTCTTGCGGTTGATCTACGGCCTATTTTGTATACAGCGGCTCAACGAGGTGTTCTAAAACATTCGCTTCGAGCAGGGTTTGAACCTGCGCGGGGAGACCCTATTGGATTTCAAGTCCAACGCCTTAACCACTCGGCCATCACAGCAGTTTATGCAATGACAAGTGCTCCTAAAAATGTTGGCTTAAAATTTGTTGTTATTTTATTTGCATTTGTTAAATAACATTGACGTCAAGTTCACGCACTTGTTTTTTTTTTACGAGAAGTAAATGGCATTACGTGATATATATATAAAGTAAACCTGGTGCCAATGCGAATCATTTTCATAATTTGCATTCATTCTTGCGGTTGATCTACGGCCAATTATGTATACAGCGGCTCAACGAGGTGTTCTAAAACATTCGCTGCGAGCAGGGTTCGAACCTGCGCGGTGAGACCCCATTGGATTTCAAGTCCAACGACTTAACCACTCGGCCATCACAGCAGTTGATGCAATGACAAGTGCTCCTAGAAATTTTGGCTGAAAATTTGTTGTTATTTTATTTGCATTTGTTACATAACATTGCCATGTTACATAACATTGACGTCAAGTTCACGCACTTGTTTTTCTCTTTTAAGAGATGTAAATGGAATTAAGTCATATATATATAATTTAAACTTGGTGCCAATGCGAATCATTTTCATAATTTGCATTCAGTCTTGCGGTTGATCTACGGCTAATTATGTATACTGCGGCTCAACGAGGTGTTCTAAAACATTCGCTGCGAGCAGGGTTCGAACCTGAGCGGGGAGACCCCATTGGATTTCAAGTCCAACGCCTTAACCACTCGGCCATCACAGCAGTTTATGCAATGACAAGTGCTCCTAAAAATGTGGCTTAAAATTTGTTGTTATTTTATTTGCATTTGTTACATGACATTGACATAACATTGACGTCAAGTTCTCGCACTTGTTTTTTTTTTTTACGAGATTTAAATGGCATTATGTCATATATATATAATTTAAACTTGGTGCCAATGCGAATCATTTTCATAATTTGCATTCATTCTTGCGGTTGATCTACGGCCAATTATGTATACAGCGGCTCAACGAGGTGTTCTAAAACATTCGCTGCGAGCAGGGTTCGAACCTGCGCGGGGAGACCCCATTGGATTTCGAGTCCAACGCCTTAACCACTCGGCCATCACAGCAGTTGATGCAATGACAAGTGCTCCTAAAAATGTTGGCTTAAAATTTGTTGTTATTTTATTTCCATTTGTTACATGACATTGATATCAAATTCACGCACTTGTTTTTCTTTTTTACGAGATGTAAATGGCATTAAGTGATATATATAATGTAAACTTGGTGCCAATGCGAATCATTTTCTTAATTTGCATGCGTTCTTGCGGTTGATCTACGGCCAATCATGTATACAGCGGTGCAGCGAGGTGTTCTAAAACGTTCGCTGCGAGCAGGGTTTGAACCTGCGCGGAGAGACCCCATTGGACTTCAAGTCCAACGCCTTAACCACTCGGCCATAACAGCAGTTTATGAAATGACAAGTGCTCCTAAAAATGTGGCTTAAAATTTGTTGTTATTTTATTTGCATTTGTTACATGACATTGACATAACATTGACGTCAAGTTCCCGCACTTGTTTTTTTTTACGAGATTTAAATGGCATTAAGTCATATATATATAATTTAAACTTGGTGCCAATGCGAATCATTTTCATAATTTGCATTCATTCTTGCGGTTGATCTACGGCCAATTATGTATACAGCGGCTCAACGAGGTGTTCTAAAACATTCGCTGCGAGCAGGGTTCGAACCTGCGCGGGGAGACCCCATTGGATTTCAAGTCCAACGCCTTAACCACTCGGCCATCACAGCAGTTGATGCAATGGCAAGTGCTCCTAAAAATGTTGGCTTAAAATTTGTTGTTATTTTATTTGCATTTGTTACATGACATTGACATGTTACATAACATTGACGTCAAATTCACGCACTTGTTTTTCTGTTGAACGACATTTAAATGGCATTAAGTCATATATATATAATTTAAACTTGGTGCCAATGCGAATCATTTTCATAATTTGCATTCATTCTTGCGGTTGACCTACGGCCAATTATGTATACAGCGGCTCAACGAGGTGTTCTAAAACATTCGCTGCGAGCAGGGTTCGAACCTGCACGGAGAGACCCCATTGGATTTCAAGTCCAACGCCTTAAACACTCGGCCATCTCAGCAGTTGATGCAATGACAAGTGCTCCTAGAAATTTTGGCTGAAAATTTGTTGTTATTGTATTTGCATGTGTTACATAACATTGCCATGTTACATAACATTGACGTCAAGTTCACGCACTTGTTTTTCTCTTTTAAGAGATGTAAATGGCATTAAGTCATATATATATTATTTAAACTTGATGCCAATGCGAATCATTTTCATAATTTGCATTCATTCATGCGGTTGATCTACGGCCAATTATGTATACAGCGGCTCAACGAGGTGTTCTAAATCATTCGCTGCGAGCAGGGTTCGCACCTGCGCGGGGAGACCCCATTGGATTTCGAGTCCAACGCCTTAACCACTCGGCCATCACAGCAGTTGATGCAATGACAAGTGCTCCTAAAAATGTTGGCTTAAAATTTGTTGTTATTTTATTTGCATTTGTTACATGACATTGATATCAAATTCACGCACTTGTTTTTCTTTTTTACGAGATGTAAATGGCATTAAGATATATATAATGTAAACTTGGTGCCAATGCAAATCATTTTCTTAATTTGCATGCGTTCTTGCGGTTGATCTACGGCCAATCATGTATACAATGGTGCAGCGAGGTGTTCTAAAACATTCGCAGCGAGCAGGGTTCGAACCTGCGCGGGGAGACCCCATTGGATTTCGAGTCCAACGCCTTAACCACTCGGCCATCACAGCAGTTGATGCAATGAAAAGTGCTCCTAGAAATTTTGGCTGAAAATTTGTTGTTATTGTATTTGCATTTGTTACATGACATTGACATCAAATTCACGCACTTGTTTTTCTTTTTTACGAGATGTAAATGGCATTAAGTGATATATATAATGTAAACTTGGTGCCAATGCGAATCATTTTCTTAATTTGCATGCGATCTTGCGGTTGATCTACGGCCAATCATGTATACAGCGGTGCAACGAGGTGTTCTAAAACAATAACTGCGAGCAGGGTTCGAAGCTGCGCGGGGAGACCCCATTGGATTTCGAGTCCAACGCCTTAACCACTCGGCCATCACAGCAGTTGATGCAATGACAAGTGCTCCTAGAAATTTTGGCTGAAAATTTGTTGTTATTTTATCTGCATTTGTTACATGACATTGACATGTTACATAACATTGACGTCAAATTCACGCACTTGTTTTTCTGTTTTACGAGATGTAAATGGCATTAAGTCATATATATATAATTTAAACTTGGTGCCAATGCGAATCATTTTCATAACTCGCATTCATTCTTGCGGTTGATCTACGGCCAATTATGTATACAGCGGCTCAACGAGGTGTTCTAAAACATTCGCTGCACACAGGGTTCGAACCTACGCGGGGAGACCCAATTGCATTTCAAGTCCAACGCCTTAACCACTCGGCCATCACAGCAGTTGATGCAATGGCAAGTGCTCCTAAAAATGTTGGCTTAAAATTTGTTGTTATTTTATTTGCATTTGTTACACGACATTGACATGTTACATAACATTGACGTCAAATTCACGCACTTGTTTTTCTGTTTTACGAGATGTAAATGGCATTAAGTCATATATATATAATTTAAACTTGGTGCCAATGCGAATCATTTTCATAACTCGCATTCATTCTTGCGGTTGATCTACGGCCAATTATGTATACAGCGGCTCAACGAGGTGTTCTAAAACATTCGCTGCACACAGGGTTCGAACCTACGCGGGGAGACCCAATTGCATTTCAAGTCCAACGCCTTACCCACTCGGCCATCACAGTAGTTGATGCAATGACATGTGCTCCTAGAAATTTTGGCTGAAAATTTGTTGTTATTTTATTTGCATTTGTTACATAACATTGACGTCAAGTTCACGCACTTGTTTTTCTTTTTTACGAGAAGTAAATGGCATTAAGTGATATATATAAAGTAAACTTGGTGCCAATGCGAATCATTTTCTTAATTTGCATGCGTTCTTTCGGTTGATCTACGGACAATCATGTATAATGCGGTGCAACGAGGTGTTCTAAAACATTCCCTGCGAGCAGGTTTCGAACCTGCGCGGGAAGACCCCATTGGATTTCGAGTCCAACGCCTTAACCACTCGGCCATCACAGCAGTTGATGCAATGACAAGTGCTCCTAAAAATTTTGGCTGAAAATTTGTTGTTATTTTATTTGCATTGGTCGTCATTGACGTCAAGTTCACGCACTTGTTTTTCTTTTTTACGAGAAGTAAATGGCATTAAGTGATATATATAAAGTAAACTTGGTGCCAATGCGAATCATTTTCATAATTTGCATTCATTCTTGCGGTTGATCTATGGCCAATTATGTATACAGCGGCTCAACGAGGTGTTCTAATACATTCGCTGCGAGCAGGGTTCGAACCAGCGCAGGGAGACCCCATTGGATTTCGAGTCCAACGCCTTAACCACTCGGCCATCACAGCAGTTAATGTAATGACAAGTGCTCCTAAAAAATTTGCTTAAAATTTGTTGTTATTTTATTTGCATTTGTTACATAACATTGCCATGTTACATAACATTGACGTCAAGTTCACCACTTGTTTTTCTCTTTTAAGAGATGTAAATGGAATTAAGTCATATATATATATAATTTAAACTTGGTGCCAATGCGAATCATTTTCATAATTTGCATTCATTCTTGCGGTTGATCTACGGCCAATTATGTATACAGCGGCTCAACGAGGTGTTCTAAAACATTCGCTGCGAGCAGGGTTCGAATCGGCGCGGAGAGACCACATTGGATTTCAAGTCCAACGACTTAAGAACTCGGCCATCACAGCAGTTGATGCAATGACAAGTGCTCCTAAAAATTTTGGCTGAAAATTTGTTGTTATTTTATTTGCATTTGTTACATGACATGTTACATAACATTGACGTCAAATTCACGCACTTGTTTTTCTTTTTTACGAGATGTAAATGGCATTAAGTCATATATATATATAATGTAAACTTGGTGCCAATGCGAATCATTTTCATAATTTGCATGCGTTCTTTCGGTTGATCTACGGACAATCATGTATAATGCGGTGCAACGAGGTGTACTAAAACGTTCGCTGCGAGCAGAGGTCGAACATGCGCGGGGAGACCCTATTGGATTTCGAGTCCAACGCCTTAACCACTCGGCCATCACAGCAGTTTATGAATTGACAAGTGCTCCTAAAAATGTGGCTTAAAATTTGTTGTTATTTTATTTGCATTTGTTACATAACATTGCCATGTTACATAACATTGACGTCAAGTTCACGCACTTGTTTTTCTCTTTTAAGAGATGTAAATGAAATTAAGTCATTTATATATAATTTAAATTTGGTGCCAATGCGAATCATTTTCATAATTTGCATTCATTCTTGCGGTTGATCTACGGCCAATTATGTATACAGCGGCTCAACGAGGTGTTCTAAAACATTCGCTGCGAGCAGGGTTCGAACCTGCGCGGGGAGTCCCCATTGGATTTCGAGTCCAACGCCTTAACCACTCGGCCATCACAGCAGTTGATGCAATGACAAGTGCTCCTAAAAATGTTGGCTTAAAATTTGTTGTTATTTTATTTGCATTTGTTACATGACATTGACTTCAAATTCACGCACTTGTTTTTTTCTTTTTTACGAGATGTAAATGGCATTAAGTGATATATATAATGTAAACTTGGTGCCAACGCGAATCATTTTCTTAATTTGCATGCGATCTTGCGGTTGATCTACGGCCAATCATGTATACAGCGGCTCAACGAGGTGTTCTAAAACATTCGCTGCGAGCAGGGTTCGAACCTGCGCGGGGAGATCCCATTGGATTTCAAGTCCAACGCCTTAACCACTCGGCCATCACAGCAGTTGATGCAATGACAAGTGCTCCTAAAAATGTTGGCTTAAAATTTGTTGTTATTTTATTTGCATTTGTTACATGACATTGACGTCAAGTTCACGCACTTGTTTTTTTTTTTACGAGAAGTAAATGGCATTAAGTGATATATATTATTTAAACTTGGTGCCAATGCGAATCATTTTCATAATTTGCATTCATTCATGCGGTTGATCTACGGCCTATTATGTATACAGCGGCTCAACGAGGTGTTCTAAAAAATTCGCTGCGATCAGGGTTTGAACCTGCGCGGGGAGCCCACATTGGATTTCGAGTCCAACGCCTTAACCACTCGGCCATCACAGCAGTTGATGCAATGACAAGTGCTCCTAAAAATGTTGGCTTAAAATTTGTTGTTATTTTATTTGCATTTGTTACATGACATTAACTTCAAATTCACACACTTGTTTTTCTTTTTTACGAGATGTAAATGGCATTAAGTGATATATATAATGTAAACTTGGTGCCAATGCGAATCATTTTCTTAATTTGCATGCGATCTTGCGGTTGATCTACGGCCAATCATGTATACAGCGGTGCAACGATGTGTTCTTAAACATTCACTGCGAGCAGGGTTCGAAACTGCGCGGGTAGACCCCATTGGATTTCGAGTCCAACGCCTTAACCACTCGGCCATCACAGCAGTTGATACAATGACAAGTGCTCCTAGAAATTTTTGATGAAAATTTGTTGTTATTTTATTTGAATTTGTTACATAACATTGCCATGTTACATAACATTGACGTCAAGTTCACGCACTTGTTTGTTTTTTACGAGAAGTAAATGGCATTAAGTGATATATATAATGTAAACTTGGTGCCAATGCGAATAATTTTCATAATTTGCATTCATTCTTGCGGTTGATCTACGGCCAATTATGTATAATGCGGTGCAACGAGGTGTTCTAAAACATTGGCTGCAAGCAGGGTTCGAACCTGCGCGGGGAGACCCCATTGGATTTTAAGTCCAACGCCTTAACCACTCGGCCATCACAGCAGTTGATGCAATGACAAGTGCTCCTAGAAATTTTGGCTGACAATTTGTTGTTATTTTATTTGCATTTGTTACATAACATTGCCATGTTACATAACATTGATGTCAAGTTCACGCACTTGTTTTTCTCTTTTAAGAGATGTAAATGGCATTAAGTCATATATATATTATTTAAACTTGGTGCCAGTGCGAATCATTTTCATAATTTGCATTCATTCTTGCGGTTGATCTACGGCAAATTATGTATACAGCGGCTCAACGAGGTGTTCTATAACATTCGCTGCGAGCAGGTTTCGAACCTGCGCGGGGAGACCCCATTGGATTTCAAGTCCAACGCCTTAACCACTCGGCCATCACAGCAGTTGATGCAATGACAAGTGCTCCTAAAAATGTTGGCTTAAAATTTGTTGTTATTTTATTTGCATTTGTTACATGATATTGACGTCAAGTTCACGCACTTGTTTTTTTTTTTTTTACGAGAAGTAAATGGCATTAAGTGATATATATTATTTAAACTTGGTGCCAATGCGAATCATTTTCATAATTTGCATTCATTCATGCGGTTGATCTACGGCCTATTATGTATACAGCGGCTCAACGAGGTGTTCTAAAAAATTCGCTGCGAGCAGGGTTTGAACCTGCGCGGGGAGACCCCATTGGATTTCGAGTCCAACGCCTTAACCACTCGGCCATCACAGCAGTTGATGCAATGACAAGTGCTCCTAAAAATGTTGGCTTAAAATTTTTTGTTATTTTATTTGCATTTGTTACATGAAATTGACTTCAAATTCACGCACTTGTTTTTCTTTTTTACGAGATGTAAATGGCATTAAGTCATATATATCTTATTTAAACTTGGTGCCAATGCGAATCATTTTCATAATTTGCATTCATTCTTGCGGTTGATCTACGGCAAATTATGTATACAGCGGCTCAACGAGGTGTTCTAAAACATTGGCTGCAAGCAGGGTTCGAACCTGCGCGGGGAGACCCCATTGGATTTCAAGTCCAACGCCTTAACCACTCGGCCATCACAGCAGTTGATGCAATGACAAGTGCTCCTAGAAATGTTGGCTGACAATTTGTTGTTATTTTATTTGCATTTGTTACATAACATTGCCATGTTACATAACATTGACGTCAAGTTCACGCACTTGTTTTTCTCTTTTAAGAGATGTAAATGGCATTAAGTCATATATATATAATTTAAACTTGGTGCCAATGCGAATCATTTTCATAATTTGCATTAATTCTTGCGGTTGATCTACGGCCAATTATGTATACAGCGGCTCAACGAGGTGTTCTAAAACATTCGCTGCGAGCAGGGTTCGAACCTGCGCGGGGAGACCCCATTGGATTTCAAGTCCAACGCCTTAACAACTCGGCCATCACAGAAGTTGATGCAATAATAAGTGCCCGTAAAAATGTTGGCTTAAAATTTGTTGTTATTTTATTTGCATTTGTTACATGACATTGACATATTACATAACATTGACGTCAAGTTCACGCACTTGTTTTTCTCTTTTAAGAGATGTAAATGGAATTAAGTCATATATATATATAATTTAAACTTGGTGCCAATGCGAATTATTTTCATAATTTGCATTCATTCTTGCGGTTGATCTACGGCCAATTATGTATACAGCGGCTCAACGAGGTGTTCTAAAACATTCGCTGCGAGCAGGGTTCGAACCTGCGCGGGGAGAGCCCATTGGATTTCAAGTCCAACGCCTTAACCACTCGGCCATCACAGCAGATTATGCATTGACAAGTGCTCCTAAAAATGTTGGCTTAAAATTTGTTGTTATTTTATTTTCATTTGTTACATGACATTGACATAACATTGACGTCAAGTTAACGCACTTGTTTTTTATTTACGACAAGTAAATGGCATTAAGTGATATATATATATAATGTAAACTTGGTGCCAATGCGAATCATTTTCTTAATTTGCATGCGATCTTGCGGTTGATCTACGGCCAATCATGTATACGGCGGTGCAACGAGGTGTTCTAAAACATTCACTGCGAGCAGGATTCGAAACTGCGGGGGAGAGACCCCATTGGATTTCGAGTCCAACGCCTTAACCACTCGGCCATCACAGCAGTTGATGCAATGACAAGTGCTCCTAGAAATTTTGGCTGAAAATTTGTTGTTATTTTATTTGCATTTGTTACATAACATTGCCATGTTACATAACATTGACGTCAAGTTCACCACTTGTTTTTCTCTTTTAAGAGATGTCAATGGAATTAAGTCATATATATATAATTTAAACTTGGTGCCAATGCGAATCATTTTCATAATTTGCATTCATTCTTGCGGTTGATCTACGGCCAATTATGTATACAGCGGCTCAACGAGGTATTCTAAAACATTCGCTGCGAGCAGGGTTCGAATCTGCGCGGGGAGACCACATTGGATTTCAAGTCCAACGACTTAACCACTCGGCTATTACAGCAGATGATGCAATGACAAGTGCTCCTAGAAATTTTGGCTGAAAATTTGTTGTTATTTTATTTGCATTTTTTACATGACATTGACATGTTACATAACATTGACGTTAAGTTCACGCACTTGTTTTTTTTTACGACAAGTAAATGGCATTAAGTGATATATATATAATGTAAACTTGGTGCCAATGCGAATTATTTTCATAATTTGCATTCATTCTTGCGGTTGATCGACGGCCAATTATGTATACAGCGGCTCAACGAGGTGTTCTAAAACATTCGCTGCGAGCAGGGTTCGTACCTGCGCGTGGAGAGCCCATTGGATTTCAAGTCCAACGCCTTAACCACTCGGCCATCACAGCAGTTTATGCAATGACAAGTGCTCCTAAAAATGTGGCTTAAAATTTGTTGTTATTTTATTTGCATTTGTTACATGACATTGACATGTTACATAACATTGACGTCAAGTTCACGCACTTGTTTTTTTTTTACGAGAAGTAAATGGCATTAAGTGATATATATATAATGTAAACTTGGTGCCAATGCGAATCATTTTCTTAATTTGCATGCGTTCTTTCGGTTGATCTACGGATAATCATGTATAATGCGGTGCAACGAGGTGTTCTAAAATATTCGCTGCGAGCAGGGTTCGAACCTGCGCGGGAAGACCCCATTGGATTTCGAGTCCAAAGCCTTAACCACTCGGCCATCACAGCAGTTGATGCAATGACAAGTGCTCCTAGAAATTTTGGCTTAAAATTTGTTGTTATTTTATTTGCATTTGTTACATAACATTGCCATGTTACATAACATTGACGTCAAGTTCACGCACTTGTTTTTCTCTTTTAAGAGATGTAAATGACATTAAGTCATATATATATTATTTAAACTTGGTGCCAATGCGAATCATTTTCATAATTTGCATTCATTCATGCGGTTGATCTACGGCCAATTATGTATACAGCGGCTCAACGAGGTGTTCTAAAACATTCGCTGCGAGCAGGGTTTGAACCTGCGTGGGAAGACCCCATTGTATTTCGAGTCCAACGCCTTAACCACTCGGCCATCACAGCAGTTGATGCAATGACAAGTGCTCCTAAAAATGTTGGCTTAAAATTTGTTGTTATTTTATATGCATTTGTTACATAACATTGCCATGTTACATAACATTGACGTCAAGTTCACGCACTTGTTTTTCTCTTTTAAGAGATGTAAATGGAATTAAGTCATATATATATATAATTTAAACTTGGTGCCAATGCGAATTATTTTCATAATTTGCATTCATTCTTGCGGTTGATCTACGGCCAATTATGTATACAGCGGCTCAACGAGGTGTTCTAAAACATTCGCTGCGAGCAGGGTTCGAACCTGCGCGGGGAGAGCCCATTGGATTTCAAGTCCAACGCCTTAACCACTCGGCCATCACAGCAGATTATGCATTGACAAGTGCTCCTAAAAATGTTGGCTTAAAATTTGTTGTTATTTTATTTTCATTTGTTACATGACATTGACATAACATTGTCGTCAAGTTAACGCACTTGTTTTTTATTTACGACAAGTAAATGGCATTAAGTGATATATATATATAATGTAAACTTGGTGCCAATGCGAATCATTTTCTTAATTTGCATGCGATCTTGCGGTTGATCTACGGCCAATCATGTATACGGCGGTGCAACGAGGTGTTCTAAAACATTCACTGCGAGCAGGATTCGAAACTGCGGGGGAGAGACCCCATTGGATTTCGAGTCCAACGCCTTAACCACTCGGCCATCACAGCAGTTGATGCAATGACAAGTGCTCCTAGAAATTTTGGCTGAAAATTTGTTGTTATTTTATTTGCATTTGTTACATAACATTGCCATGTTACATAACATTGACGTCAAGTTCACCACTTGTTTTTCTCTTTTAAGAGATGTCAATGGAATTAAGTCATATATATATAATTTAAACTTGGTGCCAATGCGAATCATTTTCATAATTTGCATTCATTCTTGCGGTTGATCTACGGCCAATTATGTATACAGCGGCTCAACGAGGTATTCTAAAACATTCGCTGCGAGCAGGGTTCGAATCTGCGCGGGGAGACCACATTGGATTTCAAGTCCAACGACTTAACCACTCGGCTATTACAGCAGATGATGCAATGACAAGTGCTCCTAGAAATTTTGGCTGAAAATTTGTTGTTATTTTATTTGCATTTTTTACATGACATTGACATGTTACATAACATTGACGTTAAGTTCACGCACTTGTTTTTTTTTACGACAAGTAAATGGCATTAAGTGATATATATATAATGTAAACTTGGTGCCAATGCGAATTATTTTCATAATTTGCATTCATTCTTGCGGTTGATCGACGGCCAATTATGTATACAGCGGCTCAACGAGGTGTTCTAAAACATTCGCTGCGAGCAGGGTTCGTACCTGCGCGTGGAGAGCCCATTGGATTTCAAGTCCAACGCCTTAACCACTCGGCCATCACAGCAGTTTATGCAATGACAAGTGCTCCTAAAAATGTGGCTTAAAATTTGTTGTTATTTTATTTGCATTTGTTACATGACATTGACATGTTACATAACATTGACGTCAAGTTCACGCACTTGTTTTTTTTTACGAGAAGTAAATGGCATTAAGTGATATATATATAATGTAAACTTGGTGCCAATGCGAATCATTTTCTTAATTTGCATGCGTTCTTTCGGTTGATCTACGGATAATCATGTATAATGCGGTGCAACGAGGTGTTCTAAAATATTCGCTGCGAGCAGGGTTCGAACCTGCGCGGGAAGACCCCATTGGATTTCGAGTCCAAAGCCTTAACCACTCGGCCATCACAGCAGTTGATGCAATGACAAGTGCTCCTAGAAATTTTGGCTTAAAATTTGTTGTTATTTTATTTGCATTTGTTACATAACATTGCCATGTTACATAACATTGACGTCAAGTTCACGCACTTGTTTTTCTCTTTTAAGAGATGTAAATGACATTAAGTCATATATATATTATTTAAACTTGGTGCCAATGCGAATCATTTTCATAATTTGCATTCATTCATGCGGTTGATCTACGGCCAATTATGTATACAGCGGCTCAACGAGGTGTTCTAAAACATTCGCTGCGAGCAGGGTTTGAACCTGCGTGGGGAGACCCCATTGTATTTCGAGTCCAACGCCTTAACCACTCGGCCATCACAGCAGTTGATGCAATGACAAGTGCTCCTAAAAATGTTGGCTTAAAATTTGTTGTTATTTTATATGCATTTGTTACATAACATTGCCATGTTACATAACATTGACGTCAAGTTCACGCACTTGTTTTTCTCTTTTAAGAGATGTAAATGGAATTAAGTCATATATATATATAATTTAAACTTGGTGCCAATGCGAATTATTTTCATAATTTGCATTCATTCTTGCGGTTGATCTACGGCCAATTATGTATACAGCGGCTCAACGAGGTGTTCTAAAACATTCGCTGCGAGCAGGGTTCGAACCTGCGCGGGGAGAGCCCATTGGATTTCAAGTCCAACGCCTTAACCACTCGGCCATCACAGCAGATTATGCATTGACAAGTGCTCCTAAAAATGTTGGCTTAAAATTTGTTGTTATTTTATTTTCATTTGTTACATGACATTGACGTCAAGTTAACGCACTTGTTTTTTATTTACGACAAGTAAATGGCATTAAGTGATATATATATATATATAAAGTAAACTTGGTGCCAATGCGAATCATTTTCTTAATTTGCATGCGATCTTGCGGTTGATCTACGGCCAATCATGTATACGGCGGTGCAACGAGGTGTTCTAAAACATTCACTGCGAGCAGGGTTCGAAACTGCGCGGGGAGACCCCATTAGATTTCGAGTCCAACGCCTTAACCACTCGGCCATCACAGCAGTTGATGCAATGGCAAGTGCTCCTAGAAATTTTGGCTGAAAATTTGTTGTTATTTTATTTGCATTTGTTACATAACATTGCCATGTTACATAACATTGACGTTAAGTTCACGCACTTGTTTTTTTTTACGACAAGTAAATGGCATTAAGTGATATATATATAATGTAAACTTGGTGCCAATGCGAATTATTTTCATAATTTGCATTCATTCTTGCGGTTGATCTACGGCCAATTATGTATACAGCGGCTCAACGAGGTGTTCTAAAACATTCGCTGCGAGCAGGGTTCGAACCTGCGCGGGGAGAGCCCATTGGATTTCAAGTCCAACGCCTTTTTTTTTTCTCTTTTATTAAAGACAGACCCACTGGTCTGCCTCATTATAAAGAATTTACATGTCAAAGGATCATTTACATTACATAAATTGCATCAAATGCGTAAACTAATAAAATAAAAGACTTAATATTACGTTTCAAATTGCTCATCATTTACAAGTATCCGGTTAAAAATTCTCCGGATTATAATGTATAAACGTTTCTAGAATCACAGTTAGGTACTGTGGTGCAATTTCTAATTACGATGGGAATATGGATACATAGTAGTATAATATAAGTCTTCAAGGAATAGTTAATCTATAATTTATCCCATTGACCATTGTAACTATGGAATTATTATAAGCATACAAACATTCAAAGTGGGCTAAGTCATCCCTTCGCAGGAAGCGATCATATTCAAATTTTATTTTGTTTTTTAATTGATATTTAAAATATTGTTTGGGGGGAATGTGATCTCCTTTGTTGATATAATATTTTCTTCGAATATATATACAATACTTTGTCAGCGATAAAAGCAAATTGATTGTATTCCAAAAATATTTATCATGTTTGTCTAAAAACCCAAAAATTATACTTTGTTGTTTGTCACCACTAAAAGATGGACACATTTTAAAAATTATGTCGAAAACGTATTTCCATAGTTGCTGTATTGTAGTACACTCTGCGAATAAATGAAGTGTATTTTCGTTTTCACATTTACAGAAATTACACAATGGAGAATCAATTTTCTCCATCTTATATAACGATACATTTGTAATAACAGCATTGTGAACAATCAGATAATCTAGATCCCTGAGGTATTTTTCTTTGGTATCCGTACGAATATTATTCCATATTTGTCTAAACTGTAAATTATTAAATTTGTTACACCAATATTCTGTACAGACAGGATTAAACTGTTGTGGGTGTATATCCACCTGGCATGAGTGAACCAATTGTGTTAATTCTTTTATCGAAAGTTTGCAGATATTCACGAGAGTGTCATCAATTTCGAACGCAACTACTGCGTTACACGTGGCAGAGTGGGTGTTTGATGCACAAAATTGAAGCCATTCCGAAGGTATCGAATTAAGTAGTTGTTGATATTGATTGGCAATCATTCGTTCACTCAGTTCAGATTGAGACGCACCACAAACTATTTCTACAATAGCCGCACATGTTACAATACTAGGCACGACTTCATAGAAGAGGTCTTTAACCTTCACAATATCAGCATTAATATAATCTTTGAAAAAAAGAGGTACGCCATTGTTGGTTATGTATGAATTAAAAAACAATGGTTCATGCCAAATTTCATTATTTGACTGTAGAGGGCGCCATCTGTTATTTACAACCAGTCTCCAAGCTTTTAGTATCTCTTGATAAAAAGGGGGGACATCCCCACATTTTGAAATGTCTATATTTATTTTGAAAATACTGGAGTCTAATTTCATATTTCTATACTTGTTTAAACAATACCACATAAAATATTTAAACTTATGAGTACATTCGGGGTCCATCATTGTCTTTACCCATTTTAAACGAAATGCAGCCTTTTTCGTACCAATATCAACCAGGTTCAACCCTCCGTGACTTACTGGCCTAGTTAGAACGTCATATTTAATAAGGTGCTTTTTACCGCTCCAGAAAAAGTTTGTAATATTTGTTTTCAGTTTGTTTACATACACATCAGGAATACATAACACAGAGAGAGTGTACCATAGAGTTGATGATACTAGGCTATTGATAATTAAGATTTTACCACTGTATGTCAGTTTTCGGTGGGACCACTGTTTCATAATTTTGGTACACTTGTTAATTCTTTTTTCCCAATTGTCTTCCAAATAATTACAGTTTTCATTTCCAACAATAATCCTTAGCAAGTTAATCTTATTTACACAGTGTTTTATGGGGAAAGGATTGTCAGTGCGCCCTCGCATTGTTCCGAGCCATAACAACTGCGTTTTATCATAGTTTAATTTTGCACCTGATGCGCCCTCATAGTCACTTAGAATTTCGAAAGACCTGTGTGCTGATTTGTCATCCCGGAGACAAAGCGTTGTGTCATCAGCATGTTGGTAAACAAGAGAAATATCTCGGCAGCCAGGCATACCAATGCCTGTGATTCCAGAGTTAGATTTGATAGCAGCATTAAGGGGTTCGGCGAACAATACATACAAAATTGCAGAAATTGGGCACCCTTGTCTTATGCCGCGAGTTACAGTGAATGGTTTTGACAGGTAGCCATTACACTTAATGCTGCTATTGGCGCCATTGTATAATACATTTATCCAATTCATGAAATCGTGTCCGAAATTAAAGGTCTTCAAGGTACTCATTAAATATTGGTGATCGACTCGATCAAATGCTTTCATTTGATCGAGTTTTAAAAAATACCTGACTGGTTCGTTTCATTGACGTAGTCGATGAGATGTAAATGGCATTAAGTGATATATATATAATGTAAACTTGGTGCCAATGCGAATCATTTTCTTAATTTGTATGCGTTCTTGCGGTTGATCTACGGCCAATCATGTATACAGCGGTGCAACGAGGTGTTCTAAAACATTCGCTGCGAGCAGGGTTCGAACGTGCGCGGGGAGACCCCATAGGATTTCGAGTCCAACGCCTTAACCACTCAGCCATCACAGCAGTTGATGCAATGACAAGTGCTCGTAAAAATTTTGGCTTCAAAATTGTTGTCATTTTATTTGCGTTCGCTACATGACTTTGCCATGTTACATCACATCGACGTCAAGTTCACGCAACCGTTTTTTCTCTTTTACGAGATGAAAATGGCATTAAGTGATATATATAATGTAAACTTGGTGCCAATGCGAATCATTTTCTTAATTTGCATGCGTTCTTGCAGTTGATCTACGGCCAATCATGTATACAGCGGTGCAACGAGGTGTTCTAAAACATTCGCTGCGTGCAGGGTTCGAACCTGCGCGGAGAGACCCCATTGGATTTCAAGTCCAACGCCTTAACCACTCGGCCATCACAGCAGTTGATGCAATCACAAGTGCTCCTAGAAATTTTGGCTTAAAATTTATTGTTATTATATTTTATTTGCATTTGTTACATGACATTGACATGTTACATAACATTGACGTCAAATTCACGCACTTGTTTTTCTTTTTTACGAGATGTAAATGGCATTAAGTGATATATATAATGTAAACGTGGTGCCAATGCGAATCATTTTCATAATTTGCATTCATTTATGCGGTTGATCTACGGCCAATTATGTATACAGCGGCTCAACGAGGTGTTCTAAAACATTCGCTGCGAGCAGGGTTCGAACCTGCGCGGGGAGACCCCATTGGATTTCAAGTCCAACGCCTTAACCACTCGGCCATCACAGCAGTTGATGCAATAACAAGTGCTCCTAAAAAATTTGGCTGAAAATTTGTTGTCATTTTATTTGCATGTGTTACATGACAATGGCATTGACGTCAAAAGTTCACGCACCTGTTTTTCTCTTTTAAGTGATGTAAATGGCATTAACTCATATATATATATAATGTAAACTTGGTGCCAATGCGAATCATTTTCATAATTTGCATGCTTTCTTGCGGTTGATCTACGCACAATCATGTATACAGCGGTGCAACGAGGTGTTCTAAAACATTCGCTGCGAGCAGGGTTCGAACCTGCGCGGGGAGACCCCATTGGATTTCAAGTCCAACGCCTTAACCACTCGGCCATCACAGCAGTTGATGCAATGACAAGTGCTCCTAAAAATGTTGGTTTAAAATTTGTTGTTATTTTATTTGCATTTGTTACATGACATTGACACATAACATTGACGTCAAGTTCACGCACTTGTTTTTCCTTTTTACGAGATGTAAATGGCATTAAGTGATATATATATAATGTAAACTTGGTGCCAATGCGAATCATTTTCTTAATTTGCATGCGTTCTTGCGGTTGATCTACGGCCAATTATGTATACAGCGGTGCAACGAGGTGTTCTAAAACATTCGCTGCGAGCAGGGTTCGAACCTGCGCGGGGAGACCCCATTGGATTTCAAGTCCAACGCCTTAACCACTCGGCCATCACAGCAGTTGATGCAATGACAAGTGCTCGTAAAAATTTTGGCTTCAGAATTGTTGTCATTTTATTTGCGTTCGCTACATGACTTTGTCATGTTACATCACATCGACGTCAAGTTCACGCAACCGTTTTTTCTCTTTTACGAGATGAAAATGGCATTAAGTGATATATATAATGTAAACTTGGTGCCAATGCGAATCATTTTCATAATTTGCATGCGTTCTTGCAGTTGATCTACGGCCAATCATGTATACAGCGGTGCAACGAGGTGTTCTAAAACATTCGGTGCGAGCAGGGTTCGAACCTGCGCGGAGAGACCGCATTGGATTTCAAGTCCAACGCCTTAACCACTCGGCCATCACAACAGTTGATGCAATGACAAGTGCTACTAAAAATGTTGGCTTAAAATTTGTTGTTATTTTATTTGCATTTGTTACATGACATTGACATAACATTGACGTCAAGTTCACGCACTTGTTTTTTTTTACGAGAAGTAAATGGCATTAAGTGATATATATATAATGTAAACTTGGTGCCAATGCGAATAATTTTCATAATTTGCATTCATTCTTGAGGTTGATCTACGGATAATCATGTATAATGCGGTGCAACGAGGTGTTCTAAAATATTCGCTGCGAGCAGGGTTCGAACCTGCGCGGAAAGACCGCATTAGATTTCAAGTCCAACGCCTTAACCACTCGGCCATCACAGCAGTTGATGCAATGACAAGTGCTCCTAAAAAATTTGGCTTAAAATTTGTTGTTATTTTATTTGCATTTGTTACATGACATTGACGTCAAGTTCACGCAACCGTTTTTTCTCTTTTACGAGATGAAAATGGCATTAAGTGATATATATAATGTAAACTTGGTGCCAATGCGAATCATTTTCTTAATTTGCATGCGTTCTTGCAGTTGATCTACGGCCAATTATGTATACAGCGGTTCAACGATCTGTTCTAGAACATTCGCTGCGAGCAGGGTTCGAACCTGCGCGGGGAGACCCCATTGGATTTCAAGTCCAACGCCTTAACCACTCGGCCATCACAGCAGTTGATGCAATGACAAGTGCTCGTAAAACTTTTGGCTTCAGAATTGTTGTCATTTTATTTGCGTTCGCTACATGACTTTGTCATGTTACATCACATCAACGTCAAGTTCACGCAACCGTTTTTTCTCTTTTACGAGATGAAAATGGCATTAAGTGATATATATAATGTAAACTTGGTGCCAATGCGAATC
Organism: Saccoglossus kowalevskii; assembly: GCF_978046115.1. Classification (NCBI taxonomy): domain Eukaryota; kingdom Metazoa; phylum Hemichordata; class Enteropneusta; family Harrimaniidae; genus Saccoglossus; species Saccoglossus kowalevskii. The sequence continues at coordinate 20,967,889 of NC_140644.1, forward strand.
ATTTTCTTAATTTGCATGCGTTCTTGCAGTTGATCTACGGCCAATCATGTATACAGCGGTGCAACGAGGTGTTCTAAAACATTCGCTGCGAGCAGGGTTCGAACCTGCGCGGAGAGACCGCATTGGATTTCAAGTCCAACGCCTTAACCACTCGGCCATCACAGCAGTTGATGCAATGACAAGTGCTCCTAAAAAAATTGGCTGAAAATTTCTTGTCATTTTATTTGCATGTGTTACATGACAATGCCATGCTACATGGCATTGACGTCAAAAGTTCGCGCACCAGTTTTTCTCTTTTAAGTGATGTAAATGGCATTAACTCATATATATATATAATGTAAACTTGGTGCCAATGCGAATCATTTTCACAATTTGCATGCTTTCTTGCGGTTGATCTACGCACAATCATGTATACAGCGGTTCAACGATCTGTTCTAGAACATTCGATGCGAGCAGGGTTCGAACCTGCGCGGGGAGACCCCATTAGATTTCAAGTCCAACGCCTTAACCACTCGGCCATCACAGCAGTTGATGCAATGGCAAGTGCTCCTAAAAAATTTGGCTGAAAATTTGTTGTCATTTTATTTGCATGTGTTACATGACAATGCCATGCTACATGGCATTGACGTCAAAAGTTCACGCTCCTGTTTTTCTCTTTTAAGTGATGTAAATGGCATTAACTTATATATATAAGGTAAACTTGGTGCCAATGCGGATCATTTTCATAATTTGCATGCTTTCTTGCGGTTGATCTACGCACAATCATGTATACAGCGGTGCAACAAGGTGTTCTAAAACATTCGCTGCGAGCAGGGTTCGAACCTGCGCGGGGAGACCCCATTGGATTTCAAGTCCAACGCCTTAACCACTCGGCCATCACAGCAGTTGATGCAATGACAAGTGCTCCTAAAAATGTTGGTTTAAAATTTGTTGTTATTTTATTTGCATTTGTTACATGACATTGACACATAACATTGACGTCAAGTTCACGCACTTGTTTTTCTTTTTTACGAGATGTAAATGGCATTAAGTGATATATATATAATGTAAACTTGGTGCCAATGCGAATCATTTTCTTAATTTGCATGCGTTCTTGCGGTTGATCTACGGCCAATTATGTATACAGCGGTTCAACGATCTGTTCTAGAACATTCGCTGCGAGCAGGGTTCGAACCTGCGCGGGGAGACCCCATTGGATTTCAAGTCCAACGCCTTAACCACTCGGCCATCACAGCAGTTGATGCAATGACAAGTGCTCGTAAAACTTTTGGCTTCAGAATTGTTGTCATTTTATTTGCGTTCGCTACATGACTTTGTCATGTTACATCACATCAACGTCAAGTTCACGCAACCGTTTTTTCTCTTTTACGAGATGAAAATGGCATTAAGTGATATATATAATGTAAACTTGGTGCCAATGCGAATCATTTTCTTAATTTGCATGCGTTCTTGCAGTTGATCTTCGGCCAATCATGTATACAGCGGTGCAACGAGGTGTTCTAAAACATTCGCTGCGAGCAGGGTTCGAACCTGCGCGGGGAGACCCCATTGGATTTCAAATCCAACGCCTTAACCACTCAGCCATCACAGCAGTTGATGCAATGACAAGTGCTCCTAAAAATGTTGGCTTAAAATTTGTTGTTATTTTATTTTATTTGCATTTGTTACATGACATTGACATGTTACATAACATTGACGTCAAGTTCACGCACTTGTTTGTTTTTTTACGACAAGTAAATGGTATTAAGTGATATATATATAATGTAAACTTGGTGCCACTGCGAATCATTTTCTTAATTTGCATGCGTTCTTGCGGTTGATCTACGGCCAATCATGTATACAGCGGTGCAACAAGGTGTTCTAAAACATTCGCTGCGAGCAGGGTTCGAACCTGCGCGGAGAGACCCCATTGGATTTCAAGTCCAACGCCTTAACCACTCGGCCATCACAGCAGTTGATGCAATGACAAGTGCTCCTAGAAATTTTGGCTTAAAATTTGTTGTTATTATATTTTATTTGCATTTGTTACATGACATTGACATGTTACATAACATTGACGTCAAATTCACGCACTTGTTTTTCTTTTTTACGAGATGTAAATGGCATTAAGTGATATATATAATGTAAACTTGGTGCCAATGCGAATTATTTTCTTAATTTGCATGTGTTCTTGCGGTTGATCTACGGCCAATCATGTATACAGCGGTGCAACGAGGTGTTCTAAAACATTCGCTGCGAGCAGGGTTAGAACCTGCGCGGGGAGACGCCATTGGATTTCAAGTCCAACGCCTTAACCACTCGGCCATCACAGCAGTTGATGCAATGACAAGTGCTCCTAAAAAATTTGGCTGAAAATTTGTTGTCATTTTATTTGCATATGTTACATGACAATGCCATGCTACATGGCATTGACGTCAAAAGTTCACGCACCTGTTTTTCTCTTTTAAGTGATGTAAATGGCATTAACTCATATATATATATATATATATAATGTAAACTTGGTGCCAATGCGAATCATTTTCATAATTTGCATGCTTTCTTGCGGTTGATCTACGCACAATCATGTATACAGCGGTTCAACGATCTATTCTAGAACATTCGCTGCGAGCAGGGTTCGAACCTGCGCGGGGAGACCCCATTAGATTTCAAGTCCAACGCCTTAACCACTAGGCCATCACAGCAGTTGATGCAATGACAAGTGCTCCTAAAAAATTTGGCTGAAACTTTGTTGTCATTTTATTCTCATGTGTTACATGACATTGCCATGTTACATAACATTGACGTCAAAAGTTCACGCACCTGTTTTTCTCTTTTAAGTGATGTAAATGGCATTAACCCATATATATATAATGTAAACTTGGTGCCAATGCGAATCATTTTCATAATTTGCATGCGTTCTTGCGGTTGATCTACGCACAATCATGTATACAGCGGTTCAACGATCTATTCTAGAACATTCGCTGCGAGCAGGGTTCGAACCTGCGCGGGGAGACCCCATTGGATTTCAAGTCCAACGCCTTAACCACTCGGCCATCACAGCAGTTGATGCAATGACAAGTGCTCCTAAAAATGTTGGCTTAAAATTTGTTATTTTATTTGCCGTTGTTACATGACATTGACACATAACATTGACGTCAAGTTCACGCACTTGTTTTTCTTTTTTACGAGATGTAAATGGCATTAAGTGATATATATATAATGTAAACTTGGTGCCAATGCGAATCATTTTCTTAATTTGCATGCGTTCTTGCGGTTGATCTACGCACAATCATGTATACAGCGGTGCAACGAGGTGTTCTAAAACATTCGCTGCGAGCAGGGTTCGAACCTGCGCGGGGAGACCCCATTGGATTTCAAGTCCAACGCCTTAACCACTCAGCCATCACAGCAGATGATGCAATGACAAGTGCTCCTAAAAATGTTGGCTTAAAATTTGTTGTTATTTTATTTTATTTGCATTTGTTACATGACATTGACATGTTACATAACATTGACGTCAAGTTCACGCACTTGTTTGTTTTTTACGACAAGTAAATGGTATTAAGTGATATATATATAATGTAAACTTGGTGCCACTGCGAATCATTTTCTTAATTTGCATGCGTTCTTGCGGTTGATCTACGCACAATCATGTATACAGCGGTGCAACGAGGTGTTCTAAAACATTCGCTGCGAGCAGGGTTCGAACCTGCGCGGAGAGACCCCATTGGATTTCAAGTCCAACGCCTTAACCACTCGGCCATCACAGCAGTTGATGCAATGACAAGTGCTCCTAGAAATTTTGGCTTAAAATTTGTTGTTATTATATTTTATTTGCATTTATTACATGACATTGACATGTTACATAACATTGACGTCAAATTCACGCACTTGTTTTTCTTTTTTACGAGATGTAAATGGCATTAAGTGATATATATAATGTAAACTTGGTGCCAATGCGAATCATTTTCTTAATTTGCATGAGTTCTTGCGGTTGATCTACGGCCAATCATGTATACAGCGGTGCAACGAGGTGTTCTAAAACATTCGCTGCGAGCAGGGTTAGAACCTGCGCGGGGAGACCCCATTGGATTTCAAGTCCAACGCCTTAACCACTCGGCCATCACAGCAGTTGATGCAATGACAAGTGCTCCTAAAAAATTTGGCTGAAACTTTGTTGTCATTTTATTTGCATGTGTTACATGACATTGCCATGTTACATAACATTGACGTCAAAAGTTCACGCACCTGTTTTTCTCTTTTAAGTGATGTAAATGGCATTAACCCATATATATATAATGTAAACTTGGTGCCAATGCGAATCATTTTCATAATTTGCATGCGTTCTTGCGGTTGATCTACGCACAATCATGTATACAGCGGTGCAACGAGGTGTTCTAAAACATTCGCTGCGAGCAGGGTTCGAACCTGCGCGGGGAGACCCCATTAGATTTCAAGTCCAACGCCTTAACCACTCGGCCATCACAGCAGTTGATGCCATGACAAGTGCTCGTAAAAATTTTGGCTTCAGAATTGTTGTTATTTTATTTGCGCTCGCTACATGACTTTGTCATGTTACATCACATCAACGTCAAGTTCACGCAACCGTTTTTTCTCTTTTACGAGATGAAAATGGCATTAAGTGATATATATATATATATATAATGTAAACTTGGTGCCACTGCGAATCATTTTCTTAATTTGCATGCGTTCTTGCGGTTGATCTACGGCCAATTATGTATACAGCGGTGCAACGAGGTGTTCTAAAACATTCGCTGCGAGCAGAGTTCGAACCTGCGCGGGGAGACCCCATTGGATTTCAAGTCCAACGCCTTAATCACTCGGCCATCACAGCAGTTGATGCAATGACAAGTGCTCGTAAAAATTTTGGCTTCAGAATTGTTGTCATTTTATTTGCGTTCGCTACATGACTTTGTCATGTTACATCACATCAACGTCAAGTTCACGCAACCGTTTTTTCTCTTTTACGAGATGAAAATGGCATTAAGTGATATATATAATGTAAACTTGGTGCCAATGCGAATCATTTTCTTAATTTGCAGTTGATCTACGGCCAATCATGTATACAGCGGCGCAACGAGGTGTTCTAAAACATTCGCTGCGAGCAGTGTTCGAACCTGCGCGGGGAGACCCCATTGGATTTCAAGTCCAGCAACGCCTTAACCACTCGGCCATCACAGCAGTTTATGCAATTAAAAGTGCTCCTAAAACTTTTGGCTTCAAAATTGTTGTCATTATATAATATAAACTTCGTGCCAATGCGAATCATTTTCTTAATTTGCATGCGTTCTTGCGGTTGTCCCCCAACGGCCAACAATGTTTAAAGCGGTGCAACGAGGTGTTCAAAAACCTTCGCTGCGAGCAGGGTTCGAACCTGCACGGGGATACCCCATTGGATTTCAAGTCCAACGCCTTAAACACTCGGCCATCACAGCAGTTGATGCAATAGCAAGTGCTCCTAAAAATTTTGGCTTCAAAATTGTTGTCATTTTATTTGTATTTGTTACATGACATGTTACATGGCATTGACGTCAAAAGTTCACGCACCTGTTTTTCTCTTTTAAGTGATGTAAATGGCATTAACTCATATAAATATATAATGTAAACTTGGTGCCAATGCGAATCATTTTCATAATTTGCATGCTTTCTTGCGGTTGATCTACGCACAATCATGTATACAGCGGTGCAATGAGGTGTTCTAAAACATTCGCTGCGAGCAGGGTTCGAATCTGCGCGGGGAGACCCCATTGGATTTCAAGTCCAACGCCTTAACCACTCGGTCATCACAGCAGTTGATGCAATGACAAGTGCTCCTAGAAATTTTGGCTGAAAATTTGTTGTTATTTTATTTGCATTTGTTACATAACATTGCCATGTTACATAACATTGACGTCAAGTTCACGCACTTGTTTTTCTCTTTTAAGAGATGTAAATGGCATTAAGTCATATATATATTATTTAAACTTGGTGCCAATGCGAATCATTTTCATAATTTGCATTCATTCATGCGGTTGATCTACGGCCTATTATATATACAGCGGCTCAACGAGGTGTTCTAAAACATTCGCTGCGATCAGGGTTTGAACCTGCGCGGGGAGGCCCCATTGGATTTCGAGTCCAACTCCTTAACCACTGGGCCATCACAGCAGTTGATGCAATGACAAGTGCTCCTAAAAATGTTGGCTTAAAATTTGTTGTTATTTTATTTGCATTTGTTACATGACATTAACTTCAAATTCACACACTTGTTTTTCTTTTTTACGAGATGTAAATGGCATTAAGTGATATATATAATGTAAACTTGGTGCCAATGCGAATCATTTTCTTAATTTGCATGCGATCTTGCGGTTGATCTACGGCCAATCATGTATACAGCGGTGCAACGATGTGTTCTTAAACATTCACTGCGAGCAGGGTTCGAAACTGCGCGGGTAGACCCCATTGGATTTCGAGTCCAACGCCTTAACCACTCGGCCATCACAGCAGTTGATACAATGACAAGTGCTCCTAGAAATTTTGGATGAAAATTTGTTGTTATTTTATTTGATTTTGTTACATAACATTGCCATGTTACATAACATTGACGTCAAGTTCACGCACTTGTTTGTTTTTTACGAGAAGTAAATGGCATTAAGTGATATATATAATGTAAACTTGGTGCCAATGCGAATAATTTTCATAATTTGCATTCATTCTTGCGGTTGATCTACGGCCAATTATGTATAATGCGGTGCAACGAGGTGTTCTAAAACATTGGCTGCAAGCAGGGTTCGAACCTGCGCGGGGAGACCCCATTGGATTTCAAGTCCAACGCCTTAACCACTCGGCCATCACAGCAGTTGATGCAATGGCAAGTGCTCCTAAAAATTTTGGCTTCAAAATTGTTGTCATTTTATTTGTATTTGTTACATGACATGTTACATAACATTGACGTCAAGTTCACGCACTTGTTTTTCTTTTTTACGAGACGTAAATGGCATTAAGTGATATATATATATAATGTAAACTTGGTGCCAATGCGAATCATTTTCTTAATTTGCATGCGTTCTTGCGGTTGATCTACGGCCAATCATGTATACAGCGGTTCAACGATCTATTCTAGAACATTCGTTGCGAGCAGGGTTTGAACCTGCGCGGGGAGACCTCATTAGATTTCAAGTCCAACGCCTTAACCACTCGGCCATCACAGCAGTTGATGCAATGACAAGTGCTCCTAAAAAATTTGGCTGAAAATTTGTTGTCATTTTATTTGCATGTGTTACATGACATTGCCATGTTACATAACATTGACGTCAAGTTCACGCACCTGTTTTTCTCTTTTAAGTGATGTAAATGGCATTAACTCATATATATATATAATGTAAACTTGGTGCCAATGAGAATCATTTTCATAATTTGCATGCGTTCTTGCGGTTGATCTACGCACAATCATGTATACAGCGGTGCAACGAGGTGTTCTAAAACATTCGCTGCGAGCAGGGTTCGAACCTGCGCGGGGAGACCCGATTGGATTTCAAGTACAACGCCTTAACCACTCGGCCATCACAGCAGTTGATGAAATGACAAGTGCTCCGAAAAATGTTGGCTTAAAATTTGTTGTTATTTTATTTGCATTTGTTACATGACATTGACATGATACATAACATTGACGTCAAATTCACGCACTTGTTTTTCTTTTTTACGAGATGTAAATGGCATTAAGTGATATATATATAATGTAAACTTGGTGCCAATGCGAATCATTTTCTAATTTGCATGCGTTCTTGCGGTTGATCTACGGCCAATCATGTATACAGCGGTGCAATGAGGTGTTCTAAAACATTCGCTGCGAGCAGGGTTCGAACCTGCGCGGGGAGACCCCATTGGATTTCAAGTCCAACGCCTTAACCACTCGGCCATCACAGCAGTTGATGCAATGACAAGTGCTAAAAAAAATTTTGGCTGAAAAATTGTTGTCATTTTCTTTGCATGTGTTACATGACATTGACATGTTACATGAAATTGACATCAAGTTCACCCACTTGTTTTTCTCTTTTACGAGACGTGAATGGCATTAAGTGATATATATATATAATGTAAACTTGGTGCCAATGCGAATCATTTCAAGTCCAACGCCTTAACCACTCGGCCATCACAGCAGTTGATGCAATGACAAGTGCTCCTAAAAAATTTGGCTGAAAATTTGTTGTCATTTTATTTGCATGTGTTACATGACATTGCCATGTTACATAACATTGACGTCAAGTTCACGCACCTGTTTTTCTCTTTTAAGTGATGTAAATGGCATTAACTCATATATATATATAATGTAAACTTGGTGCCAATGAGAATCATTTTCATAATTTGCATGCGTTCTTGCGGTTGATCTACGCACAATCATGTATACAGCGGTGCAACGAGGTGTTCTAAAACATTCGCTGCGAGCAGGGTTCGAACCTGCTGCGCGGGGAGACCCCATTAGATTTCAAGTCCAACAACGCCTTAACCACTCGGCCATCACAGCAGTTTATGCAATTAAAAGTGCTCCTAAAACTTTTGGCTTCAAAATTGTTGTCATTATATAATATAAACTTCGTGCCAATGCGAATCATTTTCTTAATTTGCATGCGTTCTTGCGGTTGTCCCCCAACAGCCAACAATGTTTAAAGCGGTGCAACGAGGTGTTCAAAAACCCTCGCTGCGAGCAGGGTTCGAACCTGCACGGGGATACCCCATTGGATTTCAAGTCCAACGCCTTAAACACTCGGCCATCACAGCAGTTGATGCAATGGCAAGTGATCCTAAAAATTTTGGCTTCAAAATTGTTGTCATTTTATTTGTATTTGTTACATGACATGTTACATAACATTGACGTCAAGTTCACGCACTTGTTTTTCTTTTTTACGAGACGTAAATGGCATTAAGTGATATATATATATAATGTAAACTTGGTGCCAATGCGAATCATTTTCTTAATTTGCATGTGTTCTTGCGGTTGATCTACGGCCAATCATGTATACAGCGGTGCAACGAGGTGTTCTAAAACATTCGCTGCGAGCAGGGTTCAAACCTGCTGCGCGGGGAGACCCCATTGGATTTCAAGTCCAACGCCTTAACCACTCGGCCATCACAGCAGTTGATGCAATGACAAGTGCTCCTAAAAATGTTGGCTTAAAATTTGTTGTTATTTTATTTGCAATTGTTACATGACATGATACATAACATTGACGTCAAGTTCACGCACATGTTTTTCTTTTTTACGAAATGTAAATGGCATTAAGTGATATATATATATAATGTAAACTTGGTGCCAATGCGAATCATTTTCTTAATTTGCATGCGTTCTTGCGGTTGATCTACGCACAATCATGTATACAGCGGTGCAACGACGTGTTCTAAAACATTCGCTGCGAGCAGGGTTCGAACATGCTGCGCGGGGAGACCCCATTAGATTTCAAGTCCAACAACGCCTTAACCACTCGGCCATCACAGCAGTTTATGCAATTAAAAGTGCTCCTAAAACTTTTGGCTTCAAAATTGTTGTCATTATATAATATAAACTTCGTGCCAATGCGAATCATTTTCTTAATTTGCATGCGTTCTTGCGGTTGTCCCCCAACGGCCAACAATGTTTAAAGCGGTGCAACGAGGTGTTCAAAAACCTTCGCTGCGAGCAGGGTTCGAACCTGCACGGGGATACCCCATTGGATTTCAAGTCCAACGCCTTAAACACTCGGCCATCACAGCAGTTGATGCAATGGCAAGTGCTCCTAAAAATTTTGGCTTCAAAATTGTTGTCATTTTATTTGTATTTGTTACATGACATGTTACATAACATTGACGTCAAGTTCACGCACTTGTTTTTCTTTTTTACGAGACGTAAATGGCATTAAGTGATATATATATATAATGTAAACTTGGTGCCAATGCGAATCATTTTCTTAATTTGCATGTGTTCTTGCGGTTGATCTACGGCCAATCATGTATACAGCGGTGCAACGAGGTGTTCTAAAACATTCGCTGCGAGCAGGGTTCAAACCTGCTGCGCGGGGAGACCCCATTGGATTTCAAGTCCAACGCCTTAACCACTCGGCCATCACAGCAGTTGATGCAATGACAAGTGCTCCTAAAAATGTTGGCTTAAAATTTGTTGTTATTTTATTTGCAATTGTTACATGACATGATACATAACATTGACGTCAAGTTCACGCACATGTTTTTCTTTTTTACGAAATGTAAATGGCATTAAGTGATATATATATATATATGTATATATATAATGTAAACTTGGTGCCAATGTGAATCATTTTCTTAATTTGCGTGTGTTCTTGCGGTTGATCTACGCACAATCATGTATACAGCGGTGCAACGAGGTGTTCTAAAACATACGCTGCGAGCAGGGTTCGAACCTGCGCGGGGAGACCCCATTGGATTTCAAGTCCAACGGCTTAACCACTCGGCCATCACAGCAGTTGATGCAATGACAAGTGCTCCTAAAAATGTTGGCTTAAAATTTGTTGTTATTTTATTTGCATTTGTTACATGACATTACATTGACGTCAAGTTCACGCACTTGTTTCTCTCTTTTAAGAGATGTAAATGGCACCAAGTCATATATATATAATGTAAACTTGGTGCCAATGCGAATTATTTTCTTAAATTGCATGCGTTCTTGCGGTTGATCTACGGCCAATCATGTATACAGCGGTGCAACGAGGTGTTCTAAAACATTCGCTGCGAGCAGGGTTCGAACCTGCGCGGGGAGACCCCATTGGATTTCAAGTCCAACGCCTTAACCACTCGGCCATCACAGCAGTTGATGCAATGACAAGTGCTAAAAAAAATTTTGGCTGAAAAATTGTTGTCATTTTCTTTGCATGTGTTACATGACATTGACATGTTACATGAAATTGACATCAAGTTCACCCACTTGTTTTTCTCTTTTACGAGACGTGAATGGCATTAAGTGATATATATATATAATGTAAACTTGGTGCCAATGCGAATCATTTCAAGTCCAACGCCTTAACCACTCGGCCATCACAGCAGTTGATGCAATGACAAGTGCTCCTAAAAAATTTGGCTGAAAATTTGTTGTCATTTTATTTGCATGTGTTACATGACATTGCCATGTTACATAACATTGACGTCAAGTTCACGCACCTGTTTTTCTCTTTTAAGTGATGTAAATGGCATTAACTCATATATATATATAATGTAAACTTGGTGCCAATGAGAATCATTTTCATAATTTGCATGCGTTCTTGCGGTTGATCTACGCACAATCATGTATACAGCGGTGCAACGAGGTGTTCTAAAACATTCGCTGCGAGCAGGGTTCGAACCTGCGCGGGGAGACCCCATTGGATTTCAAGTCCAACGCCTTAACCACTCGGCCATCACAGCAGTTGATGCAATGACAAGTGCTAAAAAAAATTTTGGCTGAAAAATTGTTGTCATTTTCTTTGCATGTGTTACATGACATTGACATGTTACATGAAATTGACATCAAGTTCACCCACTTGTTTTTCTCTTTTACGAGACGTGAATGGCATTAAGTGATATATATATATAATGTAAACTTGGTGCCAATGCGAATCATTTTCTTAATTTGCATGTGTTCTTGCGGTTGATCTACGGCCAATCATGTATACAGCGGTGCAACGAGGTGTTCTAAAACATTCGCTGCGAGCAGGGTTCGAACCTGCTGCGCGGGGAGACCCCATTAAATTTCAAGTCCAACAACGCCTTAACCACTCGGCCATCACAGCAGTTTATGCAATTAAAAGTGCTCCTAAAACTTTTGGCTTCAAAATTGTTGTCATTATATAATATAAACTTCGTGCCAATGCGAATCATTTTCTTAATTTGCATGCGTTCTTGCGGTTGTCCCCCAACGGCCAACAATGTTTAAAGCGGTGCAACGAGGTGTTCAAAAACCTTCGCTGCGAGCAGGGTTCGAACCTGCACGGGGATACCCCATTGGATTTCAAGTCCAACGCCTTAAACACTCGGCCATCACAGCAGTTGATGCAATGGCAAGTGCTCCTAAAAATTTTGGCTTCAAAATTGTTGTCATTTTATTTGTATTTGTTACATGACATGTTACATAACATTGACGTCAAGTTCACGCACTTGTTTTTCTTTTTTACGAGACGTAAATGGCATTAAGTGATATATATATATAATGTAAACTTGGTGCCAATGTGAATCATTTTCTTAATTTGCGTGTGTTCTTGCGGTTGATCTACGCACAATCATGTATACAGCGGTGCAACGAGGTGTTCTAAAACATACGCTGCGAGCAGGGTTCGAACCTGCGCGGGGAGACCCCATTGGATTTCAAGTCCAACGCCTTAACCACTCGGCCATCACAGCAGTTGATGCAATGACAAGTGCTCCTAAAAATGTTGGCTTAAAATTTGTTGTTATTTTATTTGCATTTGTTACATGACATTACATTGACGTCAAGTTCACGCACTTGTTTCTCTCTTTTAAGAGATGTAAATGGCACCAAGTCATATATATATAATGTAAACTTGGTGCCAATGCGAATCATTTTCTTAATTTGCATGTGTTCTTGCGGTTGATCTACGGCCAATCATGTATACAGCGGTGCAACGAGGTGTTCTAAAACATTCGCTGCGAGCAGGGTTCAAACCTGCTGCGCGGGGAGACCCCATTGGATTTCAAGTCCAACGCCTTAACCACTCGGCCATCACAGCAGTTGGTGCAATGACAAGTGCTCCTAAAAATGTTGGCTTAAAATTTGTTGTTATTTTATTTGCATTTGTTACATGACATGATACATAACATTGACGTCAAGTTCACGCACATGTTTTTCTTTTTTACGAAATGTAAATGGCATTAAGTGATATATATATATATATATGTATATATATAATGTAAACTTGGTGCCAATGCGAATCATTTTCTTAATTTGCGTGTGTTCTTGCGGTTGATCTACGCACAATCATGTATACAGCGGTGCAACGAGGTGTTCTAAAACATACGCTGCGAGCAGGGTTCGAACCTGCGCGGGGAGATCCCATTGGATTTCAAGTCCAACGCCTTAACCACTCAGCCATCACAGCAGTTGATGCAATGACAAGTGCTCCTAAAAATGTTGGCTTAAAATTTGTTGTTATTTTATTTGCATTTGTTACATGACATTACATTGACGTCAAGTTCACGCACTTGTTTCTCTCTTTTAAGAGATGTAAATGGCACCAAGTCATATATATATAATGTAAACTTGGTGCCAATGCGAATTATTTTCTTAAATTGCATGCGTTCTTGCGGTTGATCTACGGCCAATCATGTATACAGCGGTGCAACGAGGTGTTCTAAAACATTCGCTGCGAGCAGGGTTCGAACCTGCGCGGGGAGACCCCATTGGATTTCAAGTCCAACGCCTTAACCACTCGGCCATCACAGCAGTTGATGCAATGACAAGTGCTAAAAAAAATTTTGGCTGAAAAATTGTTGTCATTTTCTTTGCATGTGTTACATGACATTGACATGTTACATGAAATTGACATCAAGTTCACCCACTTGTTTTTCTCTTTTACGAGACGTGAATGGCATTAAGTGATATATATATATAATGTAAACTTGGTGCCAATGCGAATCATTTCAAGTCCAACGCCTTAACCACTCGGCCATCACAGCAGTTGATGCAATGACAAGTGCTCCTAAAAAATTTGGCTGAAAATTTGTTGTCATTTTATTTGCATGTGTTACATGACATTGCCATGTTACATAACATTGACGTCAAGTTTACGCACCTGTTTTTCTCTTTTAAGTGATGTAAATGGCATTAACTCATATATATATATAATGTAAACTTGGTGCCAATGAGAATCATTTTCATAATTTGCATGCGTTCTTGCGGTTGATCTACGCACAATCATGTATACAGCGGTGCAACGAGGTGTTCTAAAACATTCGCTGCGAGCAGGGTTCGAACCTGCGCGGGGAGACCCCATTGGATTTCAAGTCCAACGCCTTAACCACTCGGCCATCACAGCAGTTGATGCAATGACAAGTGCTAAAAAAAATTTTGGCTGAAAAATTGTTGTCATTTTCTTTGCATGTGTTACATGACATTGACATGTTACATGAAATTGACATCAAGTTCACCCACTTGTTTTTCTCTTTTACGAGACGTGAATGGCATTAAGTGATATATATATATAATGTAAACTTGGTGCCAATGCGAATCATTTTCTTAATTTGCATGTGTTCTTGCGGTTGATCTACGGCCAATCATGTATACAGCGGTGCAACGAGGTGTTCTAAAACATTCGCTGCGAGCAGGGTTCGAACCTGCTGCGCGGGGAGACCCCATTAAATTTCAAGTCCAACAACGCCTTAACCACTCGGCCATCACAGCAGTTTATGCAATTAAAAGTGCTCCTAAAACTTTTGGCTTCAAAATTGTTGTCATTATATAATATAAACTTCGTGCCAATGCGAATCATTTTCTTAATTTGCATGCGTTCTTGCGGTTGTCCCCCAACGGCCAACAATGTTTAAAGCGGTGCAACGAGGTGTTCAAAAACCTTCGCTGCGAGCAGGGTTCGAACCTGCACGGGGATACCCCATTGGATTTCAAGCCCAACGCCTTAAACACTCGGCCATCACAGCAGTTGATGCAATGGCAAGTGCTCCTAAAAATTTTGGCTTCAAAATTGTTGTCATTTTATTTGTATTTGTTACATGACATGTTACATAACATTGACGTCAAGTTCACGCACTTGTTTTTCTTTTTTACGAGACGTAAATGGCATTAAGTGATATATATATATAATGTAAACTTGGTGCCAATGCGAATCATTTTCTTAATTTGCATGTGTTCTTGCGGTTGATCTACGGCCAATCATGTATACAGCGGTGCAACGAGGTGTTCTAAAACATTCGCTGCGAGCAGGGTTCAAACCTGCTGCGCGGGGAGACCCCATTGGATTTCAAGTCCAACGCCTTAACCACTCGGCCATCACAGCAGTTGATGCAATGACAAGTGCTCCTAAAAATGTTGGCTTAAAATTTGTTGTTATTTTATTTGCAATTGTTACATGACATGATACATAACATTGACGTCAAGTTCACGCACATGTTTTTCTTTTTTACGAAATGTAAATGGCATTAAGTGATATATATATATGTATATATATAATGTAAACTTGGTGCCAATGTGAATCATTTTCTTAATTTGCGTGTGTTCTTGCGGTTGATCTACGCACAATCATGTATACAGCGGTGCAACGAGGTGTTCTAAAACATACGCTGCGAGCAGGGTTCGAACCTGCGCGGGGAGACCCCATTGGATTTCAAGTCCAACGCCTTAACCACTCGGCCATCACAGCAGTTGATGCAATGACAAGTGCTCCTAAAAATGTTGGCTTAAAATTTGTTGTTATTTTATTTGCATTTGTTACATGACATTACATTGACGTCAAGTTCACGCACTTGTTTCTCTCTTTTAAGAGATGTAAATGGCACCAAGTCATATATATATAATGTAAACTTGGTGCCAATGCGAATCATTTTCTTAATTTGCATGTGTTCTTGCGGTTGATCTACGGCCAATCATGTATACAGCGGTGCAACGAGGTGTTCTAAAACATTCGCTGCGAGCAGGGTTCGAACCTGCGCGGGGAGACCCCATTGGATTTCAAGTCCAACGCCTTAACCACTCGGCCATCACAGCAGTTGATGCAATGACAAGTGCTAAAAAAAATTTTGGCTGAAAAATTGTTGTCATTTTCTTTGCATGTGTTACATGACATTGACATGTTACATGAAATTGACATCAAGTTCACCCACTTGTTTTTCTCTTTTACGAGACGTGAATGGCATTAAGTGATATATATATATAATGTAAACTTGGTGCCAATGCGAATCATTTCAAGTCCAACGCCTTAACCACTCGGCCATCACAGCAGTTGATGCAATGACAAGTGCTCCTAAAAAATTTGGCTGAAAATTTGTTGTCATTTTATTTGCATGTGTTACATGACATTGCCATGTTACATAACATTGACGTCAAGTTCACGCACCTGTTTTTCTCTTTTAAGTGATGTAAATGGCATTAACTCATATATATATATAATGTAAACTTGGTGCCAATGAGAATCATTTTCATAATTTGCATGCGTTCTTGCGGTTGATCTACGCACAATCATGTATACAGCGGTGCAACGAGGTGTTCTAAAACATTCGCTGCGAGCAGGGTTCGAACCTGCGCGGGGAGACCCCATTGGATTTCAAGTCCAACGCCTTAACCACTCGGCCATCACAGCAGTTGATGCAATGACAAGTGCTAAAAAAAATTTTGGCTGAAAAATTGTTGTCATTTTCTTTGCATGTGTTACATGACATTGACATGTTACATGAAATTGACATCAAGTTCACCCACTTGTTTTTCTCTTTTACGAGACGTGAATGGCATTAAGTGATATATATATATAATGTAAACTTGGTGCCAATGCGAATCATTTTCTTAATTTGCATGTGTTCTTGCGGTTGATCTACGGCCAATCATGTATACAGCGGTGCAACGAGGTGTTCTAAAACATTCGCTGCGAGCAGGGTTCGAACCTGCTGCGCGGGGAGACCCCATTAAATTTCAAGTCCAACAACGCCTTAACCACTCGGCCATCACAGCAGTTTATGCAATTAAAAGTGCTCCTAAAACTTTTGGCTTCAAAATTGTTGTCATTATATAATATAAACTTCGTGCCAATGCGAATCATTTTCTTAATTTGCATGCGTTCTTGCGGTTGTCCCCCAACGGCCAACAATGTTTAAAGCGGTGCAACGAGGTGTTCAAAAACCTTCGCTGCGAGCAGGGTTCGAACCTGCACGGGGATACCCCATTGGATTTCAAGTCCAACGCCTTAAACACTCGGCCATCACAGCAGTTGATGCAATGGCAAGTGCTCCTAAAAATTTTGGCTTCAAAATTGTTGTCATTTTATTTGTATTTGTTACATGACATGTTACATAACATTGACGTCAAGTTCACGCACTTGTTTTTCTTTTTTACGAGACGTAAATGGCATTAAGTGATATATATATATAATGTAAACTTGGTGCCAATGCGAATCATTTTCTTAATTTGCATGTGTTCTTGCGGTTGATCTACGGCCAATCATGTATACAGCGGTGCAACGAGGTGTTCTAAAACATTCGCTGCGAGCAGGGTTCAAACCTGCTGCGCGGGGAGACCCCATTGGATTTCAAGTCCAACGCCTTAACCACTCGGCCATCACAGCAGTTGATGCAATGACAAGTGCTCCTAAAAATGTTGGCTTAAAATTTGTTGTTATTTTATTTGCAATTGTTACATGACATGATACATAACATTGACGTCAAGTTCACGCACATGTTTTTCTTTTTTACGAAATGTAAATGGCATTAAGTGATATATATATATATATGTATATATATAATGTAAACTTGGTGCCAATGTGAATCATTTTCTTAATTTGCGTGTGTTCTTGCGGTTGATCTACGCACAATCATGTATACAGCGGTGCAACGAGGTGTTCTAAAACATACGCTGCGAGCAGGGTTCGAACCTGCGCGGGGAGACCCCATTGGATTTCAAGTCCAACGCCTTAACCACTCGGCCATCACAGCAGTTGATGCAAGGACAAGTGCTCCTAAAAATGTTGGCTTAAAATTTGTTGTTATTTTATTTGCATTTGTTACATGACATTACATTGACGTCAAGTTCACGCACTTGTTTCTCTCTTTTAAGAGATGTAAATGGCACCAAGTCATATATATATAATGTAAACTTGGTGCCAATGCGAATCATTTTCTTAATTTGCATGTGTTCTTGCGGTTGATCTACGGCCAATCATGTATACAGCGGTGCAACGAGGTGTTCTAAAACATTCGCTGCGAGCAGGGTTCGAACCTGCTGCGCGGGGAGACCCCATTAGATTTCAAGTCCAACAACGCCTTAACCACTCGGCCATCACAGCAGTTGATGCAATTAAAAGTGCTCCTAAAAGTTTTGGCTTCAAAATTGTTGTCATTATATAATATAAACTTGGTGCCAATGCGAATCATTTTCTTAATTTGCATGCGTTCTTGCGGTTGTCCCCCAACGGCCAACAATGTTTAAAGCGGTGCAACGAGGTGTTCAAAAACCTTCGCTGCGAGCAGGGTTCGAACCTGCACGGAGAGACCCCATTGGATTTCAAGTCCAACGCCTTAAACACTCGGCCATCACAGCAGTTGATGCAATGGCAAGTGCTCCTAAAAATTTTGGCTTCAAAATTGTTGTCATTTTATTTGTATTTGTTACATGACATGTTACATAACATTGACGTCAAGTTCACGCACTTGTTTTTCTTTTTTACGAGACGTAAATGGCATTAAGTGATATATATATATAATGTAAACTTGGTGCCAATGCGAATCATTTTCTTAATTTGCATGTGTTCTTGCGGTTGATCTACGGCCAATCATGTATACAGCGGTGCAACGAGGTGTTCTAAAACATTCGCTGCGAGCAGGGTTCAAACCTGCTGCGCGGGGAGACCCCATTGGATTTCAAGTCCAACGCCTTAACCACTCGGCCATCACAGCAGTTGATGCAATGACAAGTGCTCCTAAAAATGTTGGCTTAAAATTTGTTGTTATTTTATTTGCATTTGTTACATGACATGATACATAACATTGACGTCAAGTTCACGCACATGTTTTTCTTTTTTACGAAATGTAAATGGCATTAAGTGATATATATATATATGTATATATATAATGTAAACTTGGTGCCAATGCGAATCATTTTCTTAATTTGCGTGTGTTCTTGCGGTTCATCTACGCACAATCATGTATACAGCGGTGCAACGAGGTGTTCTAAAACATACGCTGCGAGCAGGGTTCGAACCTGCGCGGGGAGACCCCATTGGATTTCAAGTCCAACGCCTTAACCACTCGGCCATCACAGCAGTTGATGCAATGACAAGTGCCCCGAAAAATGTTGGCTTAAAATTTGTTGTTATTTTATTTGCATTTGTTACATGACATTGACATGATACATAACATTGACGTCAAGTTCACGCACTTGTTTTTCTTTTTTACGAGATGTAAATGGCATTAAGTGATATATATATAATGTAAACTTGGTGCCAATGCGAATCATTTTCTAATTTGCATGCGTTCTTGCGGTTGATCTACGGCCAATCATGTATACAGCGGTGCAACGAGGTGTTCTAAAACATTCGCTGCGAGCAGTGTTCGAACCTGCGCGGGGAGACCCCTTTGGATTTCAAGTCCAACGCCTTAACCACTCGGCCATCACAGCAGTTGATGCAATGACAAGTGCTAAACAAAATTTTGGCTGAAAAATTGTTGTCATTTTCTTTGCATGTGTTACATGACATTGACATCAAGTTCACCCACTTGTTTTTCTCTTTTAGGAGACGTGAATGGCATTAAGTGATATATATATATATAATGTAAACTTGGTGCCAATGCGAATCATTTTCTTAATTTGCATGTGTTCTTGCGGTTGATCTACGGCCAATCATGTATACAGCGGTGCAACGAGGTGTTCTAAAACATTCGCTGCGAGCAGGGTTCGAACCTGCACGGGGAGACCCCATTGGATTTCAAGTCCAACGCCTTAAACACTCGGCCATCACAGCAGTTGATGCAATGGCAAGTGCTCCTAAAAATTTTGGCTTCAAAATTGTTGTCATTATATAATATAAACTTGGTGCCAATGCGAATCATTTTCTTAATTTGCATGCGTTCTTGCGGTTGTCCCCCAACGGCCAACAATGTTTAAAGCGGTGCAACGAGGTGTTCAAAAACCTTCGCTGCGAGCAGGGTTCGAACCTGCACGGGGAGACCCCATTGGATTTCAAGTCCAACGCCTTAAACACTCGGCCATCACAGCAGTTGATGCAATGGCAAGTGCTCCTAAAAATTTTGGCTTCAAAATTGTTGTCATTTTATTTGTATTTGTTACATGACATGTTACATAACATTGACGTCAAGTTCACGCACTTGTTTTTCTTTTTTACGAGACGTAAATGGCATTAAGTGATATATATATATAATGTAAACTTGGTGCCAATGCGAATCATTTTCTTAATTTGCATGTGTTCTTGCGGTTGATCTACGGCCAATCATGTATACAGCGGTGCAACGAGGTGTTCTAAAACATTCGCTGCGAGCAGGGTTCGAACCTGCTGCGCGGGGAGACCCCATTAGATTTCAAGTCCAACAACACCTTAACCACTCGGCCATCACAGCAGTTGATGCAATTAAAAGTGCTCCTAAAAGTTTTGGCTTCAAAATTGTTGTCATTATATAATATAAACTTGGTGCCAATGCGAATCATTTTCTTAATTTGCATGCGTTCTTGCGGTTGTCCCCCAACGGCCAACAATGTTTAAAGCGGTGCAACGAGGTTTTCAAAAACCTTCGCTGCGAGCAAGGTTCGAACCTGCACGGGGAGACCCCATTGGATTTCAAGTCCAACACCTTAACCACTCGGCCATCACAGCAGTTGATGCAATGAAGAGTTCGCCTAAAAATTCTGGCTGAAAATTTGTTGTCATTGTATTTGCATTTGTTACATAACATTGACTCAATTTTAGGCGCCTGTTTTCTCTTTTACGAGATGAAAATGGCATTAGGTGATATATATAATGTAAACTTTGGGCCAATGCGAATCATTTTCATAATTTGCATGCGTTCTTGCGGTTGATCTACGGCCAATCATGTATACAGCGGTTCAACGATGTGTTCTAAAACATTCGATGCGAGCAGGGTTCGAACCTGCGCAGTTGATGCAATGACAAATCATGTATACAATCATGTATACATGTATAAGTCTGTTGATCTTGTCAATGACTGTTGATCTCCTTTGTTGATTACGTTTAATTGCACATGAAGATCAGATGCAGTGTCGTACCGACCTCTATTTGAATAACTACTTTTAATCTGCCATTTTGTTGTACTTTTGCTTGTTTTTAAATTTGTTAATACCAAGTAACGTAGTTGAATATATTTTGAAGAATGTTAACTGGGTAGTTTACACGCTGTTGGTTATAATGGATCTGTAGCAATCTGAGAATCGTCAGTAATTGTATGAAATAAACGCCTTACCTCTATTTAAGTGAAAAACTTTTAAACTGCCTCCGCTACTCACAGCGATGCTCGTTGATGGCACACCGCAGTCAGAATAATCACCCACATAGCGTAATAAGTAACCGTCGATCAAAGCAGCCTCAATATCGAAGTGCGACGTCATGGCCGTCGGAATGTACACATCTGATCTGTAGAAGTAAGCGCCCCCATCGTTGGTACCATCATTTAGCTCACAGTCAGCCGCCGTTCTCACGGCTTGTGGGTCCTCAAACTCGTCTCTTTCCAGGTATGTCGTTGAAATATTAACGGAACCTGTGATTAACGTTTTCACATCGATATACACCACAGTATGCTCTGTTGAACGCAACAAACATTTGGGTATGTGACTGAGTAAATAGATGGTTGTGTAGATTTGGGGAATTGTGGGTAAGTGAGTATGTAAGTGGTGGGCATCAGGGTATAGTTTAGCAGAAGTAAATATGTGCCATATTTATATGACCAGCACGCCTTAATTATTACGATCGTGGAGTCATTCTTACTGGAGATTGTACTTGTTCATTATTTGTTCAAACCTGTGTACATGCCTAATGACTTTACGTGTGTAACTACAGTTAAAACTATGTTAATTATGTGTTGCATCTTCTTCCTTGCCAGGTGCCTGATCATATTATATGATATCTGTAGTGCTGAACGAAACCATTAATGGTATGTCTAGAGGGTCTTCGTACGTCTCAAAATTGTCAATATCTACACGATAAGCATCCGGTTCCTGTGGAAAAGTAATGCGATTTTAATAACAGAGTGAATGGGCACGTAATGAACACCCATATGATTGTTTTGAATATAATGGCGAGATGATAGGGTATAACTTTTTTCACATTGTTTATACCATTATTGGAAATCGCGCCCCCTAGCGGCACAGCTCTTCTGTGATGACAAAATGACGTAGCAATGGTCTTCAAATATATATGTTGATTGTGTTTTTTTAACGCACGACCACGCGTGAACATTTATTGGTGGTGTAAACGTAGTCCATTACGTTGATGTGCCTCGCAGACATTCGTCTACGCATTTAAATAGCACGGCAATTAGGAACGGCCCTGCGTGTTTAAATGTTGAGAGATTTGTGTTACTCACATAAATACCACCGATGCCAGAAAATGTTTTCCAGGTACACCTCTCGTAATTTACAAAGAAACGGAAAGGGTAGCCTCTTTTAACGTCAGACATAGTTGTTAGTTGTGTCATGTGACCTGGAACTGCATGGGACAGAGGAAATAATGGAAATTTGAGCTTCAACTAAAATTGGTGATGAAGTTTTTTTGTTTACAAATTTGCGCATTGTATTACGGATACGTACTGTAAATTGAAATAATAAGCGCATTGGTTGAAAGCCTTATTTAAAGAACCCCCCCCCCCCAAAAAAAATAGTACGTCACCTAAAAACGTATATCTCAGTAAATAGTAGCGAAAACAAAAAGTGTAATTAATATTAAAATTAATTATCTATTATCAGCCCCACTTAAGGTAGAGATGCAGTTTACCTGACAGGTTCGTTAATTAGGAAACTAAGATGACCTCCCTTGTCCACAAAACTATATATTTTCGGAAAGCTTATTGTAAGAATTTTAAAATTTTGATAGTATTTTTTTATGAACACTGTAGTTTGAAATATGCACAAAAATGTGCTTTTTGGTCAAAAGTGATTTAACAAAAATTAGCTTCTAAACCATGCTTCTGTTTCCTGTCAAAATTTCAAGTTTATGCATAAATTAACACCCAGGCCAGTTGTCTGTACGATTGTTGTAACAGTGTTCAACCACAAACAACGCCCCGACGGCGTTTTGAAGATAAACACATTGTCAATCATTTATTGAAAATGTGAAAAGCGTCTAGGAGCTATTTTTGTTTAAAGTTCTGGGATGTGCGCTAAAAAGAAGCTGAGATAATTGCTAATTTGCATAACAATTCACTCAGTAAGAAGTTTGCTAATGCTCATAATTAAAATGGCTGTAACAGGTCCAAATTTAAATGTATATCGTTTTGTTAAAAGTTAAATATAGTGCATAATATGAAAATCCCGTCATTTCTTTTTTTCACTATGTTTCTTTTTTATTGTTTATGTACAGCCTTGCTAAATCTTGCTAAGCATTCAAAAGAGAGAATGTTTGCACCTGTTATCTATATTTTAAAATCGTTTTTTTTGAATAGGTGCCACTATTCACAATTCTACAAAATTTTAACAGTCTATAGCCAAGACTGTTTGGATAATAAAAAGCAAAAACAAAAATTTAACTCCCAAGTGCCCACGAACATGCATCTCTACCTTAACTAACTACTGAACAATATTTGAAATAACTACTCTACTCTACCGTGTACACGCCCACTGCCATGTTGTCCTACTCCGAGATCGAGTCAGCGTTGGTATCTGGCTACATACAGTGCTCGATACTCAGACTGTGCTGATGTAGGTACCAGTATGCAGTTAACTGCGGGTGGACGAATGTCGCACTATCACATAAAGCGAGGTAGGTGAATAGGAACATCGCATGTAAATACATAACTTCCCATAGTACAGTACTTTATATAATTATATCACCAAAATTACAGAGGATATTTCGTAGTGCATGTATGTGTAATAATTATTTGTACCATATTTAATCAGAATATTCCAAGTAATGTTTCTTCAAAAGAAGTTTTATTATTTTTAATGGAGTCTCGCAAATAGTTGTACTACTAGATTCGCAATACTAGATATTAAAAATATTTTTCACACTACAGTTTTAAACATACGCATTTCCTGGTTGATTTGAGCACTACGTTCTACAAAGAAATGCATCTATAGAATTAGTGTTCTTGCCCTTATCCAAACGGAAAAAAATATCAAATAAGTAAATGCTGCTCTTGTAAACAGAGTTGTTAGTTTTTGAGCAAAAATTTATGAAATGTTGATGAAACTGCTGACTGTATCTTCCGTTGATGATTTTAATCGTACCACCACATGCCATCCATGATCCTCCAACATAACTCCCAGGTATTTAAATTTGTTAACAACTATGTTGAAATCACTGGTCTAGATAATAAAATAAACATGTTCAGCTTACGATCTAAGAGCTGGTGTGTGTCGAAAATCATTGATTTGGTTTTATCTGCATTTAAAACATATCAATTTATATCCCTCCATTCACTGATTTAAAAAAAAGTCATTATGTTAAGACCTTCGAATTTGATTAATATCATCTGCTGAAGTAGGAAGGGCCCAATATCGAGGCCCATGGTACTATAATTTGGACAGGGGATGTAGTGGACAGACTGCCATTTACGCGTGCACTCCGAGTACGATCTGTCAGATATGTGTGTGAGGAGGGGGTGTGCTGCAATATACCCTAAGCTATAATTATCAGTTGGCGCAGCAAAAAAAAAATATAGAAAAATCATTTCTTCGACAGTTTATGTTACGCAGTTTTAGAAAAAACAATAACTCATCTTTCATTTTTCACTGTTTATCTAGGTGACAAGTCTTCTGCCACTGTCAATAGATTTCTGCAAAGTCCACAGGCATCATCTCAATACGTGCTGGAGTCCGTAGGCATTGAAATGATGGCCAACGGTACTGTGAAAATCACGTCAGCTGCACCCCAACGTGGATGATTTCGGTGACGTCCACTACTTTTACCAGATGCAATGCAGTATTCTGGAACCAGCAAATGATCCATCCGCAAAAGTTTTCAAGCTGGTACCAGTGTATGACTTTTCTTCACAAAAGAAACATACAAGGAAGCAAACGTCGCTAAAAATCTAAAATTGAAGTCTAAAAAAGCTCCCATAAATTCGACCTAATGCATGAAACATTTATTGAAAAAAACGGAAACTCGCTTGTTATTGCCGTTGTTATCAATTGGTAGATATTATATATTTAATTGTCAAATTTTTCAACTAATGCCATCAATTATTTCACTTTTTCTATTTCTAAGTTTTGACGATGTTTTGGAATCGAACAACGTACATATTCTTAGTTTGTTTGAATTTGAGTTGTAGTCTCCTCTTTGATTTATTTTTTTAACATTTTCAACATTTTTCTAGATTGTAAACAAGGCGGAATGATGTGTAGTGCTGATATCGGGCTAGGACTTGATCGACTAATGACGCGCTCTCCAATTCACTTGTATCTTTAACAAGCCCAGTAATCACTACGTATTGACTCTCTTCTAATTAGCCTGCTAATTGGTATTCTGATTTTGTATTGCATTTTGTAATATATTCAATGTTCAATAGTTTTAAACAGACCGTTTGTAGGACAATATTCTCATGTATGAACCAAATTAAAAGAAGAAGGCATTGGGGTGGTTCCATCAAACAATTTGAATAAGAATAAACCACTATTCTGACTTGTTTAGACACTTAGATATTTTAAGTATTCAGCGACAATAATGATGATTGACTGGTTGGGTTGGGGTATTTAGAGATGTTGTTTTCTTGAAACATCATTGCCATCAACGTGAATAACTGAACATCCCTCCCGCTCGTGTACGCGACGGGAAAATATGATAATTAAATGAGTGTTTTACAAAACAGCATCGATATAAGGATCCCATACCTTCTTCTGGGAGTGCATAATGGCGAAAGCCGGGTTACCGCGAAATAAACGTAACCCGGCATTCGCCCCTTACACACTTTTCTGATATTTTGTTTTCATTGAAAAACACCAAACAAATAAACAAACAAGAAACTGTATGCAAGGCAATGTGTCCGTCTGAGTCCGCTAAACCTTACACTACACCATGCGTATGTGTGTTATTACTGCCATGATTCGGTTAAGTGCGGCGTCTTTATTGACTACTCGGTGATATTTACACAGATTCTCATCTACTTAAGATTGTTGACAACACTTGACGCAAGTAGAGTGATAGTACTTATTTGTGTCGAGGCACAAGTGAGTGGTACTCAAAGGGACACACTAAGAACTGTTGTCGGGGAAGTCATTATAAACGCGGGGAGGTATTAGTTGCTGGACGTATTAAACTGGGTTCATTATATCCAAGGTTCAAATATATATAGATGTAGCCCTGACTCATCGGGCCTTTTTGAGTGCGTACTTTATCATTATTGCAACCATTCAAAGTACGCGCTACTTTCAGAAATCCACAATGATATACTGTACGAAGATCAGCTTGAAAAGAAGTGTAGTATCCATGAAAACCTGTAACCTTGGCAATGTCCAGTTCTTCTTTCCGATCACAAACGCAACAGTATAACACATACATGTAATGCTATAGAAATATGCGCACATTTGTGTTATTCAAGTACTAGAAGCGGCATATACGAGTAGATGGCTGTCCGTTTAGCTTTCATTCGACAACTTGTATTGTATGTACATATGCATTATCTTTAGAGAGAGTGTGCTGTCACAGTGTTATTGTTTGAGGTTGAACTGTTTCTACTTTAAATATCAATGTCTCTATGCTGTGTGCGATTGCATGATAGGTTGACCAGATCTGCCACCCACATATTTCACGTTTAAGCGTTATCGCTCGGGTTCGACACGGCCACGGCCACGATAAACATACTCCCGCGAAATCGTGCGTACGTATTTTGCCAGGGTTAAAGTTAACAGATCTGAACAGAAGAGACGGGATATCTCAACTCCATCTAAACTTTATTTGTAATATTTGCCTTATTGCTAGAAATGAAACAAACTTATCTCTAAAATACATCGCATTCATGTACAGAGTAGTCAATGAGAACGTATTATCACAACAAATTAGAAACCAACCAATGCATTACGTAATGTTGAGATTGGACTTGGTTCGTTTTTTTGTTTATTCACAGACGTTGAATAAGGTTTCATCTAATAATACACATAATGACTTTAGCTGATCACGTGACATTGATGAATTGTGGGATCGATCATTTTAGAATCCATGTGTTATTTTTAAGACCACGACACCTACAGCAAGAAAGCATCTGACACACATATGTATACAGTTATCTTTAAGTCACGTATTATGTTCCATAGCAGCACTATATCATTCTACAGTGATGACCCATCTTAATAGTGTCCACTGCTTAGCTAATATCATTTTACATCATTCGATCGGCCTTGGTCCATAGATATTTCAGTTTTCTGATAAACCGGAAAGAGAAATATTACACTTCGATGAATAAAATGTCAACGGATGGAAATAACTTTTTTTAAATGTATAGCAGCAATGCCGAAATCAGGAATCAAAACATTAGAGAAATTAGTATGCAAGTAAAACAAAAACATAGAATATTCACCATTGGTGTACAGTAGCGTTTTCGTCAGTATTGTCACCATTCATTGTGTCGTCCTGTGAGCTGTCCTTGTTATCGTTTGAGGCGTCTTCATTTGGAGCATATTCAGTGGCTTGAACTTTGCGACGTTCGTTTCTTCCATCTTGACCGCCACGCCCTCTACAACCACGTGGACCTCTTCCCCGTGGATGACCAAGACATTTACCGGATTGTTCTTTACCACGACGTTTGCGAGCTTTTTCACCAATTCCTGGAAAAATAAACAAAGTTTTTATGTTGGGATATGTGATATGTAATTTAAGGTACATATATATTTGTCATTACTAGTATATTGTCGGATACGATGACATTTGTGTGACAGCATTACTAGGACAATGCACCAGTTGAAATGTTCTCAATTGTTTACAACTAGAGACACAAGTTTAATATGTTTTAATATATTGGAACTAATATATATGTGACATATGTGATGTGATGGTTGCTAAGGACTTAATCAATCCCACTTACCACTGTGGCATGGCATATCAGCCTCACCAGCGTGATTCAGACAACCTTTCTGTGGGTTGCTCCCCTCAATTAGATTTCCAGAAGCGCCCTCTTCGGCTAGTGTATCGTCTTCAGGACTCCTTTCATATTGTTCTTGATCTCCTTGTCTCCACATCTGATGTTCATCGTCCACTCGGTGTTCACCAAAGACGAATTGCCAGAGACCAGGACGGAAGGAGAATCCCTGTTAGGTCAAAGGTCGTATGCGTATAAGATGTATATGAATCTACTGTTTATTTTAGTTTTTACATTAATTGCCAAATCATATGATATAAACAAAATTGACACTTACAGGGACCAGGGACAGTTGCCGCATTGTAATATGGGATACATATGTATGTGTAACGACGGGTTTCGCCCGCTCCTTTAAATTCGCCACTGTGTGCTACCAATTGTGTTAACACAATAATTAAAAACATCATGACTAAGTTCATAATAAAATACAACATACCCCCTTATGGCTACGACCAATCTGTAGTTCACGATTCTGAATCATCTCGTGTTCTGGGTGAAGTCCCTTTTCTTCACACCCTTTACACAGATAATAGTCAGGGCACACGACGCACTTAAAACGAGGTTCACAGTCTCGGACTTCACAGCCACCGCAGATTACTTCAGGGTTGAACAATTGTTCACAATATTTTGAATCGTCACAGTGGCTCTTTTCACAAGTCACTGAAATTATTAATATTAATAACTAATTTTAAATGATTACTACATTTATTACATATTCACAATGCTTTTTGAATCGTCGTTGATTTTTCCCATTTTAAAGTCGTCTCTTAAGGTCAAACATATGTCATACATCCGGGTATTTATCCAGTGTATGATAACTGTACTTACGTGTAACGTAGACTCTGAGGATTTCTTCACTGAGTTGACCAAGAGCGTGCGACAATTCATTGTCATTCGAGAATGCAATCAGGTCTCCCTCTCTATCTAAAATTACCAAGAGAATGACATCACTTTATCGTGAATATTATATTAGCTATATTGTTTACCGATAGCTATTTTGTTTATGTACAACGCATTGCAACTGACCACAAGCTAAAATCTAAATAGGATGCTATCTCTTGTATTTTCGACCCGATGCATATCCCGGGAAATGATATCAAATGTTGGGGTATGATTATTTTCGACGGAAACAATGGTCCTTCTATTATAAACAGAGCATTGTCCTTTGCTTACTATCATATTAAACTATGTTGTTGACAGAAGTGATATTACTGTCACCATGACTGTGCAATGCCTGGGTCGTACTTCATTATTTGTATCCCGCAAAATATGAATACTCCCCGAGATTCTGTCGTCATATATATGCACAATAATGATTCCAGCTGATACGCCAAACACGATTAACATAGGTCAGAGGTCATGGTGAAATATATATGTTTACAAATCACAGTTATGTTTCATAAAATATATTTCATAATATGTGTGCTTATTCCGTAATGTATATTTATCGTTTGTCAGCATTTGCTAAATATTACTAATATATTATTTACGTTTAAAACAGTGAAGTTAAAGTGAGATAAAATACAAGGAATGACGAATCTGCAAAAATGTATTTATAAACATGATTTACATTTCGATCAAGTGTGTGGTATTTAGTTTGCATACAAAGACGATATTCCACGAAACAAATATTTTATCTTTATGTGAATAAAAAAAAACAATCACTTACCTCTGTATGAGAGGGTAAATGAATCTGATCTTCCAATAGATGGGAATACCTGTGTTATTTTCGTAGACAGGTACTCGTAGCTTGTGGATGCACCCTGATCCACAGCAAATCGACGAATTTCTTGACTGTCGTCGGCAGTCTGCAAATATGCTTTCACTGTAATAGACATGTTCATACTGCAGGGAAAAGGAAAACAAGTTAATACACTCAGGTTATTAAGTTATGGAGATTGTCGTCTGGAAATTACCGTTACGGATGAAGGCACATGACAATGACATATATATCGTAATAGAATCGTAGTGATCGTGAAAATTGACAAACATAGTCTAGAAATACGACCATACATATCGTTGGCTGAACTACGAAATGATGTAAATAAACAACAGCAAAGTATCCGGACGAGGTGATGTACCTGTAGCTGTTTTCTCCCGTCGAATGATTTTTTCGCACTGTATTGGCAATAATAGTCTTCTTTGAGATGCTTGTCTGTATGCTTGTCATCAGTAGTAATAGTTTCTGGAGGTTGGATCTGATGTAAGTATTTATACACAAATATAGAGAACCAGATGGTTCCAAATTACTAAATCGTGAAGATGAGTCACACAAACAAATTGCCCAATACCCATCTCTCGGATCGGCTCTCTGAACACGTAAGCGCGCGATTATTTGTTACCATGGCTACGCATGTGCACCTACGTTTTTAATATAGCCACTGCTATTAAATTTAGCTATACTCTTGACAGAGGGCGTCACATGCCTCCAAACACATGGCGTTGTTGTAAATGTCAATCATGACATCATGTGCTATTTTTAGTATTTCGTAATATCTCGTGTACAGATAATCTATCTGACTATCTGATTGGCTAATGAAGGGGTTATTTCGCAATTGCCATGGTGCCAGTCGATGACTCATCTGCCAAATTTAGCAATTTGGGGTCATGTGTTTGCCTAAATTTGTGTATAAATTCTGCTGATCCTACCTTGGGAAATTATTAATATGATGACGAATCACAAGATAAGCACTTCAAAGAAGACGATTATTTCCAATACATCGATGGAAAACGATCATTCTACGAGAGAAAACAGCAACAGGTTCGTATTGATGCGCTGATGAACGCATTCCTTCATTTCGTATGACAAATATTCTTTCCTAATATCAGTCGATCGTTTTCTTCGGGTTAAATGGACATAAACACAACTTATCTCTCATCGCTGTTTGTTTCGCTCTCCCCACAGTATAAACATGTCTATTACAGTGAAAGCATATTTGCAGACTGCCGACGACAGTCAGGAAATTCGTCGATTTGCTGTGGATCAGGGTGCATCCACAAGCTACGAGTACCTGTCTACGAAAATAACACAGGTATTCCCATCTATTGGAAGATCAGATTCGTTCACACTCTCGTACAGAGGTAAGCATTTTATTATTTCTGCATTCCATTCGCAACGACTCGGTAAACGACTACATGCCACACTAATAGGCGTGTTTCAAATAAATATTTGCAGATTTTCATATTTTATTTGTATTTCATAATTTGCCGTTATTACAATTATAGATAGTTATAAAAAATTATATTACATTGTATCGAAACAACTGATTAAATAGTAAATACGAAATTGTAGCAATTGTAACAAAACATGTATAGTAACGCGAGTGTAAACATGTAAAGCTCTGACCTCTGGTATTCACTGATTGGCGTCAGCTGCAATATATATTATATACCTTTAATTCCCGTTATACTGTCTGAAAACAGAGTCATAACATATGGCCGATGTAATCGAACAGTCATTGCGTATTCGTCACTTATGGAATGTATCCGGGATGCTCATTATTTGGAGAGCAATTTACGGAAATTATGCATTACAGTGAGCTTTCCATATGAACAATGACTCGATTACTCAAGAACAATTGACTGATAAGGGTTACATGGATTGATATTAAAAGTAAACATTCAAATATGAGGTTCCGTCGGTTCTGTTTTTGGATTCAGTGTTCATTTGCTCTAGAAGTCAAATATATCCTATTTGCTTGGTTGTTTGGTTGGTTGGTAGGTATGTCTTATCTCCAACGAAGAGACTAGTGGTGATATATATTGTCCTACAACACCGTCAAGTTTGTGTTCCATGAAACATTATTTGAAATCACGAACGCACGATTCCTCTTCTTCAAATAAATGTTACAGTGGATGAAATGAAATCCTTTAAATGTACCAACTAGTTAAATTTCTCATTGCCATTTCAGATACCGAGGGTGACTTGGTCGCTTTCTCCAATGATTCTGAATTGGCCGACGTTCTAGGCCAACTCAATGAAGGTATCTTGAAAGTCTACATACATCGTGAGTATATTAGCAATATGATGATATATTTCATATCAAAGGAAAAAACACTTATAGAACTACAAAACGAAATTCAAACTTGGTACATTCCTGTTGCTTATCCGCATTTTGTTTGACCCGTGCCTTTAAATTCTAGTTTGAAAAATACAAGAGAGATGATGCAATTAACGGGGTATACGTTGCGCATGTTTAATAATCAATAACACAACGTAAATTGTACTTATCTATAGATTACATACATGCATAACTTACAATGAGTTGCTGTTTTTCGCTTTAGTGACTGGTAAAAAGTGCCACAATGACGAATTAAAATATTACAAGAAAGTACATTATCCTCGAATAACGTGCGATGGATGTAAAAGCCGAATTGCTGGACCACGTTTCAAGTGTGTTGTGTGTCCTGGTTATGACCTGTGTAAAGTCTGTGAGGAGAAAGGACTTCACCCAGAACACGAGATGATTAAGATTCGTAAACCACAGATTGGTCGTAGCCATATGGAGGTAAGTTTGTTTACCATCTAAGCTAAACATGAATTCTACTCTTCAAATTGGTCATTGGCTCTTTCTCTGAAAGCATAAATAAACTTGTATAATGTAATCAATAAACACTATACAGGGGGAATTTTAGGTACAAATAATATCATAAATATTCTAGTTTTATATCAAGTGCTGATCGATCAAACTGACAAAATATTATTTAATAGGGATTTTACTTCCGTCCTGGTATTTGGAAACTCCTCTCTGGCGGGTTACGAACTAAGATGTCTCACAAATGCAACCATATGTTGAGACAAAGACAAAAGGAACAAAAGAAAAAGTCTTCTACAGTTGATACACAAACCAAGGAAGGCGCTCCTGGGAATACAACTGAGGGGACCGACCAACAGCCAGAGTGCCTGAAACACGTTGGCGATGCTGACATCTTAGAACCATTAGGTAAGTAAGTTAATAGGCAGAATATCAGATCCAGTATCATATTCACTCATCATGCTCCTTTCACACATTCATAATTATATACATGGCTAATTCTAACAATTTGCAATTTGGTTATTTGTAGCGAACCCCAAACTGAAAAGACTGGTAGAACGAAAAGTGACTTCCAAAATACCAATTGATGATAGAATTGACTATAGAGATAGTATAACTGGAAGTAATAACCACCAACGATATTGTTTACATCAACGTGCAGAGAAATGTTCCATATTCCAAAAGCCTTCTAGATGTTGTGGAGCCCGCAGCCCTAGTTTGACAAACATGTCAATTCAACTCAAACGATTTCAACGGCAACAGCAAATAAAGCGATGCAGACGCAGAATTACAAGACATGCCAGAAGCCACAAATATAATAACTCGAGTGTTCTGCTAAAAACAGCACCTGTATTTGATAATGCACGACTTAGAAGAATCCACCAATCACAGAAAGTCGGAATGTCCAGGAGAAACTGCTCCACAATGTCAAAACGAGGACATCGATACGTTTGGCTCAATATGAAGCCCACACCAACGTGTGTGTCTGGTGGTAAACGCGTCAAAGAATTGCCAAAGACCAGGACGAAGGGAGAAAAGAGATCAACAATCTTTGGTAGTAAACAAGTCAAAAGATTGCACAAATCACAACGCATGTTTCATAACATAGGGAGATGCAGCCGTCCGAATATGACACCAAGATCAACTGGCGATGAACGCATTAACAATGCATTTTGATATTTTAGTAATCGGATTATGTCATTTTGTTTTAATATTGCATAGTCAGTAGTTCAATATTCTAGTCATATACAATTTTATTTTGTAACTTACCTGCTGTTACTGCTAGAATATGTTAGAATAAAATAGTCATTGTATAGGTATGTTATGAATATCATAGTGTTTTATATTTGTATACGTTTATGTACTGTATGGCTATTATGGGTAACATTGACATGCTTTGTATATTTCACAAGATGTCACTTTACATATCATCACTTTTATGTACAGAGAGCTACTGTGATATAGGGAGAACTTTTCGGATTAGTAGAATCACAAAGACAAATTACAATTCCCTCAATACTAATTTGTCAGATTGTGAAAATATATCCCAATTATAATAACCCAGATTATAATAAATTTAGCGTGTACGCAAAAATCACTATGGTAATTTGTTTGTTCCAAAATACTTGACACATCTAAAAGACCACACCCCACTGAATGTCAAATAATTTTCACAACATGTCGAAATGCAATATGGTCCACTCTCCATGAATTTGTTAATAACCTTATTATTGTACCGTTTTTGAAAGCGTGGGAAAAAAATCGAAAAGTTTAGCTAAAATATTGCTTTCCCTTTCATACCTAGTTTACATGCACCACATGCGCACACTCTGCTTATTCTGGAACCTCAACCAGCGGCAGAATTCAGTCGAGGCTTGGGGTAATTCCGAGTGTGAGTTTTCATACTCGATCAGAACATTAAAAAGGCCGTGACCGCTATCTTGGGTTTTCTTTTTAAAAAGAGCTATAAAAAATGTCCAGCAAACGTATTTTGTACAGTCACATTACGAATATCTTCAGAAAGTATTATAACACGTAATAACTACGAGTTGACGCATTTACTGAACTCGTCACGGTTGATAAACACTGCCATAATTTCCTCGAATACAAATCAGTGAAATTGTACATTTCTGATGGTCGGTAATCGAAATGCAATATGGTCCAGTCTCCATGAATTTGTTAATAACCTTATTATTGTACCTTTTTTGAAAGCGTGGGAAAAAATTCGAAAAGTTTAGCTAAAATATTGCTTTCCCTTTCATACCTAGTTTACATGCACCACATGCGCACACTCTGCTTATTCTGGAACCTCAACCAGCGGCAGAATTCAGTCGAGGCTTGGAGTAATTCCGAGTGTGAGTTTTCATACTCGATCAGAACATTAAAAAGGCCGTGACCGCTATCTTGGGTTTTCTTTTTAAAAAGAGCTATAAAAAATGTCCAGCAAACGTATTTGTACAGTCACATTAGGAATATCTTCAGAAAGTATTATAACACGTAATAACTACGAGTTGACGCATTTACTGAACTCGTCACGGTTGATAAACACTGCCATAATTTCCTCGAATACAAATCAGTGAAATTGTACATTTCTGATGGTCGGTAATCCTGGCCATAACGTCCCCGTATATTATAATTAAACTGAGTTTAATCACGTTCGAAACAGAAGACTGTTATGCAAATTGGTGCAACTCAACACTGTACAAACACAACTTTAGAGTTCCCTGTATTGTCTTTTTTATCGTTTTAGTCAACAAAAGGTGTATAATACTAGTAATAAGGTCATAAACAGAAAACAGGAATTTACTCTGCGTCAATATCGTTGCACTGAGTTGTAAATTCCGGTATTTTGTGAATAACCTCATATTGTATTTTGGTGTTTTGGAAAAGAAGGTTAATAAGAAACGTGAATGAATGTGATAAATAACGTATGTTTTAGATATAACAATAGTTGTAATCTATATAAGTTGTTTATTAAAAATAATAATTTCAGTGGGGTAATTTTATCAGGTGGCTTAGAATTGGGGAGTGGACATTTTACCAAAAAAAACAATCTGCATAGGGTTACAACAAGTGGATGTAAGCGTAAATATTCCTCAATTCGTAACTCAAACGTGATAACCATGACAGTTATTCTCACTTTATTAGTCTGTGACTACCACGGCTAATCAACTAAAACTACGCCTCGTGGTGAAACCATCTATTTAGTTAAGTTTTAATATAACAGCTCTCAGTTAAATGTCGCTGCCCTCTTAAATACAACTTTCCTAAACCAGTTGCTATTTTAAATGACTCACTCCAAAGTATTGAGGACCTACCCTATACCACAAGTACACGACATTCACAAAACAATTAGTTCGTCGAATAATATAGTTTTATTGTAAAGTGTGAAGATATATAAAAAAATCACTGTACAATTGATAATGATACAATTTAAACAAAAACGTTTTTTCAGTTCAAGATAGTTTTACTTTAAATTCTAACTCAATGAACTATGCAAATACATACATACTTTGAATTAAAATTACATGTCAATAATGTATGTGCATATATATAGATCATCGTTTCATCAGACAATTACTGAATAATATACATATCAAACAATTTTAATAACGCAATTCAGCAAAACTTTTGCTGACTTGGTTATGATGAGTG
This sequence comes from Saccoglossus kowalevskii, assembly GCF_978046115.1. Taxonomy (NCBI): domain Eukaryota; kingdom Metazoa; phylum Hemichordata; class Enteropneusta; family Harrimaniidae; genus Saccoglossus; species Saccoglossus kowalevskii. The sequence continues at coordinate 21,004,017 of NC_140644.1, forward strand.
TTTTGGAACATCAGGATTAAAGTATTCCAAACTGCGTGCTTATAATGTTCAGCACAATATGTATATGTAGTTTTGCCGATTTTGAGATTTGGCCAATTACGATAACTGTACTTCGTATGAATATTTATTATATCCAACAATTTACACTCGTCAAATTAAATTTCTCTAGATTACGTTCATTGCGCAAATATTTTCACATACCTTCCTGTATACTCTGCAACTATATATCACTCAAGCATTTGGTTTGTCGTCCGTTAAACATTTACGCTACGGAGAATACACCCTATTCTGGTCACTGTCAGTTCTAACTAGAAATCTGCCACTGCTATTAAACTTTAGCATTTTATCATTGGCGCAATTACACACAAACATACACATATATCTGCCAGTCACGTGGCCTCTGGTTGGTTTAACTCACCCTCAATGTTTCTTTCAAATGTAACAGTAAATCACGACAAGCCAAATGAGTCTAACACTTCCACACGATTATTATTTTATTCTGGTCCAAAATATTGCCACCAGAATTAACATCAATTCCATTTAATCCGTCTAGTCTCTCCAGACTGATTTTCCTTTCTACCAAAAGACATACGGTAATCTCCTTCCTGGCTATACAAACAGATGCAATCTGAGTCTCTATCTGCAACATACACTTTCCCATTTGTTGGATTGATGTGCAATACCATTTGGATCATCTCGCACATTGTTAGCAAAACACCTCATCCGTCTACCGGTGTCATCACATACAACCACCTGTCTATTGATACGGTCCGTAGTGAATATATAACCTTCATTTGACACTGCTGAATACATTGAATGGAATGACTTTGGGAAATTCGTGAATGTAATAGTTGAATGAAAGACGTCATATAGAGAGTATGATAGTTGTATTAATATTAATCTTGACTAAGTTGTAGATGTGATGTCACGTGTCATATTGACTGTGCAATGCCTATGCATAGGTATCATCATCTGTATCTCATTATCTCTGAAAATTCCCCAAAATACTATCGTCATAATTGGATGTACAATAGTTATTGCAGTGACATGCCAGACACAGATAACACAGGTCAGAGGTCATGGTGAATTGTGCATTTTTACAAATCACAAATCATTTTTACAAGTCATATTGCATAAAATATAATTGGTAATATCTGTGATCAGCTTCTAACATTCCATTACGTGAAAACCTTTTCTCCTGTATGAGAGGGTAAATGAATCCGATCTTCCAATAGATGGGAATACCTGCGTTATTTTCGAAGACAGGTACTCGTAGCTTGTGGATGCACTCTGATCCACAGGAAATCGACGAATTTCTTGACTGTCGTCGGCAGTCTCTAAATATGCTATCACTGTAATAGACATGTTTATACTGTGGAAAGATGGAACACATTTCGGAAGCGGTAAAACAATTTAATCTAATGGAAGAGATGAGTTTTAAAACAAGGGATAAAGTAGAAATGATAAACAGACAGCTAAACTCATCATAAATATTAACGCAGTGTATCAATATGTTATGACCTGAAACTGTGACCTCAAGTTGAATGTGTCTGGAGGTTGGATCTGTTATATATATACACAAATCTACAGAACCAGATGGTTACAAATTACGAAATCGTGCACATGAGTCACACCAAACAAATTGCTCAATACCCACCTCGCGGGTGGCTTCTCTGAACACGAGAGTGCGCGATGCTAAAAATAGTACATAACGTCATTTTCAGCATTTAACAATACACCGAGAAATAGCGCCCGCTGTTGACAACCGAGGTATGTTTCATGGCAATTTAGCAGAATATTGTTTTTCGTTTCGAGGAAAGATAATAGATATCTCTTTTCGAATCAGTTCATATTTACATTAACTTTTGTTCTATACCGAGTTTGTTATTAGTTCTTTTCCATGTATTCAAGATGCCGACCTACACGGAATATGAATTCCTTGTAATACATGACAAGGAAACAAGTTTCTAGAAAATGAGAGAGAAAAATACCAAAAAGGTGCATGTTCTATAATGAAAGTGATATAAGTACCACATTAATAATAGCTGATAAGTACTAGAAAAGTGATCGACCGCGACACCCAACCAGTTCCATCCCATCTTTGTATTTTGAATATTGACTGCGCCAGCAATTCGCGTATGAAACGTTGAAGTGGTGGAGGTATAGACAATCATCGTCCATTGGTCGTAATTGTTGATATTGAAGAGTGGGGATTAGTGAATGCTTTATTTTAGCATTACCCCCCCCCCCCCCGTTGCCATGGCTACACATGTATGCATACGTTTTGAATATCACTGCAACTACTAGTATTCAATTTAGGTATACCCGCCGATAGAGGGCGCACCTGCTTACAAAAGGAATGAAGGCGTTGTTCTAAATGTAGACCATGACACCATGTGTTATTTTTAGCAATATTTGTATACAGATAATCTGCCTTGACCTTGAGTCTGATTGGCTAACGAAGTGGGTATTTCGCAATTGCCATGGTGTCAGTCGATGACTCATCAGCCAGATTTAGCAATTTGGGGCCATGTGTTTGCCTAAATTTGTGTATAAATTCTGCTGAAGCTACCTAGGGAAATTATTAATATGATGACGAATAACAAGATAAGCACTTCAAAGAAGATGATTATTTCCAATACAGAGACGGAACACCATCATTCTACGAGCGAAAACTGCAACAGGTTCGTATTGCTGCGCTGATGAACCCCGCATTCCTTCATTTTGTGTGACAAACATTCCCACTTACCATCAGTCGATAGTTTTTTTTCGGGTGAAATGGACAAAAACACAACTTGTCTCATCGTTGTTTGTTTCGCTCTCTCCGCAGTATAAACATGTCTATTACAGTGAAAGCATATTTGCAGACTGCCGACGACAGTCAAAAAATTCGTCGATTTGCTGTGGATCAGGGTGAATCTACAAGCTACGAGTACCTGTCTACAAAAATTACGCAGGTGTTCCCATCTATTGGAAGATCGGATTCGTTCACACTCTCGTACAGAGGTAAGCATATTATTATTTAGTCACTTTTCTGCATTTCATTCGCAACGACTCGGTAACCGAATATATGCCACACTAATGGGCGTGTTTAAAATAAATATTTGCAAATTTTCATATTTTATTTGTATTTCATAATTTGCCGTTATTAAAATTATAGATAATTTTAAAAATTTATATCACATTGTATCGGAATTATTGATTAAATACTAAATACGAAATTGTAACAAAGCATGTACGGTAACGCGAGTGTAAACATGTACACTTCTGACCTCTGTTATTCACTGATTGGCGTCAGCTGCAATATGTATTATATAGCTTTAATTCCCGTCAGTTCTACTGTCTGAAAACTGAGTCATAACATATGGTCGATTTATTCGAACTGTGACGTCATTGCGTATCCGTCACTTATAGAATGTATGCGGGAGGCTCAATATTTGGGGAGCAATTTACGGAAATTATGCATTCACAGTGAGCTTTCCATATGAACAATGACTCGATTACTCAAGCACAAGTGACTGATAAGGGTTACAGAGTGACTTAAATGTAAACAGTGATCCGTTTATAAATGAATAATCAATTATATGCATTGATATTACAAGTAGACATTTAAATATGGGGTTATTTAATGTTCCGTGTCGTTAATTGCCATATAGACATCGCTAAATATAGCATCGGTTCCGTTTTTGAAGTCAAATATATACTATTTGCTTGGTTGTTTGGTTGGTAGGTATGTCCTATCTCCAACGAAGAGACGAATAGTGATATATATTGTCCTACAACACCATCAAGTTTGTGTTCCATGAAACGTTATTTTAAACCACGAACGCACGATTCCTCTTCTTCAAATAAATGTGACAGTGGATGAAATGAAATCCTATAAATGTACAAACTAGTTAAAGTGTTACGATTGAATTTCTCATTGCCATTTCAGATACCGAGGGTGACTTGGTCGCTTTCTCCAATGATACTGAATTGGCCGACGTTCTAGGCCAACTCAATGAAGGTATCTTGAAAGTCTACATACATCGTGAGTATATTAGCAATATGATGATATATTTCATATCAAAGGAAAAAACACTTATAGAAATACAACACGAAATTCAAACTTGGTACATTCCTGTTGCTTATCCGCATTTTGTTTGACCCGTGCCTTCAAATTCTAGTTTGAAAAATACAAGAGAGATGATGCAATTAACGGGGTGTACGTTGCGCATGTTTAATAATCAATTACACAACGTAAATTTTATTTATCTTAGATTACATACATGCATAACTTACAATGAGTTGCTGTTTTTCGCTTCAGTGACTGGTAAAAAGTGCCACAATGACGAATTAAAATATTACAAGAAAGTACATTATCCTCGAATAACGTGCGATGGATGTAAAAGCCGAATTGCTGGACCACGTTTCAAGTGTGTTGTGTGTCCTGGTTATGACCTGTGTAAAGTCTGTGAGGAGAAAGGACTTCACCCAGAACACGAGATGATTAAAATTCGTAAACCACAGATTGGTCGTAGCCACATGGAGGTAAGTTTGCTATCATCTAAGCTAAAAATGAATTCTACTCTTCAAATTGGTCATTGGCTCTTTCTCTGAAAGCAAGAATAAACTTGTATAATGTAATCAATAAACACTATACAGGGGGAATTTTAGGTACAAATAATATCATAAATATTCTAGTTTTATATCAAGTGCTGATCGATCAAACTGACAAAATATTATTTAATAGGGATTTTCCTTCCGTCCTGGTATTTGGAAACTCCTCTCTGGCGGGTTACGAACTAAGATGTCTCCCAAATGCAACCATATGTTGAGACAAAGACAAAAGGAACAAAAGAAAAAGTCTTCTACAGTTGATACACAAACCAAGGAAGGCGCTCCTGGGAATACAAATGAGGGGACCGACCAACAGCCAGAGTGCCTGAAACACGTTGGCGATGCTGACATCTTAGAAACATTAGGTAAGTAAGTTAAGGGGCAGAATATCAGATCTAGTATCATATCCACTCATCATGCTCCTTTCACACATTCATAATTATGTACATGGCTAATTCTAACAATTTGCAATTTGGTTATTTGTAGCGAACCCCAAACTGAAAAGACTGGTAGAACGAAAAGTGACTTCCAAAATACCAATTGATGATAGAATTGACTATAGAGATAGTATAACTGGAAGTAATAACCACCAACGATATTGTTTACATCAACGTGCAGAGAAATGTTCCATATTCCAAAAGCCTTCCAGATGTTGTGGAGCCCGCAGCCCTAGTTTGACAAACATGTCAATTCAACTCAAAAGATTTCAACGGCAACAGCAAATAAAGCGATGCAGACGCAGCATTACAAGACATGCCAGAAGCCACAAATGTAATAACCCGAGTGTTCTGCTAAAAACAGCACCTTTATTTGATAATGCACTACTCAGAAGAATCCACCAGTCAGAGAAAGTCGGAATGTCCAGGAGAAACTGCTCCACAATGTCAAAACGAGGACATCGATACGTTGGGCTCAATATGAAGCCTACACCAACGAGTGTGTCTGGTAGTAAACGCGTCAAAGAATTGCCAAAGACCAGGACGAAGGGAGAAAAGAGATCAACAATCTTTGGTAGTAAACAATTCAAAAGATTGCACCAATCACAACGCATAGGGAGATGCAGTCGTCCGAATATGACACCCAGATCAACTGGTGGTAAAAAGTTCAAAAGATCCCGTCAAGCACAACCAGTGATACAACACACGAGATGTTCCACAATGACAATACCATTCAGAGATCAAATCATAAGTCACAACATGATACCAAAACCAACCTGTGTCTCCGGTGGTAGAAGGTTTCACCAATTACAGCAAATGAGACAGCAGAAAGGAAGATTTTCCCCAATGGCAAGAACATGTCCAGTCATTCGTCCCAACCAAACCTGTATCTTCGGTAGTGAACAATTAAGAAGGTTTCAACAAATGCATTGTCCTAGAAAGATTGCTGCACAGATGGCAATGTTCAATGCACAGAAGAGACATTTATCTTCCAATATGTCTCCTGGAATGAAAAATAGTAAAGGTGTGTATTATCTATTGTCATCATTAAAGTGTGTGTTCCATGTCCTAATGTTACAAGTTATATAATTAGTTATTTTGTCATTACAGGTTTTGATGTTGATGTAGATCGCCATGGTATGCGTAAACGTTTTTGGATGAAACAAAACCGTAAAGATTTTGGTCGTGAAAATCCTTGCGGAAGAGGTCCACGTTGTCAATGTCACAAAGCTCAAAGAAAGGCTCAAGCTACTGCTGCTAAATAGATCACTTCTACTCATTAAAGAGTAGCTGTTACAGAACAATAATGAAGACAATACAGCGTTGATCAATATTTATTTTGAAATTATTTGTACATTATAGACTAAATAGAGTGTGAAAATGACAGCTAAACGAAATATTGGTAAATAGGGGATAATCTGTATAAACTTTTCCATTGTCATTTTAACGTCGATTTTACAATTGTTTGATGTCGCGAACTGAATAAAGTAAAAAAAATGAATTTAAAGCGAGGGTGTTCATCTGAATATCTGTGATGAACGCATTAACAATGCATTTTGATATTTTAGTAATCGGATTATGTCATTTTGTTTTAATATTGCATAGTAGTTCAATATTCTAGTCATATGCAATTTTATTTTGTAACTTATCTGCTGTTACTGATAGAATACGTTAGAATAAAATAGTCATTGTATAGGTATGTTATGGATATCATAGTGTTTTATATTTGTATACGTTTATATACTGTATGGCTATTATGGGTAACATTGACATGCTTTGTATATTTCACAAGATGTCATTTCACATATCATCACTTTTATGTACAGAGAGCTACTGTGATATAGGGAGAACTAATCGGATTAGTAGAATAACAAAGACTTACAATTCCCTCAATACTAATTTGTCAGATTGTGAAAATATATCCCAATTATAATAACCCAGATTATAATAAATTTAGCGTGTACTCAAAAATCACCATGGCAATTTGTTTGTTCCAAAATACTTGACACATCTAAAAGAGCACACCCCACTGAATGTCAAATAATTTTTACAACATGTCGAAATGCAATATAGTCCACTCTCCATGAATTTGTTAATAACCTTATTATTGTACCTTTTTTGAAAGGGTGGGAAAAAGTTTAGCTAAAATATTGCTTTCGCTTTCAGACCTAGTTTACCTCAACGTGTTCCACATGCGCACACTCTCACTGTATTAGTATGTGACTACCACGGTTAATCAACTTCAACTACGCCTCGTGGTGAAACCATCTATTTAGTTAAGTTTTAATATAACAACTCTCAGTTAAATGTCGCTGCCCTCTTAAATACAACTTTCCTAAACCAGTTTCTATTTTAAATGAGTCACTCCAAAGTATTGAGGACCTACCCTATACCACAAGTACACGACATTCACAAAACAATTAGTTCGTCGAATAATATAGTTTTATTGTAAAGTGTGAAGATATATAAAAAAATCACTGTACAATTGATAATGATACAATTTAAACAAAAACGTGTTTTTTTCAGTTCAAGATAGTTTACTTTAAACTATAACTCAATGAACTATGCAAATATACATAAATACTTTGAATTAAAATTACATGCCAATAATTTATGTGCATATATATAGATCATAGTTTCATCAGACAATTACTGTTTTACAGGAAAATAAAAAATGGACAATATACATATCAAACAAGTTTAATAACGCAATTCAGAAAAAAACAATTTCCACTCATCATATTTAGAAATTCTCTAGATTATTTCATTGCGCAAATATTGTTCACACACCTTCCTGTATACTCTACAACTATCACTCTAGCATATGGTTTGTCGTCTGTTAAACATTTACCCACTGCAGGGAGAAAACATCCTATTCTGGTCACTGTCAGTTATCGCTACAAATCTACCACGGATATCAAACTTTAGTATGTTATCATTGGCGTAATTACACACATGCATACCCATATCTCTGCCAGTCACGTGGCCTCTTGTTGGTTTAACTCACCCTCAATGTTTCTTTCAAATGTAACGGTAAATCGCGACAAGCCAAATGGGTCTAACACTTCGACACGATTATTATTTTATTCTGCTCTAAAAATGTTGCCACCAGAATTAACACCAATTCCATTTAATCCGTCTAGTCTCTCCTGACTGATTTCCCTTTCTGCCAAAAGACATACAGTAATCTCTTTTCTGGCTATACAATCTGATGCAATCTGAGCTTCTATCTGCAACATACATTTTCCCATTTCTTAGACTGATGGCAATGCCATGAGGATCATCTAGCTCATTGTTACCAAAACACCTTATTAGTATACCGGTGTCACCACATACAACCACCTGACTATTGATACGGTCCGTAGTGAATATATAACCTTCATTTGACACTGCTGAATACATTGGATGGAATGAATTTGAGGAAAATTCGTGAATATAATAGTGGAATGAAAGACGCCATATAGAGAAGTATGATAGTTGTCAGAAATATAAACACAGTCTATCAATAAGTTTTGACCTGAAACTGTGTCCTACAGTTGATTGATATTTTTTTGAGATGCTTGTCTGTATGCTTGTCATAAGTAGTAATAATAGTTTCTGGAGGTTGGATCTGATGTATTTATACACAAATCCAAAGACCAGATGGTTCCAAATTCCGAAATCGTGCAGATGAGTCACACCAAACAAATTGCTCAATACCCACCTCGCGAGTGGCTTCTCTGAATACGAGAGTGCGCGATGCTAAAAATAGTACATAACGTCATTTTCAGCATTTATCAATACGCCGAGAAATAGCGCCCGCTGTTGACAACCGTGGTATTTTACGTTGCAATTTAGCAGAATAGCGTTTCGAAGAAAGATAATAGTTTTCTCTTTTTGAATCAGTTCATATTTACATCAAGATTTGTTCTATACCGAGTTTGTTATTAGTTCTTTTCCATATATTCAAAATGCCGACCTACACGGAATATGAATTCCTTGTAATGCATGCACACGGAAACAAGTTTCTAGAAAATAAAAGAAAAAAAATACCTAAAAGGTGCGTGTTCTAAGATGAAAGTGATATAAGCACCACATTAATAATAGCTGATATTTACAAGAAAAGTGATCGACCGCGACACCCAACCAGTCTCATCCCATCTGTCGTTTCCATAAATGAATTGTATTTTGAATATTGACTGTGCCAACAATTCGCGTATGAAACGTTAATGCAGGCGTGAAATTTTTGTGGTGATGGAGGTATACAAAATCACCGTCCATTTGTCATGTTAACAAATCTTACTGCGTAATTGTTGGTAATGAAGAGTGGGGTTTAGTGAATGCTTTATTTTCCTAACTCTCGTTACCATGGCTACTACTGGGAGTCAATTTGGGTATACCCGCCGATAGAGGGCGTCACCTGCTTACAAAAGAAATGATGGCGTTGTTCTAAATATAGACCATGACATCATGTGTTATTTTTAGCAATATTTCGTATACAAATAATCTAACTTGACCCTGAGTCTGATTGGCCAACGAAGTGGTTATTTCGCAATTGCCATGGTACCAGTCGATGACTCATCAGCCAGATTTAGCAATTTGGAGCCATGTGTTTGCCTAAATTTGTGTATAAATTCTGCTGATCCTACCAAGGGAAATTATTAATATGATGACGAATCACAAGATAAGCACTTCAAAGAAGATGATTATTTCCAATACAGCGATGGAACACGATCATTCTACGAGAGAAAACTGCAACAGGTTCGTATCGACGCATTCATGAACATACATTCCTCTATTTCGTATTACAAATATATTCGTTTTTTTCCTCGGCTAAACATAACATTAATACAATTTGACTCTCCTGTCTTACTGTTTGTTTTGCTCTCTCCGCAGTATAAACATGTCTATTACAGTGAAAGCATATTTGCAGACTGCCGACGACAGTCAAGAAATTCGTCGATTTGCTGTGGATCAGGGTGCATCCACAAGCTACGAGTACCTGTCTACGAAAATAACACAGGTATTCCCATCTATTGGAAGATCGGATTCGTTCACACTCTCGTACAGAGGTAAGCATTTTATTATTTCATTACTTTTCTACATTCCATAAGCAACGACTCGGTAACCGAATATATGACACACTAATAGGCGTGTTTCAAATAAATATTTGCAAATTTTCGTAACTTATTTGTATTTCACAATTTGCCGTTATTACAATTATAGATAATTATAAAAAAAATTATATCACATTGTATCGGAACAATTGATTAAATACTAAATACGACATTGTAACAATTGAAAACTTGTATAGTTAATTTCCTTAACGCGATAGTAAACATGTACAGTTCATATCTGACCTCTGTTATTTACTAATTGGTGTCAGCTGCGACAGTTATTGTATACCTTTAAATTCCGCCAGTTAATATCGTCTGAAAACTGAGTCATAAAATATGGCCACTATTCAATTTTCAGAGAAATTCTTATTTAATGTTGTTTTGTGATATTTAGCGATGATTATGATGACGTGATCGGACAGTGATGTCATGAACAGTGTTCATTTATAGAATATTTACGTAAAATATCCTCGACTATACATGACTGAATATCCGAGTCGACTTCTGTGACAGTAGATAGAACGAAATGAAGTATATCTCATTACCATTTCAGATAGCGAGGGTGACTCGATCACTTTTTCCACTGACAAAGAATTGGAAGACGTTGTTGGCCAACTCAGTAAATATATCTTAAAAGTCTACATACGTCGTAAGTATATTTATTGCATGATGACATACTATATCAAAGAAATATAACACTTATAGAAATAAATAATAAATTTAACGCTCGTACATTGACGTCACTCACTCGCTTTTCGTCAAACGCAATACCCAAAACGTGTTTGACTCGTGCTTTTGGAAACCAGTTTGAAATGAACAGTAACCGATATCACGATTATACAAACACACACATTGCACATTGCGCATATTTAATGAATAACCAATATGACATCGTGAATTTGGCTTTTTCTATTGTTACATATATAACTTACAATGAGTTGCTGTTTTTCTCTTCAGTGACTGGTAAAAAGTATCACAAGAAAGTACATTATCCTCGAATAATGTGTGATGGGTGTGAAAACCGAATTGTTGGACCACGTTTCAAGTGTGTTGTGTGTCCTGGTTATGATCTGTGTAAAGGATGTGAGGAGAAAGGACTTCACCCAGATCATGAGATGATTAAGATTCGTAAACCACAGATTGGTCGTAGCCATATGAAGGTAAGTTTGTTTCATTATCTTTGCCAAAGTTTTAACCAAACTTCACATTAATGTAAATATATTAAAGAGAGGAAAACATTTATGCGCTATGTAATTGGTGAGCTTTATACAGTAATATAAATACTTCTATCTCATATTTAAGGACTGGTTGATAAAATTATTCAATATAATATTAAATAATTTACAAATATTTAATAAAATATTTGCTGTGTTACATTTTTATGTTGCTAGTTAGAATCTCCTCTTTTATGTTTATAGAGATTTTCTCGTCCTTGTATCTGGCGACTTCTCTCTGGTGGGTTTCAACATAAGGTGACTCCCAAATGCAATAATAAGTGGGGACAAAGGCAAAATATACTAGAGGAAACGCGTCCGGCTAATGATACACCAACCGAGGAGAATGTTCCTGAGAATACAACTGAGGGGATCAACCCACATCCGAAGTGTTTGAAACACGTTGGTGATGCTGACATCTTAGAACCATTAGGTAAGTTAGTTAAGGGGCAGCATATCAGATCTAGTACCATATCCATTGTCCATCTGCCTTTCACACATTCATAATTATGAACATGGCTAAACAAATATAAAACTTAAATTCTAACAATTTGCAAATTCGTTATTTGTAGCGAACCCCAAACGGAAAAGACTTCTACAACGAAAAGCTGTTTTCAAAAAGCCAACTGATGTTAGAAAGAACTATGGAGATAGTAAGACTGGAGAAAATAACCACCAAAGACATCGTTTAAACCAACCTGCAGGGAAATGTTCAACATTCCAAACATCTCCCAGATGTTGCAGAGACCGCAGCCGCAGTATGATAAACATGTCAACCCAACTAAAAAAATTCCGACAAGAACAGCAAATAAAGCGGTGCAGACGCAGACTTTCGCTAAGACCTTTCAGAGGCCACAAATGGAATAACCAAAGAATACTGCTTAAAACAGCACCATTCTCTGACGCTGAGCTATACAAAAAATTCCACCCATCACAGAAAGTCACAATGCCTATGAGAAACTCTACCACTATGACAAAACCATCCAAACCACACCGAAGCGTTGATCCCAATATGAAGTCCATACCAACGTGTGCCTCTGATGGTAAACAAGTCAAAAGATTGCACCAATCACGACGCATGTGGCATAACATAGGGAGATGTAGATCAACTGGTGGTAAAAAGTTCAAAAGACCCGATCAAGCACAACCAGTGAGACATCACACAAGATGTTCCACAATGACAAAACCATTCAGAGATCACCAAATCAAAATTCAGAAGATGACACCAAACCCTATATGTGTCTCCAGTGGTAAACGATTTAAAAGGTCTCACCAAGTGCAGCAACTGAAAAACCTGAAAGAAAGATTTTCCCCGGTCCTAGGACCATTCAGAAGTCGAGTCATTCGTCCCGTAATACCCAACCAAACCTGTGTCTCCGGTGGTGGGCAATTCAGAAGATTTCAACAAATGCATTGTCCTAGAAGAATGGCAATGTTCATTGCACAGAATAAACATTTATCCTCAAATATATCTCCTAGAATGAAACATAGTAAAGGTATGTAGCATATATTGCCATCATTAAAGTGCTAGTATGTGTTCCATGTCCAACGTTCCAACGTTACAAGTAAATTAATTAGTTTCATTTGTCATTACAGGTTTTGATGTTGATGTAGATCACCATGGTATGCGTGAACGTTTTTGGATGAAACAAAACCGTGGACATCCATGCGGAAGAGGTCCGCATGGTTCTAACGGGATTGGTTGTCATCGTTGTCAATGTTACAAAGCTCAAAGAGAGGCTCAAGCTACTGCTAAATAGATCACTGCTATTCAATAAAGAGAAGCTGTTAGAGGACAATAATGAAGACAATACAGCGTTGGACAATATTTATTTTGAAATTATTTGTACATTATAGACTAAATAGAGTGTGAAAATGACGGCTAAACGAAATATTGTTAAATAGGGGATAATTTCTTTAAACCTTTCCATTGTTATTCAAACGTCGATTTTACAATTGTAAATAAAGTGAACAAAAGTTCAGATTATTGGTACTTCGACTGGAATAAAATCTTGAACTTAAAGCGAGGGTGATCACCTGAATTTCTGCGAGGAACGCACTGACATGCATTTTTATAGTTTAGTAATCGGTTTGTGGCATTGTGTTTTAATATTACATAGTCAATAATTATATATATTACATAATTACATATAATTTTATTTTGTTACTTACCTGCTATTATTGTTAGCAATAAAATAGATACGTTATTGATATATCATTTGTTTATATTTTAATTGTATGCATTTATATACTGTATGGCTATCATGGGTAGAACTGATATCCTGTGTATATTTCACAAGATGTCACTTTAAATATCATCACAAATTCAGGGAGCTACTTTGATAAAGAGAATTTTCGGATTAGAGAAATCACAAGCGCTTACAATTCCCGCAATAATAATTTGTCAAATTGCGAAAATTTTTCCCAATTTGCAGATTATATAAACCATGGTAATTTGTTTGTTCCATATTATTTTACATATGTAAAAGAGCACATCCCGCAGACATGTCGAAATGCGATATAGTCTACTTACTCTGTGAATAGGCGGTTGCACTTGCTGTACCCTATGTGACCCTTGCCCTCCCACAACTGATCAATGAAAACGCACACCAAATAATTGCGGAGCATATATGCCTAATCATTCGATGGACGAGAAGACAAATTCCGGTATTTTGTCAATGACATTATTATTGTGTCTTTTTGAAAAACTTTGAAAGGAAAAGGTCAGCTAAAATATGGTTTCGCTTTCAGAGCTAGTTTACCATCAGGCCCATCATACTTGAAGGCCGTAACCGCTCTTTTGTTTTAAAAAAATGTCCAGCAATTGTATTTTTACAGTCACGTTACGAATATCTTCAGAAAGTATTATAACATGCAATAACGACGAGAAGATGCGAACACTGATTAATGGAATAATAGTTGCCGCGTTTACGGACACTGTCGAAATGTCCTCGTATTTTAAGGAGTGATATTGTTTAAAATCAGCAAAGTTCAGTTCTGAGAGTCGGTGATCCAGGCCATAACGTCCCCTTATATTGAAACTGAGTTTGAACAAGTTTGAAACAGCAAACTGTTCGATCTTATGTAAACGAGTGCAAACTCAACACTGTACAAACACAGGTTTAGATTTCCCTGTATTGACTTTTTTTCAATTTAATCAACAAAAGGCGTATAATAATAAGGTCATAAAGAAAATTTACTTTGCGTCAATATCGTAAATGCCGGTATTTTATGAATAGTCTCATATTGTGTACTGTTATATATTTACATTATGCACATGGGCACGTTTTTTGGTGGTTTAGAAAGAAATTTAATAATAAATGTGAACTCACAAAAATGTGTTGTGATAAATAACGTTTGTTTTATAAATAATAATACCTGTAATTATGTTGTAATTATGCTGTTTATTACGAATAATACTTGATTAGCTAGTTTCGCCCCATCTCATACCAAAATGCATCACTAGTAATTTCAGTGAGGGTGGTTGTATCAGGTGGCTTAGAATCGGGGAGTGAACATTTTGCAAAGAAATAACCTGCATTGTGATTGTAATATCAATCAACTTCACATGTTATGTCTATGGTTTCTAGAATTATAGATGGAATGTACAACAAGTGGATGTAGGAGTACCGGTAAATATTCCTCAATTCGTAACTCAAAACATTACAGTTATTCTTACTGTATTAGTATATGACTACCACGGTTAATCAGCTTATAACTACACCTCATAATGAAACCATCAATTTATTTAATAAGTTGTAATATAACAGCTCAAAGCTAACAGAGAGTGCTGCTACCCTACCATTCACAGCTATTCTAAACAAGTTCCAATTCCGAATGACTCACTCTTAAAATAGTGAGGACATACCCTATACCGGAAGTAGAAGACAGAGATGACATTCATATAAAAACAATTATTTCGTCGAAGAACATATTGCATTTATTATTGGAAAGTGTGGTTATATAAACAAACATTTATTGTACAAATCATAATGATTCAATTTAAACAAAAAAGTGTTTCAGTTCAAGTTTAAAACTACTAGTATGCGAATGCGTACATGCTTTGAATTAAAAGTACATGTATATGCATATAATACATATATTATTGGTAAATCAAAAAAACTAACATTATACATGTAATGTCAAAAAAAAATATTTTTAAAATTTTGAAGATTAATAATGCAATGCACACTAACTTTTGTTGACTTGGTTATGATGAGTGTTTTGGGACATCAGCATATAAGTATTTCATATAAGTTTATGGTATGTGTATGTGAAGGCAAACTAATTTTGAAGAATTTGAAAATAGCGCCATTTTGGAGAATATACAATAACTGTACTTTGTATAAATATTTATTACATCAAACAAACTCCACTCGTCATAACGAGTGTTTATGTAGCTTGCGTTCATTGCGCAAATATTTTCACATACCTTCCTGTATACTCTGCAACTATCACTCTAGCATAAGGTTTGTCATCCGTTAAAAATATACCTTGGGGGAAATCACCTTATCTTTGTCGCTATCAATTCTAGCTACATATCTACCACGACTATCAAACTTCAGTATATTATCATTGCCATAATTACACACATACATACACATATCACTGCCAGTCACCACGTCTTCTGGCTGGTTTAACTCACCCTTGATGTTTCCTTCAAAGGTAAATAGTGACAAGCCAAATGGCTCAAACACTTGTACACGATTATTATATTCTTCTGGTACAACAACATTGCCATCGCAGTTAACATCAATTCCATTCAATCCGTCTATCTCTCCTGACTGATTTCCCTTTCTACCAAAAGACGTACAGTAATCTCCTTCCTGGCTATACAATCTGATGCAATCTGAGCCTCTATCTGCAACATACACTTTCCCATTTGTTGGACTAATGGCAATGCCATGAGGATCATCTAGCTCATTGTTACCAAAACACCTTATTAGTCTGCCGGTGTCATCACATACAACCACCTGTTTATTGATACGGTCCGTAGTGAATATATACCCTTCATCTGACACTGCAGAATACATTGGATGGAATGACTTTGGAAAATTTTTGAATGTAATAGTGGAATGAAAGACGCCCTACAGTTGTATTTTTTTACTGGCACTATCACAAACTAAAATATTCCTTTTCTTGGTCAATGCTACACCAAAGGGATAAGATAGTTTCCCTAATCCTGGGCTATTTCTACCAAAATTACAAATCAATCCTTTTCTCGGAATTACATTTATGCTGACAGGTGACCCCATCACTGGTTTATTATATGATGATACTGACAGTTCATAATCACCCACATTTTCAGCTTTAAATTTAAATTCTACTGACCCATCATGGCTATTTTTTATTGTCATATTAACAGGTTTGTCACTGGGTGTCTTCAATGCAGCCTGTATACAGTCAAGTGTAATCGGTTCTTTTATTTTCAACTTGTTTCCCATGGTAACGATGACATCATCTTGGATTCTCACAATATTAGGATGAGAGTGAATACCAAGACAGTGGTGAGTCGATATCACCCCAATGTCTGCAGTTTGGTTTACTTTCTGTGATGGACAGAACTTTATGTAGTCACTTTCTTTTGGTTCTTGTATAATGCACATTTCTAGTAGTCGTGGTAATTCTGATGACATGCTTTTCTTAGCAGACATCAAATGTGATGCATTTCCGTGAGTCAGTAGATTCTCAGCAAATTCTCTTGTACGAGTTAAATCACTGGTTGATGTCTCCAGTTGTTTCAGTTGAGCTTTCAAGTTACTCTGCATCACTTTATGCACGTCTTCTATCTCCTTCATCAGTGTTGCTCCATTGTCACGTATTTTACGTGAGGTTTCTTCCATCATCTTCTCTACAAACTGACAGAGCTTTGATTCTTCCTGCTTGAAATTGGATTCGAGTGAATCGGACACCTTCTGTACAGAGACTATACTTTGTCTTCCCTCTTTTTCCTTCACTTTCATTTCCTTTACCATCACACTTAATTTCTCTTTAAATTCTGATGCTGCATTATCCAGATACTTGCAGTGATGATGATGGTGGTCGATCACAGTACACTCTAGACAGATGGCCACTTCACATGTGTCGCAGTATAATTTTATCTGATTATCCGGATGTTTATCACAGTAAACAGCTGAGTGGAGTTGCCCTGTCTTGTCCGACTTGTATTCTTCCAGTGTTATGATTGTGTGATTTCTGGTAACTGGAAACTTGGTATGAGCACGTGCACAGTTGTCACATACATCCATTGCACAATCCAAACATCGTTTAATGACTTCTGACTCTGCGCACGCTGTACATTTTATCGGCTGACAGGTATTCTCATCTCGTACATTGAAAACCTCTACTAACTGATTAATAAACATATTATTTTCTACATTTGAGATGCCGCCAGGAATGTCATGTTTACGTCTACACAGAGGACATATAACAACGCCAGGAAGTCCACTCCTTGTGACCATCGTAACGAGACAATCTTCACAAAAACTATGTTGACACGGAAGTAGTTTCGCATTGGTATAACGATCGGAACATATCTCACAGTTTAAAAGGTCTTCGTCAAGCTCCTCAACCAATTGATAGGGTTTAGAAGCTGCCATGACTCCAGAAAGTTAAATTTACTTACTCAGTCTCGCCCACTACTAGAGAAGTCAACAACTTATCAGTTTGTACCGTGTAGTGTCAGTGTAAATAATTGTCTCGGAAAATGGCAGCATGACTCCCTAGAAGTAAATAAAATAACACGATTCCGTGTAACACGCCTCTAGATGATATTGTTTGTGTTCAGGCCTGGTTTGTGTTTGATATACTATGTATTATTTGCTCCCCTAGAGGGTTCATAAGTAACTTACTTAGGCCACATGATAGTACAGAGCCTTTCGATTTACTCAGGTTACTTCTTTTTATGATATAACGCCCCACTTCGGGGAATTTTATGTTACTTGTCAAAAATTAAGTTGTACATTAACTGTACGTATGTATTGTGAATACCATAACTCTTACATTTACTACAGTACATATATTATTTGACATGTCAATACCTTCAAACAAAATTCACTGAGCCGACAAAACAACTTTAATAGAGGCGGTGGCACGAAATTTTGCATGAGGGGCGAGATCTGCTCACCAACATGCTCCCCCTTAACAAATTTTAAATCTAGACCCACTGAAACGATATTTCCTGCATTTTGAGGGATAAATTATGCTGACACAAAGGGTTTCAGCTTGCAATTGATTCTGGAGGGACGACCCCCTCCAACTTTTTTCGAGGGGCCACCGCTCTGCCACCCCCACCCCCCTCGTGCCACCGCCACTGTTTAATAACACACGACATCCCATGGTCATCTATAATAATGTACGCATGTACGTGTGTGCATGCGTTACCCCCAGCTACCTCTGTTTCCGCTTCGCTACCGATTTAGTAAAGCGGGGAAAATAGACAGCCGAGGAAGTAGATGCGTGTGGTCGAATATTAACTGTCTTTATTGCATTGGCATACCTTGCCAAATAAAGTGGAGAATATAGAACCCCATTTCACTTTAAATGACCTGCCCTTGAGAACAACAAGGTCACCTTGATAGGGTGTATCGCACGAAATCATTCCTCAAGCATAAAACAGTTAATGATACTGGTCAATAATGGCGGTCACATTTGGCCACTTGGAGCTAGTATTCTTGATGTCGGCCCAGGCTATATCATCAGAAAATATAATAAATATTGACATTGGCCTCTGTCAACGTATTTCTTGCCTCTGGCGTCATTTGTGTGTCATTCGACTATGATGTCACAACGTCCGGAACATTTAGTTTATCGCAAACAACAACAAAATTGGGCGCACAGTTTTACTTCGTTTATACTGCCTCGTTGTTCTCTTTCGGGATAAAGAAATAGTTATTGCCCTTCTGGCTTTGGTCATTAGTCATAGCAGTTTGTGGTACAGTAAACTGAAATCTTCTTTTCATTTTAACTCATGCTAGGAATCCGCTTACTATACACAGAAGCGAACAAATGTAGGAAGTTTCAAATAAAAAGTTTCGAGTTAAAAAATGACAATGATGGGTAATATAGCGTGTATCACAAAACATTGTTGTTGTTGTTGTTTTTGTTTCACATATGACCTTGTATAGTAATAAGCGGTCTGTATTGAATGATAACGAGCAGAGTAGAGCAGTTTTATCTAAAAAAAAATAACTTACCATCATCTGAATTTAAAAATTGTATAATACTGAAAAAGATGACATAAACAATAAACATGTTTGTTTTTTTGTAATTAATCATTCACCCGCTGAATGCCAATATTGTCGGTTTGTGGAAACATATTTGGTTGTCTCAGACTCCGGGTTCTCACTAAAAACAATAATCAAACAATAACTTTGGTTATAGTCAAGTGTAAGACCATATAGTCGGGAGAATTTGAAGGTACAAATAACGCATTTACCAAACATTACAAATACTATACGTGCAAAATACCCGGGCAAAATATTGTCAGTCATGAAATAAACAAAATCAATCGAGTTGGCAATTACCTAGAAGACGAAAATGATTTTTTAACCCAATATGACAACATTGTTCGTTGAAAAAAAAAAGGAAATTGGGATGCCGTCACGAAATGAAATCGTTGTTTTCAAAAAATCAAATACATTTGTTGACGGATGACTAGATGAGAGAAGAGCTAATTTAAAAAAAAAAAGGTCGGTGTAAGTTCTTTTGAATGTTTCTACAGATACCTATATAATTGACAAGTAATTCCTACTATAGTCACAGTAACCCCCAGAATGTATAGTGGCCAGATTACGAGGGCTCTTTTGGGATATATTTGAACCAGAAGAGCCCAAGTGCGATAGCAATATCTGGTTTAAAACCCAGCACCATAAACCATGTATAGTTATATATTTTTGGGGAAATTCTCTGAAGTATTGAATAACGAGTATTGAGTTGTATGAGCCATTCTTCTGCCAGAATTATATATGTTATGGCTTGAATTATGCTTTTAAACATTTTTTGAGTTTTTATAAATTCGGCAATGAATGATGATGTATTCCCCCCAGACACGTTGCTCAAAAAGGGGACCCACTCCTACCACTTTTCCAGGCAAGCCCCCCTTACATGTTCAAGGTCTGATAATTAATGAATGTCAAGATGGTAGATTATTTTGCGTTCCCGAATTCTCTCATATCACCATGGTTGTAGTCCACCCATAGCACGTGTTAATTCATTTTAACGTACTGGTAGGCGTACGATAACTGCCAAATACAATGATTAACGTAGCCATATTTCGAAAACAAATGTCAGCCCTAAAATAAAATAAAATGAATTCAATTAAGCTCAATAAAGTTTTGACAATAAGCATAATAAACAGATGTACAATTTCAATATGTTATTGGTTGAATATAGGATGACGCCCGCTGGTGGCGTGAGTTTACACAATGTCAGATCATAATGTTTACCCCGCTAAACGACTTCTGGTGGGATGTATCAAAGCATTTCACAATGTTTTAGTATCACAATCACAAACTATATAAATATTAAACTTTGTTCTATTCTCTTGTCGCGACACTGCCTCGGGCTACCAGCTAATGCTTTCTGGACAATTTTAAAATACTTTAATCCAGCTGATACCAGCCCTAAGTGAACAATACTTGCCATTTTAGTCGCAAGGGGTGCCTGGAACTTTTTTCTTGTGTACTTTTTGAATACATGTACTGCCCTCTAGGGCAACGATTTGCAAGAACTGTTGGCAATATTAATTTTGTAATTTCTGGTTCATATGATTAACACAGCCGTGAAATCATTAATAAAGGACTTCAAATTATATATGGCCCGATCCCTGCCCAAGGTGATGCCATTGCATTGGTGCCTTCCAATTTCATATTTTGGACCTGTAATTGTAGAATAACTAAAATTTAAGCATTGCACCATAGTAGATTCTCACTATCACACCAATTCAGAAGTATAGTTTGGGCAATTTACCACTTACCTTATATCAGTAAGTCTGTTAATCCACCAATATGCCAACCGCACAACTTTTACTTACTGTAGGAATTGACAATATTAAACTACTAGTACTCGTTCTGGCAGTGTATTTACTTCTATCATTCCAGTCTTTCGTCTCTATGTAGATTTGTAATCAGTTTCTGTGATATGCAAATTAATAATCACTGTAGCTGTTTTCACATGCAGTTTAGTAATTGCCAGATGGTTTCATATGAATATTAGGTAGACTGGCCCAGCTGTGGTGATTTTTTTTAAAAAAAAGGGAAAAAATAGTTTTGCGAAGGGTGGGTTGATTGCGACACCACCACATTGGGTGATTTCACGTTAGTGGATTTCGCGTTAACACCTCCATTTTGCTATTTATTTTTATTTAATTTTAAAAAGAAATAAATCACCCAGACTGTGCCAGTCTAGGTAACAACCAAAGTTATGGTATATGGACATAGATATTTTGCATACTTGTTTGTGTCAAGAATTTCTGAACTTTGAGCTTGCCAGGAGTCAAGGTTTGAAATTTTGAAGGCAAATGCTATTTCTTTTTCAACTATTGAAAAAGATGGCCAAACGAGGTTAGAACCATGACTTTTGTATTGGCAGACAGTATCAGGGATTTGGTTGAGATGGCTATACAGACACGCACAACGCATTGAATAGTCTTTTGTGTTTATGCAAATGTACCCTTCCAATTAGTGTACGAGTATACATGTATTTACTTTGCGTTTTTGTCGCGAATGGTACAAGTTGTTAGTTTCTCTTTATAGCCACGTCACTTCAAGTGTAACAGCGACACTTGCGGTCATCATTTTGTTTGGCCTCATAACATTTTACAAGACACTGACCGTAAGAGTGGTTGTTATACTTGAAACAGCGTGGCTACTTGTGTGATTAACTGATAGTTGAATGATGGCAAGAAGGATGCTAATGGCCAGTTTTTGGTCTCTAGTAAACATCAAAGACCCGAGGAAGTTCAAGTTGCCATACTTAGAGTGATAATGCGAATTAGGCCAGAGTTTTTTCTACAGCTCCATTGCCGGTTGTGTTTATTCACAGCATGCATGTTACGCAACTTCTTTTGAATAGGACACGAGGCCATGACTTGCAGCATGTCATGGTGGACTTCTTGTTGCATTCCACCACAACTCCCCTCCCGGCACTAAGCTAGGAAATTATTGATTTAAATCCTGAGTGTTGCTGATCTAAAAATAACCTATTTTTAAAAAATTAGGGGGGGGGACCTATACTTCCCATCATGCAAGTACAAGATTGTTCAGGAAAAAGGGTAAACTAGTATTATTCAGAACAAAGAGTATTTTCCTACTAAATGCTGAACGAAAACTGCCTGCAATTGAAGGTTAGCAGACTTAATAATAGAGGCAAGCAAAAAAGTTACATTACTACCAGTATACTAATACAATACTTAACTCGGCTGTACATAACTTTCAAGCATGGCAGAAATCCTTGTGTGATCAACAAAATAACACAGTAAAACAATGAAGTGCAGTCTCCAATTAAAAATTTATTCACAAGATGAGATGCAACCCATAAACAAAAAATATGTTATATTCTTTCATAGAATATCTTGTACTTGCTCAAGAATAATTACATACAAAATTTGTTTTGTAAAACTGTAATAATCATTTATCATTAAAATAAATAGCTACAGCCTAACTACTAACTAGTGTATTAAAGTATAAAACTGTTTGAATTAGCGAGTAGCAATTGCCGAAGAACCACTATTTAAACGCATAATCATTTTATGACAATCCTGCAGGGCACGTTTGTCTCCCAGTTTTTCCAGAGACTTGGCAGCTTCAGCAAGCATGCTTTCCTTCTGACCAGGTGTTGACAATAACTGTTCTGGTAGATGTCGGCATGCTATCAACAGGGCTGTAGCATGTTCCCTCTCTCCGACAATACTCTCACTCACTTCAGTATCTGAAGTAAAAACAAACAGCAGTGTAGAGAATTAGTTTGAAAACTGTGACAAGTACAACAGGTAGAACATTTATTAGGAGTTCATCTCTAATAGAAGCACACATCAAGCAACAGTTGCTTGTATTTGTACACTGGATCATTTAAAATACAATTTGACAATAGACAAGCATACATTACTACAAAAGTAAATATGGCAAGTGATCTATTGAGTTGAATTTTGTTTTTTAGGCTTATCACAATTAACACTTCCTAAATTCAGCTAAATTTCCTGCATTCTTCCTACTTGTTCAGGCATGATAAACATGAATAAATAAATTGCCTGTATTAGAATCTGGTATATTCCCTTTCAGGCAACTAATAATTTTACAGTCAATTGTACAGTTAATAACCACTTTTATATCTGAATAACTGAACAACCCATTGAATTTTGCATTTTCGACCCACTTTTTTAATGTGACTACTTTTGTGGCTCTAAATGGCCACATGACTTTTGTATAAAAGGCCAGAATTAGGAAAGATGATTGAATTTTACACTGTCTACAATGACATCTTGATCAAAAAATGTTTTCTTCATTTCTATCATCATCAAAGTTAGAAGTCAACATAATAATATTTCAGTCATAAAATAATATATCAATCTCTATATAAAGATCGTCTGAGGTTGCTATAGATAGGTTTGACTGTACCAAAATAAACTCCCACTACCAGGGCTATGTTTAATTTATTTACCATTTGTATTCTGGTTCTTGATGCAACGTCTTCGTAAACTTTTATTAAGTAACTGCTGAGTTCGGGCTGGGTTAGCACCTGCCATTAGTCGGGCTGTTGCTTCATGCAGATAAACTTTTGGCAGTGCTGATTTTTCAATTTGTGCCAACTTCTTAAGACTGGCAATGTCTTGTTGGAATGATAAAAGCTCTGTTGGGCTGCAAATGTTACTCTCTGGGGCATGGCTACAATGCTTCTGCCACACAGCCGTACGTGTTGTCAACAACCAGTCGCAAACCAACAGCTGAACAACCTAATGGCGAGATTAAGACAAAGGATAACGTCAGATTCATGTTAATGAAACAAGAAACTGCCTTCTTTATATCACCACAGAGTACAGCCAAAAGACAGAGCTCTATCTCATATCATGTGAACATTCTGAGTGCACCCAACCGCATGCAAACAATTCTTTAATTGATCTAAATAAAATGACTATTAATGCAACTCCTACAACCACACAAAGAAAGTATGAAGTAACCAATATGAAAGTGGTTCATCAAAGGCATAGCTAATGTGGCGTAGGCAAATTTTGAGCCACACATCAGAGATTGCTCATCTCAGTGATTTTTGATAGTTATGTGTAGTTTATAGTGAAACATTTTAATCACAATGAAGCTAAACACACCTCAATGCTGGTATTTGGAAATGGTGAATGGTCTTGGCTCTGTGTTTGCACTGCAGAAGCACTGCAGAGTGTATCGTACATGCAATGCAACTACAATGCACCACAGAGACAAGCAATGTCCTCTTCTTCCAACTTCTTTTAATCATGGATACGGTAAATTACCCCAATAGTAATATTCAGCATATGTTAGTTTTTATTTTCAGCAGAAAAAGCTTCATATGCAGAACATACATCCCAAATTGCAAGAAATGAGTACATCTATTTACCTGTGTGATTTTATCTGCTGACTGATTTGCACCATGTCCAATACTTTTTCTCAACAGGGAACTGGCTTTGTCACATAGTGGTATGCATTTGCGTATACTGCTTTCTGTCAGAAAACTCTGTGCAGCTTTGAATGCTATCAATACGGCTTTACCAATAGGATCTTCCGAGTCTAACACTTGTTTTGGAATGCACTCTATGCTACCATACAACCTCTCAGCTGCATCATCATCACCAGCCAACCAATATGAAGCAACGGAAAGAACGTTACACCACCACTTAGCTACTGGATCTTCCCCTGTAGATTAAATGAAAAACTTGTATAAGATTTACAATAGAACTTGCATTATTATCTATTATTATCAGACACAAGTCTTCTTTTGTACATTACACTGAAACATAAACATTTACACAAAAACACTTCAAATTGACTTTCAAATAAAGGGGTGATGAAATGCTTTATTTAGGTGTATTTTTACAATACCATAACTTTGAATTAAATACACGAAATGAACTGTAAATGTATACATAATGTACATTAAAAGTTAGAATCCGATTGATCCAGGCACATCCTTCATATGTGCAAATGGGTGTGCAGATATATGTATGCTGGGTTAATTTATAGGCACTTTGTCCAAATGGAGACTAATTAATGCTGACAGTTGACATATGGTGAATATGAAAACCTAGTTTTAACTGTAATGTAAACCTGTGGGAATGTATAATGGAAATGTTGCATGGGGATTGTGATTCAACTCACCAGTAACAGATGACATACTACATCCAATGGCAAAACTTGTTTTTTTCGGAGCACCAGCAGAATCAGCACATTCTCCCAACAGCTGCAGATACTTTAAGGCATCAGAAGACTGGCACCTGTCACAGAGGAAGATAAATGAAACTCAATGTCAATTCCTCAAGCAGGTCATGCATATAGAGTTAACATAAAACATGGAAAGCTGACAAATATGGTTTAAATTCTTTGATAATGCTGGGTGTGCTTAGTGGATGGACAAATCACAAACATCTACTCACCCTGATTTTCCTTTATTATCCTCAGCAACAGATGAAGTGTTATAATTACCACTGCTGGACCCTGGAGTGACGAGGGAATACAGTGCTTTCTGTAGCAAGCACTCTCGAAAAGCCTGGCTGACATAGGCAAGTGGATCAGCTGAGATAAAAAAAAAATTCGTACAATTGAAATAAGACAACAAATAATAGTTTTCTATGAAGATTTATACCACATCATCATTATCCCGATAACAAATAGTTTTATAAGACATCTACCAAAATGGTGAAAACAAATTTACTTTAACCATGCTCACCAGGGTTGCCAGTAATACTATACAGTCCTTCCTTTGGTTGGTAACTCCAATCTCCATCCACAAAGAACCTGTGACCAAAGGGGTGACACAGCCATTGTAGGGATGCAGGCATATATCCTGCATTGATAGCACAGGCATGTCTTGCACAGCTCAGAAAGTATCTCTGTGAGAAATGAGCATTTGAAATCTATCTGTAATGAATGGCTAACATTTACACCCATATTTAAATCACAATACTAACAACAATATTATATATTTGTAATTTTGAAAAGAGGGTGGTTCATTATCCTGCGATTTTTAATTAAAGTTTGAAATATTTAAAGACCATAAATTATAAACAGATTTCAATACTTACAGCAAGAAAATGCATCCTCATTGGAAAACTGGTTTTTATTCTCAAAGCAGCCATAGTGTATATTTCTGCCAAGGTTTCTTTGCTGATTGCATCACCTGCACACTCTGCCAGATTGACAGCACTCAAGGCAAGATTGATACCACTGATTATACCATCAGTTTCATGACCTACAAAAAAGAACACTTAGGGATTAGTGTTACAGTCAATCTGCAAGCACCAATCCAGGTCATAAACTAGGTGATTTAAAGTTTACACTAGTAGAAGATTTATAGCTTTGTTTTTCACTGACCCTACTTCTATTTCTAATAGTGGTAGAATCTATTTTCAGAGCACTGCTAACAGTAGGCCAAGGTCAATAGAAGGAATGAGAATGAGGAATCAAAATTCTTTCACAGTTTCCATGGTCTGATACAGAGTATTTTTTACACAAGGTATTTCAATTCATCATTTACTATGATGGATCGGTCCCTGATTATGAATCTCCGCTTTTGATTTTTTTTATTGTACACTTTCTGGTTAATTACTCAATATCATTGGAGCTTTACAGAATTAGGTTAGCGTTTAATTAACAAGTACATTATTACATGAACTGAAACAGTAAAACAGATTAATCCACACTGGTTTTTTTTCCAACTTACCAGTCATTTGCAGTTGATGTAATCTATGATAAACCAATGCTCCATCTTTTGCAGATAACTTGGCATCAATCTTCTTATCACTTGTGCAGTTACTGAACAATCCTCCAGCCTTGCAAGCTAACCATTTGCCAACCCAGATACGATTCAACAGCTGTCTAGAGACATTCCAGTAAGTGCTGGCAGTCAAGTCCAGTTTAGAAGTTGGCAGAGGTCTTCCCAGGGCAGTCAAGCACGTTCTCAGATGACCTGCAGCTGCTGAATGATCACCCTGGATAAAAAGCACAAATACCACAATTACAAAGTGTGTTTTATACAGCTTACAGGTCACAGATGTGAACAATAAGCCTACTGAATAAAAAGAAAATAATTTTTCACTGCTTTGGCTAGACATGTGGCATACCAGTTAGCCCATAATCAATATGCAGTCTACAGTAGATTTATTTTCTAAAGCCCTGTATGAAAAAGGTTTGTTCAGTTACTAAATTTGTCACCAGATGATCAACTTTTCCCTAAATGTCATATTTTAAATTAAGTTACTGTAAAATACATTATTTTAGCTGGAACTAATTTTCGCTGAAATGACTTTTTGGATCTTTTGTATGGAATTTATTTTCACTGATTTTTGAATAGGTTAACGTAAAATATAGGAAAAAAGGTATATTCGCTGGATTTTATTTTCACTAAATCATTCCTTCAGCGAAAATTAATTCCAAGCGAAAAAATAAAGTATTCCACAGTATTTGACTTTCTTGAAGAAACTAGCTAAGTTCCAAATTTGCTTAGAGAGAAAACTATTCTAACAGAGGTGCAAGTGAACATGTCTTCCACTTAGTATCAAGAATTTATGGAGAAGTGATTCGCAGTACAAATGTCTTCTGTTCTTACCCGGGCAAGATCTCTATCAGCTTGCTTTCTGTAGCGCCAGAATTTCACAGCTGCTTCTGAGTGAGGCTGTAGAACTGGTTCACCATAGATAAATATGCCAGTGAACACCCCCAGTACCATGACCCCATTAATCATCCAAACAAGAATGGAAGGCAGCAACCATTCAATCCAGCTTTGATCAACTGTTGAGAAAAAACAAGTCAACAATTCTATCAATCAAAGATTGATTACAGAGAGTGTCCGAGCGATTTATTGCAACAAGAAATGATAAAACATCTCCTTGTATTTAAACAATGCATGAAATGCAAACAAGGTAGCTGGAGACTGTTTAAACATGTCAAAGTGTCAGACAAACATGCCTGGGATCTGTACATCCCCCTAGAAAGTAGCATGATTAGGGATTGCTTATTGAAATTTATAACTTAAATTGACTCCAAATGTTAACATTTAAATGCAGTCTATTCCACTGCAAAAAGTCTCACCATTAACGAAAAAATGGATTTATTCATTTTCACTAAAGATGCGATTGAGAAAAAGTTTATCTTATCAGATTATCAGCTAATTTTATACTGCTACTAATATAAGCACGGACAGCAGTGAAAATAAGTCACTGTAAGAATCATTATGATAAAATGAATGAACATGTGGAGCAGAGAGAGCTCAATAACAGGCTGAAATGTAATTTACATAAGATTAGGTGGGAGTAAATTCTTAGGAATTAATGCTTGTTTAGAGGTCAAATTCTTGGCAAGTTTAGACTACAAAAACCACAACTAATTCTGATGGTTGGCATCAACACTATTGAATAAAGTAAGATTAGTACCTGAATCTGTACCCACGCCCATCAAAGTTCTAGCACCACCATGCATCTGCATGTAATCAGGACCACCGCCACCAGTAGCTCCTTTCATCATAGACTTGAATGGATTGAAAAGCAGGACACCAAACATGAACATACATAAAGTCATTCTAGTGCGGTCCAGCATCCCACAGCTACTGCGAGGCAGTTTTTCAGATTTCACTTTTGGTGTGCAGTTTGGAAAGCTATCAGTTTGCTGCATGATAATATCTTTATCATCCTCATCTTCATCATCATCAATATCCTGATCTCCATCATCAAACATCTTGGGGCTCTGGGGATCTGTACAGTTGCTACTAACTGGACTGCGCTCTGGTGACCCAGGATCAGACGGGGGAGGACTGAGTTCACCCAGCGATTCTTGTTTGATGGTAGTTGGAATGATTCCACCTTTAAAATAGAAACAAATTGGAGAAATAATAGATGTGTATCAATATGTATTGATATATCAAGCTACACTTTTATAAATAGGCAGGCAATATTTGCAGGTGTTACTTACTTTTTCCTAGTCCCATTTTTAGCATCATATTCTCCTCCTTTAATTTATGGTTGGAATTCTGCAGGAACTTTATATAATCAATTGCTTTTCTTAAAATTCCAGACTTGTTCATCTGTAAAAAACACAAAAGATGATTGAGCAAGAACTTTGCATTTCTCAAATTGTATAGCATGCATATTCTCAGAAGGTAAAACTTGAGAAAATAAATGTCAGACTTTAACAATATATTCATTCAAGACAAAACAATAAAATATTGTCACACAGAAAAATAAACTGTTGGAACAATCTAAAACCTTCAATTAATTTTTGGTTTAAACAAACTTTTAATAATATGGTTTCTAATAAATTATATGATTCATGAAGAATTGAATAATAATCAAATTTTACCTTTGTATCCCTTCCCAACACCATTTCTTTCAATTCAATTATTTTATCATTTATACTGGATCTATAGCGCCTCTCAATAGCATTATGGGCAGATCTTTTTTCACCTTTTACTAGTGGTGGCCCATTGCTCGGACAGTTTATCCTGCTGATTGGTAGTTTATCTTTTGCCTCAACCTGTATCATGGGGATGCTGGTCAACTGTATATTGGCTGATCCCACAATGGTTTGCAGCGGTGAAGTTGTGACTGTGGTGACCACAGGAATAGAAGTAGCTGTGCATGTTGTAATTGGCTGAGACTGCAGAAGAACCTGCAACATAAAACAAAATATATATTGGAATCTATGACATAAATTACTGTAAAACTTAATTTTTTACTGGCATTAAATTTCAGTATTTTAATGCTTTAAGCAATTTCACTGGATTTTACGTTCACAAACTTTACAGAGGAACAATGACTTCTGTTGCTATTTTACATGTTCACATAGATTTAATTTAGCAGATTTTACTTAAAAAAAAAACAGCAAATAATTTGTGCATTTAAATTTAATTTAAATTAAATCAGATTAGCAGGTAATATAGGTATTGTTATAAATCATGTGAATTATGACAAGCTATATCTCATTATTTTGGCCCCTGGCCATGCTATTAGCCATTCATAAACAAAGTCGTTTATCATTGTCAATTGGGACACACCATGTGTTTCTTCTCTCAATAATGCTGCCATATTTGGATAGAACCAACCTTTTGTTTTTTGATATATTAGCTTCTTCTCTATTTACCGGTACTCACTGGTCAATCAGTTATAGTCACCCAAGTAACATTTTAAACAATGGAAATTCACTCAGTTTTTACAAGGTATTTACAAGGGCTTACAAGATACTATTACTTAATGATCCATTTATTAGTCAGTGGCTATAAAAAAGGGGCGTTTTATTTACAATACGGGACACTCTTTAGCAATTTAGCACATACCTGTTGAAATCTTGGTGATGATGGCTGTTGCAGAGTTTGGTTTAGAAGTTGCTGCTGCTGCTGTGGTTGTGGCTGCTGCTGAAGAGGCTTGGTGCTCAACTGCACCTGTTGCGGACTTGGACTAGCTTTTATAGTTGGTGTGGTTGCAGGTGGAGAAGGCACAGACTGGATACTCAGAGCTGGTGATAACGGTGTACTTGGTGCTGGACTTAAAACCTGAACAGGAGCTACTATATGTTGTTGCTGCTGCTGCTGCTGTTGCTGTTGCTGCTGCTGCTGCTTTTGCTGTTGTTGTAGCTGTTGCTGCTGTTGTTGCTGCTGAGCTAATTGTAAAGTTGCCTGTAGCTGTGTTAGTTGCTGTTGGAGTTGCTGCTGCTGTTGCAGCAACTGCTGCTGCTGTTGTTGCTGCTGCTGCTGCTGTTGTTGCTGCTGCTGTTGTGGCAACTGTACAGGAAGTGTTGGCATAATACAGTCTAAAGGCTCTATTTCTCGCTTCACTGGGAAAGAAGTTGGTGAAAGTAGAGGCTCCTGCAGCGGACTGGTTACCTCAATTGGATCGCCAAATAAAGCATCTGTAGTTGTAGTGGGTTCATCTGAATTGATGAAATTTATCATATCTATAAAACAGAGAAAATTTTTTATGAGGAACTACAGCATGAAAACCGATAATCATGGCATTAATAAGAATAAAAAAACACAGAAGACCTACCTAAAATGTTGATTTAGTCTAAACACATACATAAACCAAAACCACCAAATATCAGCATAGTCAACACCTGACAACATCTTGCCAATTATACAGGGCGGTAAATTCAGTTGAAAAGAAACAAAACTATAACACAGTCAGAAGTGAACCTGCCAGTGATGAAACCCAAGCAGAAGTACCAGGACTCTACCTTTCTCAGCTCTTTTTAAACCGAGCTCATTATGATTATTATATTCAATCATGCCATGTTCAGAATCAACCAATCACAGAACGACCTGCTTCAAACATGTCACATTTTCTCGGTAATAACTCAAATTGGTCGCCTTTAGCAGATTTAGGCACAGATAAAAATAATTAAGAACGCCAGACCTTTTCATTCGTGAAAAGTCGTGACCGAAACTAATTGATTAATATTAAAAAAAAATATGAAATAGCAGCAAAAAAAAAAACACAGACGTAACCAACTCAATAAAAAATGCGGAAGTGCCCAGTGGTGCAAAATGCCAGGTATTATTGAGAATGTGGAGAAGGGGAATATTGATTAACAGTGGGAAATTAAAAGTAAATTGTACATAAAATATTGCGTTGTACGTTAAAATCATAATAAGATACGAGAACATTCATTTTGCAACATGAACTTTTGTCGCGATGTTGATTGGCGTTGCTATCATTCATTGACATTGGTAAAGAAATACGTACATGGTTACTTTTTGCAGCGCGGAAAACAATGCAAGATAAAAAGAAAACGAAATATAACATTTGAAGTACAAGTATTTACACTACAAAAAGAATCGCGCTGGAAACTGAATTTCACTTCGATACTGCGACTTTTTTTCAATAACTTGAATAAGGTCAATGCCCGTAATCAGCTGAGTTTTCAGTATCAACTGCACAGTTTACTATCACTTCCCGAAACGTATGGGCATGCATGATATCACTCCAACTAAACACTGAATTTATACACCAAAAATAAAATATGTTTTCTTACCGTCTAAATCGTTGAAGAGCACATTATCAAACTCGTGTGTCGTGTCCATGGTCGGTCCCAAGTCCTGGACAGCGTCCGATGCCGACAACCAAGGACTGTGATCGGCCATTTTTGTTATTCAATGAGTAAAAGCTTTGTAGCACCACGGAACTGAGCCAATCAGGGTTCAGAATACGATCGTACGATCTGACGTCATTTACAACTTCATGCTAATGTTGTTTTCGACTTCCATGCAAATGTTCGGGGTTGGAGGTCGAAGTTAGGAGTTTTGCATTCCAAATGTTATTGAGAATTCCAGCATAATAGTTATATCATTCATTTTTTTTCATTAAAATACAATAAAACTATGAAAGATCGAAATTTGGCGACGATATTTCGAAGGTATCTAAAATTACTATCACGGTGACGTTGGATATTTCTAAATTTAGACTATGAAGTCATGTGCTATTTTTACATGCGCAGTGCTTGATGCGCGAATTGCATTTCTCTGTCCAGGGTGTGATTGGCTGACGAGACGGGTATTGGGCAATTTTCTGAGTGTGACTCAGCTGCACGATTTCGTAAATTGGAACCATCTGGTTCTCTAGATTTGTGTATAAATACATCAGATCCAACCTCCAGAAACTATTACTACTGATGACAAGCATACAGACAAGCATCTCAAAGAAGACTATTATTGCCAATACAGTGCGAAAAAATCATTCGACGGGAGAAATCAGCTACAGGTACGTCACCTCGTCCGGACACTTTGCTGTTGTTTATTTACATCATTTCGTAGTTCAGCCAACGATATGTATGGTCGTATTTCTAGACTATGTTTGTCAATTTTCACGATCATTATGATTCCGCTAACAACGTACATGTGATTTCATCCGTATTTTTCAAACATCAATCTCCATAACTTAACAACCTGAGTGTAATAATTTGTTTTCCTTTTCCCTGCAGTATGAACATGTCTATTACAGTGAAAGCATATTTGCAGACTGCCGACGACAGTCAAGAAATTCGTCGATTTGCTGTGGATCAGGGTGCATCCACAAGCTACGAGTACCTGTCTACGAAAATAACACAGGTATTCCCATCTATTGGAAGATCGGATTCATTTACCCTCTCATACAGAGGTAAGTAGCAATGACAACTGTCAAATGGCAATAGATCATATATTTGTTGGTTAGTTTTAGCAGTACTGTAAATTACTTTATTTTTACTTGTAAATTGTTGTCACTGAAAGGGAGAATCACTGAAAATGGAATCTAGCGAAAATGCCTTTTTTTCCTGTATTTTTACACCAACTCATCAAATATCCGTGAAAATACAAAACAGCAATAATGTCTTTTCAGAGAAAATTAATTACAGCTATATAAAATAAAGTATTTCACAGTTCTCTTTGGTACATGTATATGCTTTTCCCCATTCAGGTTTGATACCAATAAGATTCACAGCTAATATTAGGTGTTGTATTTGTATATTATCAATCTCAAAACTGCATTGAAAACTGTAGAGGATGCAAATGGTCATACTCTTACTTTTGACACTACTGTTGGTTCCCTTGACTTTCAGTTTTTCTGCATTGAATAGCCAGAATTTCTGTAATCTATTCTAGCTGGTATGGAGATTTATTATGCTTATCACTCTTTTGTGATTTTGAATAGGAAACAGAATTAAACACATGTGATGTGAATATATATATATATTGATTCAAAATTGAATCACAGTTTGCGATGATCACATTTATAAGAACAAAGATCAGTGCTGAAAATTGTGAAAAATGTTCACCCTTTGACATGAAGGGAAAACAGAAATAATTAGGAAAACCTTCATTTTACACCATGCACTAATGTGCATAGTAAAATTTTGAAGAATTTTATTTCTATCTGCGTCATTGCTGTGTTGTGTCAGCTGCAGTAGTCATATTCTATTTCTAATTATCACATGACATGAACAGCCTGCCTAACTTAATCGAAATTGTCAACAAACCATTACATTGCAAAATTGAAAGGCAGACATTTTTTAATAGAATGAAATAGCCAGTTTTTTTTTTTTTTATATTATATTAGAAATAAATAATAATTAATATTTGTGGATGTTCAGAACCTGTCCTCAAGCATACAAATAAACAACAACCTGTCCTGTTGGCATACAAATAATTAAATTTTTTAGTGAAAGTAAATTTGTGAACTGCAATTCAACTAAAAACAAAAAACTGCAGTGACACATTAGTTATATTTCAATTCTCTTGGATATTTCAGATAGTGAGGGTGACTTGATTGCTTTCTCTAGTGATGAAGAATTAGTTGACGCTCTTGGTCAGCTCAGTGAAGATATCTTCCGAGTCTACATCAAACGTGAGTATCAAACATGCCTGTATCTATTTTAACTGGAATGAGGTGATGGATGATGCAATCAAAATTGAAGCATTGCATGATGGGAGAATTTGGTTCTATGACATCATACACTGATTTTATTTATAGACTGATTGTAATATTCATTCTTCTATAAAACTCTAATCGTTATTTGATCTTTATGTTTTAAAACTGTTCACTTTTAATTTTAGTGACTGGTAAAAAAGTCTCCCATGATGAGTCAAAATGTGGTGAGAAAGTCCTTCATCCCGGGGTGATCTGTGATGGATGCGAAGGTCGAATCTTTGGACCACGTTTCAAGTGTGCGGTGTGTCCAGACTATGATCTGTGTAAAGGGTGTGAGGAGAAAGGACTTCACCCAGATCATGAGATGATTAAGATTCGTAAACCACAGATTGGTCGTAGCCATATGGGGGTGAGTTGGTTTAAATGATCTTTTATGAGCATTGTGTCTGATATTTCGAATTTAAAATTGATTGTAGTAATTGTAGAGTAATTGACTCGTAGTTGAGGTTCCATGAGACATGGCATCCTTTGCTTTCAGTTACATGTTGTATTGGACTCCATATTTTACACAACATGTCTTGTCCAAACAGGGATTCTCCTTCCGTCCTGGTCTCTGGCAACTCTTTGCTGGTGGTTTACGTCCCAGAATGGCTCAGGAATGGAACCGTATGTGGAGACAAAGAAACCAAGAACAAACAGAGAAGTGTCCTGAAGGTGATGCACCAGCCGAAGAAGGCGCTTCTGAGAATCCAACTGAGGGGGCCAACCCACAGGAGGAGTATCTGAAAAATGTTGGTGATGCAGTGGCTGACATGTTGGGACCATTTGGTAAGTTGATTTACGGTAACTGATACAATTTTGGGTTACATTCCCGTCACCTCACTTTTCCTTACATCTTTTGCTATATCTAGTTGGATTAATTCCTCAGTTTATCTCACAAAGACATTTTTTTTCAATTAATTTTAAAGCAAACAAAAAACATCGTAAAAGACCACTCATAAGACGTTTACCGCAACGAAACCTAAAGAGAATTCATAAAGTAGCAACATGCACTGGCTTAGATTACATGCGACCAAGTCCTCGTACAGGTCGTTGTTTTCCCAATGCAGACAAGACAGAATGGCTACAACGACATAAAGTGAGGCGACATGGGGGAAATTTTTTCCCAATGCCTAGATCTTTTAAATGTCATAGGTTCATTAGAACCCATGTACCCCTAGGACCATCTGGTTTCTCTGGTGGCAAACGATTCAAAAGGTTTCACCAAGTGCAGCAACTGAAACAGCAGAGAAGGGGATTTTACCCGATAATAAGACCATGCAGAGATCAAGACATTAGTCCCATAATACCCTACCAATTCTGTGTCTTCAGTGGTAAACAAACCAGAAGATGTCAACAAATACATTGTCCTAGAAGAATGGCAATGTTCAATGAACGGAAACAACAACTATCAATGTTTACAAAAAAAGGTGCGGTTAAAAAAAAATAGATATGTCAAGAACCTTAAAAATTGTGGTTTCTTAATATTCCAACATAACATATTTTATAATAATTTGGATTTGTTTTCACAGGTATTGATGTTGACGTTGATGTAGAACACCATGGTATGCGTAAACGTTGTGGTAAAGGTCCTGGTCCTGGTCATCCATGGGGAAGAGGTCCACATGGTTGTGGTAGAGGACGTGGAGGTCGTGGTGGTCAAGGTGGAAGATGCCAACGTCGCAAGGCTCAAGCTGAGGCAAAAGCTGGTGCTGCTAAAGAAGCAACTTCAACTGACAACCAAGAAGCAATGAATGAGAATACTCCAAAGAATCATGAAGAAACTGCTTCACCAATGGTAAATTATGAATTACTATACATAACTCTTCACATTACAGCCTATGATTTGCTGTTCCCAACATATTAAATGTAATTTTACAAGACTAAATAAATAACCAAAATTAATATATTATATTTTCAGGGTTTGATAAAATTTTTATTAAACTACCCAATTTATTTTGTATATAAGATATTCATTTACGTTTGACTTGCAGGAAACTGATGTTCCTGCCAAGGAAGGGCAAGGTGGATCTAGTGATGAAAATGATTGGACAGTTGTACAAGACCCGGTCAGTTCTGCACCCCAAGATGGCACCCCTGCAAAAGGTAATTGTTTTTTGAACTTGGATCAAGATCATATTGTTACATTGAAAGTGGGGATAAATAGCATCTACCATGCCAGTCATGTTTCTAAAGTGTTGTTAAATCTCATTACAGATAGTGGATTAGCACAAGCATTGAAACAGATGAAAGCTATGGGGTTTGATGATGAAGGTGGTTGGTTAACTAGCCTGTTAGAAGCCAAGGGTGGTGATATTGGTCGTGCATTGGATGCTATCAAGATGGGCCATCACGCAAAGTGAACATACCCACTACAATGGAACCTACATTGTGACTTGACATGGATTTGCTGATACTGATTTTATCCACATTATAAATATGTTTTTAGCTTTATCATTATTTAGGTGTATTCAAATGTGTTGACTTAATTGATATGCGCTACAAATGACCCAGTGACTGATAACATTTCACAAAACATCTTTCTGAAAAATGCAATTTGAACCATTTGTTTTCGATTATGATTTGGATTCTTTTTTTCTCTCCAAATTTTAAAAATTAGTTTTGAAATGACTGCATTATTTATTTATTTGGATTTATGAAGATGAGACCAATAATGCACGTTTTCAATTGTTTAATTAATACGACCAAAATATGGCAATATATTTAGAGTATATTTCACTGTTAAACCATCAGTGGGAATTACAGATACAAATTATATTATGCCAATTATAAAGCTGGCACATTTTTAAAATGTCATCACTGGGTCAGTCAATATTAATCGTATATAACCAAAAAAAAAGGACTGGCAGGAACCCATGAATGTTTCCTACAATAATGAATAACAGAATTCTACTGTTTACCAGTTAATATAGCTTGTGTATGGGAAAGCCTAGGAAAGGAAAATCATGGGTTCCATGCAGTGTGTCCTTTTTATTATCGTTTGTGGAAGGCAGACAGACAACTATTTTCATATGCCTCGGGACACTTGACCCAGCTATCAAACAAATGTTTAGCTGGTCATGTTGGACCGAAACTCTCAAATTTCAAATTGAGGGGAAAAGTAGGATGGCTGTCGGTTTTATTGCACGGACGAGTCAACACTGCAATACATTTTGGTGATTGAGTCTCAGCATTGGTTGTTTTCATCAATATATTGCGTAGTCAGTAGAAAGCATTGACAAAATGTTGAGTTTCACAGTTAAGAAGAAAGGCCAATATTCCACCAAATAAAGTTATTTACCTGGAAATCTGTTTACATTAAGAGATTTCATGAAAGCACAAATAACTTATTGCCACATAAATAAATTTATCAGAGTTTTAAGGAAATGGTATTTAATTTTTTAACTTTGTATGGATTTACCGCATGGGTATTAAACTGTTGAAACTTACATGCTTTGTTTAGAATTTTTTTTGTACATCCCTGGATTATACCTTATCATTCTTTGCTGTGTTGCCCCTGAAGTTAAATCTGTTGTACAATGGCCCACTGTCACTTCTACAATTATTGATTTAGTAAGTCTTATTGATATAGTAATATTCAATACGTACATCCGTTATGCAATACAGAAGCAATGGTCCTCTGTCAATTATTGAAATAGTCGATACAACTTTCTATGTTATGGACATTTTCACCCATATATGAATCATATACACATCTCAAAAGTTCATTACCACTTTGAGGGCATATGTATTCTGGTTTCTTAACTTAAGTCATATTGACACAGCGCCCTCTAGTGTCAGTGATTCACATAATAAGCAATTTGCATCAGGTGGTATGAAAAAATAATGTAGCCAGACAGTTATTTATTCACCCTATACCTAAATTTGATTTTTTCAAGAACATTCTTGATACTTTTGATGCAAACTCAGAATATGATTTGAAAAATGATGAATTTCGAACATTGCAGTAAGGAAAGAAGCAAGCATCCAAAGCATAGTGTGAATATTTCAACAGGATATTCAATTTTCAAGATATATTTTTATTTGATATAAAATAATACATTCAATGATCTTGTACATGCAAGCATTATAAAAATGCATTACCTAGAGATCTAATCAATAGGGGTACCCTTTTTAATAATGTGAGACAATCAGAAAATAAATAGCATCTTGCAGAAAACAACAAAGTAAACTACAGTACCAGGGGTAGTATAGTTACTATTTGAGCATTTACCAATCTGGACGGTAAAAAACAGGTATGTTGACTGTATCGGTCTTGAAATGAACACATTAAGCAGGGTACATGGACAGGATTCATGTGATACACATGCAAGTCATGGGTTTGTGTCTATGGTACTGACAATTGAAGGATAGAAATATTTACTGTTGCATTCATTTTTTCTACTGTACACTGTACAAAAACACTTCCTGTATCTATTTACCAGGTAGGAGGGATGTATCAACACATTTCAAGGCATCTTCCTTAAATCAATATTTCTTCAATCAAGCAGCATAATATTAATTATATCAATCCCTATTCATTCTCAACACAATAGACTGAATGTTAAATTGAGAAAAAAAACTCGTACAGTATGGATAACAGTTTGTAAATAAAGTGAAGGGGAGGAGTGTCGCAATATGTATCACTGCACACCATGTTAATAAACTCACATTATAAAAGCACTGAAATGCTTTCAAGTTTTATACAAAATAAACAGTCAATTACAAAATATTTACAGCCTACATTTTAAGAACCTCTGTATAAAACATCCAAGTGGGATGCTGAATTAGAACACACAAGGGCTATACTGCAAACAGTCCTATGTAAGTTTTTGTTCTTCAATCGATTTCAAATGTTGTGTGTTCTTAAAAGAATTCCTCTTATTTAGTATTTTGTTTATAAAATGATATGATTTATGTACAGTGGAATGCTTGCATATACAGAGAAATTAGTTATATTTTCAATCTTTCTTCTCATTTTCCTCTGTCTTTTCTTCTTCCTTATTCTCACTTTTTTCTTCCTTTTTTTCCTCTTCCTTCTTCTCCTCCTTTTTCTCTTCAACTAATAGAAAGAACACGAATTTCAATAAATAAGAATTGTCATAACCAAGGGAAAGGAGTCTAATGTTTTTGGCTAAGTAAAAACGCAATGGCTGCCAATCAGCGGATTGAACACTATCATTTCTGCTGCCAAATTTTTTTTGCAATATTTGCCACATTTTTATTTTCCATAATTTATTATTTTAGTGCAAATGAACATACATGTAGAGTACAGTACTGGTCTTAATCAAAATTTTGAAGTAAAAAAATGGATCAATTTTGTGGAAGGTGACAAACATTTCATTCACATAGTCTTCCCCTTTAATTATATTTTTAAGAAAGTTAAACAAAATTAATTCACTTTACATGTACCAGTAAAATAGGTTGAGAATAACAGAATAATCAAGACGAGAACTTGAAATCAGTTTTTCCTCAACAGTGTGTCCTAAGTCGACAAGATGTGTCACTGACACACACAGATTTGCTAGGAGACAACTAGTTGTGGTAATTCACTAGGGCATTATTGACGCAAGAGAAAATCATACATACGAATATTCCTTCCACAATATATTTACCTTTGGGAGGAGGGCTATCCTTGACTGGTTCAGCAAACTGCTCACCACGTCCATTCTTGTATAAAATCAATGCCTCCAATCTTTTCTTTGAGGGTTTCTCAACACAGTCAGTATAGTTAAGTAAGATGCGATGTGCACTGGCAATACCATAGTGCACCCTTGTCTCACTGGTACCTAAGTTATCACCAGTGCTACGTGCTATGTTGTAAGCTTTTCCAAAGTATTCAGCCGCTTTCAGGTACTGGCCCTGTAATAGAAAAATTATTTTAGATTATTTATAACATGAAGTAATAAAAAAAAATTACCTAACCAACAAGTAATTTAGCAAAAAAGGTATTATTTAAGTTGTGACATATAACAAGTGTCTTTTGTAACATCACAACCATTGCAGCATTTGAAGTAATACAGACTTCTACAGACTATCTATGAAGCTTTTACTGAACAGATAAAATTCACAACCACCAATAATGATTAGACGATGTGGACAAGACAATAAAATCATCAAAGCCCCCTCTTAAATTGCATATACAGGTAGTAAATTGTGGAATGAAACATGAAGTATACACTGAATCATGATAATAATAAGTTCGCGAAACTATCTCTTACCTGTATGTTATATATGGTACCAAGGCAAGCTGATGCTCTGCCAAGTGCTTTTTCTTGCTTGCTTTTTTCTGCCACTTCAACAAACATCTCAAGGTAACGTATAGCATCTTCAGCCTTGCCTTGACTGAAAGTAACAAAATATGTATAGGTACAAAAACAGTTGAATATTTCATGGTCTGAACGAAACTAATATGAGAAACAAAAACATCAAATACCATAATGCTAATATTAATTGTATACTACTGAGATTACTGATAAATAATCTACCCAATAACAATATCAGAGTTTAGATCCACTGACATAATATTTTTGTACATTATTAGCTGTGAGAGAACTATTATGCTAAATGCATCAATTTCATTTCTAAGACACTCAATAACTCATCCTGAAAGCACAATTATAGAATGAGAACATTTAGCCTTGTTGATTAGGTTAAGATAAATATTGTGAACAATTGGAAAATAGATTGAAGTTATTTCTAGATCTTGGCACTTTCTGAGTTCATCATATTCACACTGTACAAACATAATCATTTTCATAGCTGCAGGTGGTGTACCACAATACAAACAAATATGAACAAATGTTCTCTACCACCCTAGCTTCCTGAAAAATATACTCCTATAAATTTACAGGTTTAATAACTTACAGAAAACTACAAACCGATTACATATATTTATGTATAATTCCAGTCACTACTGTAGTTTACATACAATGTACATGTATATGCATGTACTCGTACTTAAAATCAAATATTAGTCACCTTTCATATGCAGCAGCTATGGCTTCACAGGATTTTCCCATACCTTCCTGATCTCCAAGTTGTTTACAGATTTCCATGTAACCTTCATGATACTGAAAGGTAATGAAGGGTTTAATTTAAAGATTAAAATGCATTATTTGCCATGCAGTTTGGAGATTGAGAACATATTGATTACATACACAAAACTACACTAGGAAATAGGAAAATAGAACGTTATGTCAACTGAGTCCTAATCAGTTATAATATAGCAATGTTGTAATATGGTTAAACCATCAAGACTGCATTATTTTATATAATATACAAAGAAAAAGTATACTTCATCGAGACTTCTCATAGTTCTCAAAATCAGAAAGTGAATCAGAGTAAAGTAAATGTTATCAGATTTTTCCCCTTACCATGAGTGCTGTTTCAGGATCTCCAATATCTTTGTATGCTAAACCTAATTTATAACTTGACACTCCTTCTTTAGCTGTGTCACCACCTGAAGAATTACAGGACAAAAATAATGCATTTACAACTTGAGTCTTTGCAAATGCTAGTGATCTAAAATCACCAAGATTGGGTCCAATTCACACACACAGCAAATAAGTCGAGATCCAAACCAAACAAATGAATGAAATGAAAATTGGTTTATCAGTGTTTTGTAGTTTTGTAGTAACAGATTTTGACAATAAATAGTCAGTTAGGAAATGTGCATTGCATTGAAGGTGCAGTGGACGCACAGCAGCAGATGCTGCCCTCTATTGACAAATCTAACATTTTACTTTGTTTTTAACTTACTTTCTTTTGCCATTTCAAACGCCTTCAGCAAATACTGGATTGCCTGCTGTAGATCTTTTTTCTCTGCTTTCTGAAAGTTTTCTGCCATTGTTGTGTACAACCTCATGAGATGATCACATGACATGGCATGCAAACTGCCACCATCTGTTGTTCTCCAGCTTTTATTCCTTGAGCATAGCTTATAAAACGTTTCGAAGTGTTCTGCTGCTTTATCATATACTCCTAATATGCATAACCAGGAAAAGTGAGATTAAAATGACAAATATCTGGCATATATAAATTTTTATGAGGGTCAAAAGAAGAAAATCAAACAAAAAGGTACTGCGAAATTGGTGACTGGACTTACTGTTATGTTCATATCCTAAACCCATATTACAGTTGGCTTCAGCTTCTTTCCGTCGCCCGTCTCCTTTTATTTGTAAGCTAGTGTCAAGACACAATGTGTAAAAATGATCTGATAACCAGTAATCTTCTATTGCTTTAAAATATTCTGCTAATTTATGCTGTGCTGTATAGACTGCCTCCATATTGCCTGCAAGATAAATATGATGATTTACTACATACCGATATACATGTATATTAGGTGTATTATCTTCATTGAAACTTAGTACTTGATATCATAGGGTCAGACAGACTAATACAATCCCACACTGTATGGGCTTAAGTATTTGTTTTTATTTTTCTTTATTTTGCTGATAAGTGACAGCTAAATGCGCTAATTTAAAATCCAGTGAATCTTGAAATTTAACAATAGAATGTATTGTTTTTACAAACCAGTGAATTCAATGCATGTCTGCAACATCAAATCTGTTAAAATTAAAACCAATGAATATTTTTTGTTCTACAATATTTATGTGTAGAGTGCAAATAAAAAAGGTACAAAAATGAAAATTATGTGACTTTATCAGAAAGAGACCTCATGTTAATAATGGTGTTAATGAAATTCCTGGTTGGCACAATGGTAGACATTTAAATAGCTGCCTGAATGCATAGAGTGCATGGTGCCCTGGACAGATGCATGTACATGTATACACTTTTCTGACGCTGAGCAATAATTGTAATTATAAGAGATATTACTGCATAATACAAGTTAAAAATGATTCTGTGCAGTAGCCTGTTACTGTATGCACAACGTTAACTAATATTTTGACCAGATTGCTATTAAACTTTGTATTATTGGATATATTTAGTTAGTAGCCTTCACTGTATGATGTAGTACGTTAGTATGTATCATATCAAATGCAACAATTACAATATTTGCAAGATATCCAGCTAAGAAGTTCAATGCAAACAGCTGAACATCATTTACTATGCATTTATGAGTATCATAAGATATCACTACGACCACCACATTACACGGAATGTTCTGACTGACATTTCTAATTCAGGCTTTCAATTAAAACAATGACGTGAAGCATTCCCCTTATGATTTGTTCAACGAATATCTGCCACTTAGATTTTTCTGCTTGGTGCCTTTAGGACCATTTATTCTAACTTCATACGAGGAATCTATTTTCCACTACCACTGCATCCAGGAGTTGTGTTGAGCGTGTACAGCAGCAGGATCCAAGCCCACGTTGCATGCACAGATTTTAGGTTGTCCAGATAAAAAAGAACTCATGGACATTGTAAATACTGATTTTAGTTCATTGCTAATTTTACTACTTAAGTTAAAGACTTAAAAGTATTGCTCTAGCTGCCACAGTATTTGCAAGCCATGCACAGGAAGCCTTATTACTGAACTTATACTGTAATTTAAAACTTTATTAAGAAGGCTTTTACATAAGCGGGTGTGATTCAATAGACATTTAATATACTTACTTAGCCTGAGTGCAGCTTCTGCTTCTGTAAGGTATTGTTTTAATTTGTCTAATTTCTCATATTCATCTTCTAACAGTGTTAAATTCCATATTAATGAATCTGGACCTGCTGCTTCTCTTTCTGCTTTCTGTCGTTTGATGAGAGCAAATAGCTCAGAGAAAGATCTATGGAAACCATCTTTTAACATTTCTACGCACAATGTGTGGAAGTATGTATTCCTGTATCTGTAAAAATAATGTGGAGAAGAATGATTGGTGAAAAATAGTCTAGGACTAGGAGCATTATTCA
This sequence comes from Saccoglossus kowalevskii, assembly GCF_978046115.1. Taxonomy (NCBI): domain Eukaryota; kingdom Metazoa; phylum Hemichordata; class Enteropneusta; family Harrimaniidae; genus Saccoglossus; species Saccoglossus kowalevskii. The sequence continues at coordinate 21,048,844 of NC_140644.1, forward strand.
TTTACATGTACAAATGCGACTTTGGAAAAGGGCTTACACATTGAATCACATGCTTGTGTTTGGCATCGTAAATAACTTATTTTTATGGTTGAGTGGTTTGCCCTTCAATATAATAAACTGCATGAGGTCAGAGACCTGAAAAATTAGTGTATCAAAAAAGGAGTTCTAACCTAGCTGTGTCCATGTGTGAAAGGTCTGGCTGTTTTGCTCGTAGCATTTGCTGTTTTGCTTGCTGTTCTCTTTCCCTTTTGCCTATAAGTCTCTGTCCTGGTCTGTAAGTTGATCTGGAAATGCTTCCTGTACTAATTTTGCTGGGAGGGCTTGGCACCCTGTGTTGTTGTATTGTTTGTAATCCAGGGCCATGGCCCTGCCCTGGCGGGATAGCTGGCAGTGGTGCTGCCATTTTTATTTAAAAAAACTGAAAAATAAAAATGATGAAAGATTAAATCATTAATGGAAATACACAATATAGACCAACCCATTCCCTATATCACACTGGGCACAGTTGTTCAAAATTGTTGATTATATACTATATCAGATTTTATAAGTAAATATCTACTTTTAATGAACAGACTGAACTTAGTAGACTCGCACACAACATGACAATGATCAAAACAAACTGTTGACATTTGAAAGAAAATCACTGAACATTCTATCAGAATGGCACATTTAGCAAACTCTGAGCATTTTTTGTGTAACAGACGAAGCAATTTAAGTCAAAAAGTAAACGGAAGCCAAAAATTTATAATTTGGATTATGCAGTAATAATTAAGACTTCCTACCCCAGACCTGAATCCTAACCCGAACAATCAAGCCCCTCCCCAATGTAATTCAATATGCCCCTCCAAATAACTATAAGTGACCTGAAGAGGTGCACATGTATATACAATTGAAATAAGGGAGAGGCACTAGACGGGCATGGTTGAGATTAGAGTTATGAGTGAGGAGACACTCAGGAACTAACAGGAACAAAATTTGTAAAGAAAAGAAAACAGTGAGCTCCATGATTAGTTTTTTTTTTTCGCCACAAATTATATATACAATGCCTATTATATATTTTCACAGTGTGAACATTACTGTAGCCATAGAAGGTAGAAGGTCTACCTTCCATGATATCACAAAGCGTCATCAAGTGAAATCATCAACTATTTGGGTACGATATCAGAAATTTTCAGACAGAATGTAAACAAATCTGAACACCGCGATTCAATATTTAAAAAAATATGAGCTTCGAAAGAGAACCCACACACTCGAATGTTATAAAACGTATAAAAGTAAAGTCGTATAATTAATATATGTGTTACCAGCGACATTTGAATTTAATAAAACGAAGAAAGTAGAACAATACCTCTTTCGGCTGATGTTCCCGAATTTCGAAGTTCTACTAAAATCCAATATGGCGGACTATGTTCCTTGTTGCTATGAACACCATATCGGCCTCTTTCACAATAGTTTTATTAGACGGCTACTGAAACATAACTCACATAGCATATAAACATTAATTCATTGCTGTATATTATTATTAATTACTAAAAGGAGTTAATATTTTGAATGACAAACTTATCGCCACCAGTAGTTTGGATGAAATGTGGTGAATGAATAAGTTAGTGAACGAGTTGATCAAACGAATTCTCGCGTGAAGTGCGACAACCTTTGAACTTTGAGTTTATTTATTGACATAATACTGACTTTGCAGAGACTCTGCATTTGCATTTCAGCTAAATAAATTTGCAGCTTTATGTACGATGTACTGAAACGTACTACTAGTATTTAATAAAACCACCACAGCTATGGGTAGCTTGTTTAGCAAGAGCAATGAAGACGATGACCCTAAACAGTAAGTAAGATGCGATATTCAATAAAAGGGATTTGCTTCAGGGATTTTTTATCATGCATAGATGAAATTCACTGGTAATTAATTGTAAGTACATACGGAACAACAAACTAACACATTTAATTTATTTATTAACACACAACATCCCCGGGGGGTGAAAAGGGTTACAAATCAGATATTAGTATAAGAAAAACAACTACATAAAAAGTAAATAAAATAAAAAAAAAATAAAAAAAATAAAAAAAAAATGATAGAAATTTGTATACAAGGAATGTGTTACTGGCTTAGTTTATGTAGGTGCTGCTGTCTTGTATTAAAACAGTTTTTTAAATATTGTGCTAAAGGAATTGACATTTTCTCATCACTTAGTAATGATATGAATTTATTTTCATGACTAAATTTGTCAAAATTTGGTATACATTTATTAGCTTACAAGCTACAATGTAAAGTTTTAATCTTATTTCATTGTAATGAGGACAATTTATGACAAAATGTTGTTCATCTTCAACATGGTCATTGTCGCACATATTGCAGACTCTGTCTTTAAAATCCAATCCTGTATGCCGACCTGTTTCAATTTTCAGACAGTGGTTGCCAAGTCTAAATTTGTTTAAGGATTTGCGAAGTTCACCGTTTTTCATAATTGTTAAGTAGTTTTCTTGTTCTATTTTGTTTTAAAAATTTTGTAGGTTCTTAGTTTATTTTTAGAATTTGATTTTCTCCTATTGTCATTATTTATTTCATTTTTCCACTCAGTTGTAAACTCTTCTTTTAATTTCTCATGAATTGTTTTTAATTTTGATAATGAGATACTATTTGTTTTATTTAAAAGATAAGAATGGTTTATATTTTTAGCTCCGCTGTTGACTTTGTCGAGCGGAGCTTATCATATGAGTGATTGTCCGTCGTCGTTCGTTGTCCACCGTCGTTCGTTGTCGTCCGTGTCAATGTTTTACTTTTTCCACTTCTTCTTGAAAACTACAAGCCTGAATGCTTTGATACTTGGTGTATATATATATGTACCTTGGGTGGGCTTCTCTTAGATTTGTTCATTTCATGATGATATCTTCAATTCTCTAATTTTGGTGAATAATTTTGTCATTTTTGGTAAAAAGTGATATTTTCAACTTCTTGTTGAAAATCATAAGTCCAATTGCTTTTATATTACATATATAGGTACTACATGTGAACCTCTCTCAGATTTGTTCATTTCATGATGATATCTTCAATTCTCTAATGTTAGTGAATATTTTTGTAATTTTTGGTAAAAAGTGATATTTTCCACTTCTTGTTGAAAACCGCAAGTCTGATTGTTTTGATACTATACATATTGTTCATTTTCTAATGATATCTTCTGTTCTTTAATTGAAATGTGCAATGCTAACAGCGGAGCTATCTCAGCCGACAGGCTGCTTGTTTAATATCAAATCAAGTTTTTTAAAGCATTTACTTTTAATAATTTTATTGACATAGTATGCTTCTCGAAGTAGAGTATTTGTGGAATTTGCAATACGATTGGCATATGTTATCATTTGCTTCTTAATAAAAGAGTCAAGAGGTAATTTTCCCAATTCACTATATATTGCCATGATTGGTGTATTTTTTGAGATACCAAGAATGTACCGATAGTATGTATGCTGGACATCCTCTACAATTGATTTTCTACAACTTTCTTCTCCCCAAATGTCACTCCCATACACAATAACTGGTCTGATAAGTTTATCAAATAGTGACAGTAGTATGGACATGTCCAGACTACCAGATGTAATTTTGGGCTTTAATGAGAATAAGGCTTTTATTCCTTTTCTTTTTAGGTTTTTCATGGCATCTTTAAATTTACCATTTGGACTCATAATTAAGCCAAGATAATTGAAATCTTTAACTATATTGATTTCTTTTCTTTCATAAAAGAATATTTCCTTGTTAAGGGGTCTGTTACACTTATTCCTGTTATTTTATTATTGAATTCTGTAATTTTGATGGTGTTTTTGAAATTAGTAGCAAATTATCTTCTATATAATTCTTCTAATATCTAGCAATACAGTATAGTGTATTTTCTGTATTTTCCCCATATTTGTTAGTACCTATTCAGAAGGGAAAATCCTGTTTGACGGAATAAGTACAAATTCAATATCGGTAAACAGTTAAATTTTTATTAAAATTCCGTTTACAGTAATACAGACTACACAGCTCCCAAAAATACACGCATGTGACACAAAGTAGTGTACATGGACAGTTCACCAGAAGTTTACCCAGTGCATGTCGGGAGTTTGTCGCACTGCATGCTGGGAGTTAATCATACAGCAAGTTAACAGGGAATTCCGGAATCCTGCTTTTTAGGGTTTGAAAACAGGGATGGGTATCTGCATGGTACATCATGGCTGGGTCGATTACATTCAAACTTCACACACACATATACGGCCAGGATTCGGGAGACATTTGTGCTATTTTATTATTGTTATTAAACTTAGAAGGTTTAATAGCTCTCTCCACTGAAATATTGCATTGTGGGAAAGACTGTTTACCTAGGCTAGTACTTAGTAATATAGAGCTGATTTATTTTTTTTGTTTGAAATCCATGCTTATTAATTACTTAATTTACATAATAATTTGTCAATGTTCAACTTTTCTATTGCTATCTGAAGAACCAGCTTTCAATGAAACTTGGTACATAATTCTTTAGTTCTTGGTTCAAATTCATGAATATTGAATATCCAATTTGCATAACAATTAGCAATATTAGCTGTTTGACATATCTCAAGAACCAGTCATCATTGATGAAACTTGGTATGTAGATGCTCTGGGGTAAGCCACATATTCGTGTCATTTAGGCTTGAATTACTTGCATAGCAATTACCCTAGTCTTCTGTATTGGTTACATTACGTTTGAAAGCCATGTTTAATACTGTGAAATACTTTATTTTTGCTGGAATTAATTTTTGCTGAAAAGGCTTTTTGGGCGTTTTGTGTGGAATTTATTTTCACTGATTTTTGATGAGTTTAATGTGAAATATAGGAAAAAAAGTATATTCGCTGGATTTTATTTTCACGGAAACATCCCTTCAGCGAAAATAGCGAAAATAAATTCCAAGCGAAAATAAAGTATTCTACAGTAGTTACCAAATTTTCATTATTAATTCATTATGTAAGTTTCTAGTATATCAAAAAACAGATTTCAATGGAAGTTAGTTGATAAACCAGACTACACCATAGATGTAAACATTTATTTGTTTTGTTTCTGTTAAGCATTGTTAGCAGAGCTATGATAGTTAATTTTGAATTTCTTTATTTCTTTGTTTTTTTTTTTGCTTTTTAATTATTTTTAGAAACATTTTTGTGGTTGCATTTCTGATGTTCACTAGTTTAATTTGAATAATGCAAAAATAAATCTGCTAAAGCCCTTTGCTTTATGCAACAAAGAATGATAAAGATCACACTGATTATAGTAGAACGTATGATCATTTTTTCCATTGTTATATTAAAATTTTTTTTTCAGAAAGTATCGTCTACGTGATGGGATCACTCTGTATGATGCTGGTGCTAGTCCATGTGGAAGACGTGTACGTATGACACTTCTTGAGAAAGGACGACAGTGGAACACAGTAGGTATTATATACATGAGTGATATAATAATAATATTCATTTTATTAGCTTGCACAATCCTCATTAGATGAAGGGAAAGGTATACATGGGGAAAATGTCTGTCCCCATTGTTGTTGCTGTCCTCGGCATACATGTTTTTTTTTGTGGTTACAATAACAATTTTATATGAACTTTTTCAAACTTGCATAAGTTATTAACCAGTTTGGCCTCTTAGCCAAGTTTAATTTTGTCATGTATAGTACAGTAGTAAAGTCCATGTGTATCTTATCCTGTTCCCAGCTTTAAGCAAGCTGTTTTTAATAATAATAATAATAATAATAACTTTATTACACAACTAAATCATCAGAGGATTTAGTACGGTAAAGAGAATAACAAGACATAAATAAACAAATGTAATAAAAAAAAACTGAAAAAATAAAAAATAAAGAAATATAAAAATAATATTAGCAGACATGCATTTTAGCTACTGTCATCATACAGCACGTGTTCGGATTTCATGTAAACAAACAAAGTAATTTGCATACGTGTGAGTCGCTATGGGTCCCACATCGAACATGATGCAGCATGACGACTGTATAATATCAAGTCAAAAGAATCAATTGATTCTTAAATTGATAATGTAATGTTACACAACATCATCCATGTGCCTTTTGTTAGATTCCTTGCAATCACATTATTGATATATGACAGGTATTGTCTGGCACATGTATGTACACGTTATTATGTACTCGATTTATCACCTTGAATCATGTGTGTGTTTCCAAACAGGTTGAAGTGGATTTGTTAAATGCTGAGCAGAAAACAGCTGAATACTTGAAAATAAATCCCAATGGCAAAGTGCCAGCAATAATTGTACATAACGTGGATGTGAGTATATCTATTTTATACACTAACTTTCTATGTACTTCATTAAAGATAAATAAAGAAATTAAACTTCAATACACATTGCACATAATTGAACTATATATTAATTAATCATACAACATTGACACAACCTGTCATTGTCGTACCATAGGTCTTATTGTATGCATTGCCTTTCCTTCGCACTTACATTGTATGTTGCTTACTGTATTTTTATATTAAAAGCATATCTCCAATAGAAGTGTTGTACACTGAATCATTAAAATATTATTTATTTGATCACAGAAACACTTTTGTAATTTACATTAATATTGCATAAACTATTACATGTAATAAAATTGTGAAATTCATAAATGCCTAAAGATGGTAGAATGGCGGCCATTTTAATCTTAAAAATTTATCTAAATTTTGGAACTGCATCTTGGTCATGTATGGATTTTGTTCAAACTTGGTACATAGTTTGAACATTATGAGACCTTGATGCACATCATTTGGATTCAAAATAGCCAACTGGCAGCCATTTTCTTTTAAATAAATGCTGTTCCAGATGTCTGACCGTTCATGTTAAAACATTATACGTACATATACGTTGTACATCATATCACATGTATGTACATGTATTTGTTTGCTGATCAGATTCAAGATGGCTGAATGGGCACCATTTTAATGTTACAAATTCATTGAAATCTATCATGGCTGCCATTCCGGAACTGGATTTTGGTCATGTACAGATGGATTTCATTCAAATTTACTACATACATTGAAACCTTAATCCATGTCATTTTGTTTTTCAAATCAGTTAAATTTAAAATGACCGTCTTTAGTTATAATGAATTCTGTTCAAGAGCCAAATCTCTGACATGACTTGACTAATCATGTTGAAACATTATTTCATGTTACATGTATGTACATCCTAAGGCACTATCAGATTAATATAATGAGAAACAATTCGATGGAACACACCAGTTCAATTGTACAGCCTTCTCAGGCACCATCAGATCAATTAATATGATCCTAGAGTGTATGATATGAAATTCAATTGGTAACATATGACAAATAATAGTCAGATTAACCACTAGCAATCCAATGAATTATGTTTGTGTATGTAGGATATACCAGACTGTTGTTTGTTTGAATCCAATGTCATAACAGAGTTTCTGGACACTGTTCTGCCAGGAAATAAACTATATCCCAATGACCCCTGGGAGAAAGCTCAATGTCAGAGATGGCAAGAATGGGAAGTTAGTTTAACTGATGTAAGTATTCAGAAAATGTTGTGATTTCTCTTTATTTAATTTATTTAGAGAGAATCAGATGTATCAGAAATACATGTTGCTTTAACTATAATTAATAGTCAGTTGTATTTGTAGTTTGTATCAAGTTTTACTATATAATACCGAATGTTGTAAACAAGATGTCTTCTTAGACACAAATATGGAGTGTCATTTTGCAATTAGCACCTGTGCAAGTTAAGTGCCAGTTACTGTCAATCATGTCTGTCGTTATACATGATAAATTAAAATATGACTCTGATTAATGTATCTCCTCCATTGTAGTAACTTATCATCATTGCCTGTAACTCAACGTTCGATTAACTGTTATTTAAAGTTTGAGTTACTAAATGTGGACGTTTAACAAAAATAAAAATATATGTTGCCCGAAACTTGAAGTTTGTTAAATGTAAATTGGGCTTTGAGTTACAATTTGGGCGTGGTTTTGCAAAAGTGAGTGTGGTCATTTGTACAATGTCATCGTAACTTGATGCTCGTAACACAATGCCCATAACTGAACAATTCGGCATCTTGAAAATTACAAATTTTTTGAAATATTTATTAATCAATAATATGTCAGTAATGCTGTAAGAGGGAATAAACCACATAATGTAACATAATAAAATATCAGTGTTATTTTATTTTTTTGTAATTTTATTCTTTTTCAGGATTTTGTACCATTCATGTACCACAACCTGTTTAGTTTTGTCATCAGAGCTACACAACCAAGCTCTGACAGTGCTTTAAGGGGTAAAGATTGCTCGCAACATTTGCGTGATAAATATGAAAAGTAAGTCTTTATTTTTTTTATTTTGCTCTAGCTATATCTAAAACACAATTTATAAATCCCATGATTGTTCACCAGTGAATGTGCACTCTTTTACAATATCTCAAGTTTTGAACGAATTAAAGAAATGATGAATAAAAATAAACTCTTTGTGAAGTGCAATAAAGTTGTGTGAATGGTTTAAAACTTTGCAAAAAAACACACTTTGAGCCAAATTCAAATGTTTCATTAGTGAGTATAGTACTGTAAAATCTGTATTAGAAACCGCGGCTTCTATTAAAATGGTACAATGCAACGGGAATGCGGCTTCTATTAGAGCATCTATACATATAAGAAATGCTGAATTTTTTGGTTCTCAATTATTCAAATAAAATTGGTGCGACTTCTATTAGGGATGCGGCTTCTAATACAGATTTTACGATACTACATATTTTGGAGAGAACTTTTCATTGTATATAATGTCAAACTATCCTCATATTAAAAACTCACTAAATTCACTACGTTCAATTACCCACCATAGACTCCGGTCAGTCAAAATGACTATTTTGAACTGTAGGCATTAATCAGCGATTCTGCCGGTGACGGAGAGATAGAATCCAGGTCAGGGGAAGCCCCATGACCTCAAGATTCTTTTACCCCTTACGTCACGAACCCACATGACCGAGGCCATGTGGCAACGCCACAGGTAGCCGTCCATCACTCTTAATTTCTCTCCGCCTTGAGTGGAGATGAAATCTAGCGAGCTCTGCTGGATCGCCTGCTTTTTTTTTTCCTGTCCGGATTTATAGCTTGGGTTGTTGCCGCTGCTCGGCATCCGACATGGTAGCTGGTAGGATAAGTTTTCCTTGTCATTTTTACCCTCGTGTCGTTTTTCCCCTTTGTGTGTAGTATTTTCACAGCAAAGAAATCAAAATCCGGCGCCACTACGTAGTCACATGTTGATTTCATGGCGGCACCTTTTACAACTGTAATTCGTTTCCCTCATGCATGTTGTCTTTTATTTTTAATGTATTTAGCAATATATAGATGTAATGACAGCACCAGGGCTCGCTGCCGTTTTCTTTCCGGTCTCCTCGTGTTTCGAGTCGACCGTACAGTGGTTATATTCAGAATTTATCAGCATAGAACCCGCATCTGAGATACTTTGTCGTAGCTACGTGCGGGTTTCAGGGTTTTTGCGTGAAAGCGTGTTTTTTTCACTGGAGTTCTGAGGCCTGAGATTTTCTTTCAGAGCCATCAAAATCGCTGAGACTGACCGCGTCACAGCAAGGTCGCGCGTCCAGTAAACAAATCGGTTAAAGTGAGTTACGTGTTTTGCATGAGTGGAAAGTCCTCACGCTCGGCTACTGGTACTTCATGTACCGGGACGTCGAGTAAGAGGCCCGACGGTGGAGGTACCGATATTTTTCTCGGTCTCCCCCGCTGATCGAAGGGCATCCTCACAGTCTGTTTTTTTCAGGCGGTGGTTTACCCGATTTTACCGGCTGCAGCGAGGCTGTGCCCCTGGAGGCTTTCCTCCTATGGGGCCCGTTGCGGGTCTCTTTGTGGACCCTTCCTCGCACGGCACCGGGTTTGCTTCCGAGTTGAGGGCTTCGGTCGAAGGACTGTCGGGGCAATTGCGTACCTGGCAGGCCGGGTAGATCAGACGCAGTCGGAGCGAGCTGTCTCCACTGTGTCCCCTCGGTAGGCAAGCAGGAAGAGACACGAAAGCATGTTTGCATTCAAACACGTCTCTTCCGGGGAACCTCCGTTCCCAGTCACGGCTCTTCCACTATTTTGGGGGGTGGCCAAGGCTCAGGCTAATTGCACCGGTCCTTCTCTGGATGCCAACGGGGTGCTGGCAGCCAAGTCTCCGATCTCAGGGCAGGGCTTTCAGGGCAGGGCACGCGTTGACCCCCCCCACTTTCAGCCAGCTAGGGTTCGTCACGCGGTAACGGTACAACGGTAACGAATTTATCCTTGTGTCCGGTTTCCGCTGTGGGTTTTGACTCCTTTCTTACCGACCCACGGGCGTCCCCAGAGGGAACCGACCCTGTCATGAGACGCACAGTCGAACACGCTCCCTCTCACATATTTTAAGTTAAAGGAGATGCAGTTCACTCGCGTTGGATACAGCCGGTACTCCGGGCGGTCCCTCAGAGTCTTCCATCTGTATGACTCGGTGAGCCACGCTTTTGGGGTGAGGCGGAGTATCATCGATCCCAGTGATACGATGTATATACCCCCACCCTTGATCCTAAAGCGACCACCTAAGGGTTGCTTCAACGCTTATGGGATCACGGGCGTCGGGATCCAAAGCAACCCCGTCGGCACATCTCTCCCCTGTCCGTCTGAGTGCGGAGTGGGGCGCAGAGCATGCAAACGGTGTTGATGGGCGGCGTTGGTCAGCCGCGGAGGATGTAATGCTTAAGGCCCCCGGGTGGGGATAACGTTAGGCAACACTTCCCACTGGACCAAACGCTACCCGGTCGGTGTGTTTCGGGATCAGACCCCATAGCATGGGATGAGACCAAAACGCCCCCAACCGGATTCCAAGGCTCCTTCCCCAGACCCCGGTACCACGAATTTGGCAAACCGGGCAAAGGGGGATAGCCGCGTTCCATGGGTGTCTTTGCCAATTGAGGACGACCCATCTAGCCCTGAGGGCAGAGTTGCTTGAGCGCATTATTATGCGTGCCCAGCACTCTGGTGACCTTGGAGGCAGAACGCACCAGCCTCCTAGACCAGGCAACATTTTTACTGGTGGGCCACCGCACATCTACGTGCGACACCCCCTAGTGTTGCCTGGCTCGCTTGGCCAGGGCCACTACTGTGCTATGAGACGCGGCCTTAGACGCATGTGTTTTCGCCGACAAGCTGAGCCGGGGTACGTCCCCACCTCAGTGACGCAGACTGGACACCCTCCACCTTCTTTGTTCAGGGAATGGTGGGTACAGTCTCGGAGCTTCGGAGTGCAATGAATCAGAGGGTTCAGATCGAATCCGCTAGCCAGTTGGTCCTGCCATGGGCAAGCGGAGGGCACCCCAAGCACAGAAAACACAACGCCCTAGGGCGTTGTCCGCTAGCCAGAGTCAGCCAGGAGGCAAGCGCTTATACCCTTCCATGGGAGGGAAGGGTAGTGGCGCGCCCCCAGGGAGGTAAGAGCCAGGTGGTGGCTCCTCACCCTCTCTGGGCGGACGTCTACCCGGCAGCAGGGGAAGCATGTTTGACGCTCACCTCTGCAACCGGGGGGGACAGGCACGTGTTCGGTGAGTGGCCAGGTCACAACTTAGTGACTACTTCAGGCCTTGGGGAACTCACCTCATGGGGGAAGGGAGCACCCCCCCCCCCCTCGCAACTGCCGAACACATGGCCACACATCCCTGTCGTACACAGATTGCGTCGGTGTAGTCTGGTACTGTCGAACACATGGCCACACATCCCTGTCGTACACAGATTGCGTCGGTGTAGTCCGGTTTGGAGACGGCGGGTGACCGATACCTGGACCTTTCCAGGTGGTGACATCCGTTTACGACATACCGCATTTCCCCCCGTCAGTGTCTCCCCTGTTGGGCACTGCCAGGGGACTCCCGCAAGGCGGAAGCAATCAGACAGGAAGTAGCAGTTTGCTGGGGAAAGACGCCATACACAGGGTACATCAGCCGGAACTCCAGGCTTCTACCCAAATGTGTTCGTAGTACCAAATCTACAAGTGGCAGGCGTCCAGTTTTGGACCTAGACAGACTGAATCAGTACGTGCCCCTCGATCGGTTCCACATGGAGACACCATTCAGGGTTCTTCTCTCCATCCACCGTTTTGACTGGCTAGCCCCGCTAGACTTAAGCGGGGCCTACCTGCACGTACCGATGCACCTAGCGAGTTGCCATCTCCTTCGAATCGCCCAGCTGGGCCAAGTATTCGAACTTCGGTGTCCCCCCCCCCCCGTTCGGGTTAGGCACAGCGCCCTATGTGTTCACCAGAGGGATGAAACAGGTAGTGCTGCTGCTTCACCAGATGTCGGTACACCTCAATCCGTACCCAGACTACTGGTTACCAACAACCCGGGCAAGGGGTAATAGCCAAATGCATCAGGCTAACACAGGATTTACTTCACCAGTTGGGCTCGTTAGTAAATCGACAAGTCCCACCTCGAGCCAATGCGCAGTTGGTGTCCCTGGGCATGGAGTTTTGACACAGAGGTAAGCTTGGCTTAGCTATTTCAAGCATATTGCTTAGTGCTAAGCAGCCTAGCCGAATGCCTAGTCAGCGTTCCCTTGGTGTCCCTCCGTGAACTAATGCGGATCATCGGAATGATGACCTCGCTTCGAAGGGTCGTTCCCCAGGTCGCACTACGCAGCTGCCCGGTATAACGCTTGTTATAACGCCGAGCTCACCTATGGGAACTAGATAGGCGGGTTTCGATCTCGGACCAAGTGAAGGAAGCCCTGCCCTGGTGGTCGTCACTGACCAACCTCGGGCAGAGGGGCCCCCTTGAACCCGCTCGCTGCAGGTATGACTCTGGTAACAGATGCCTCCCCCAGGGTTGGGGAGCGCATCTATTGGACGAACAAGCCCAAGGATATGGCTCCCGCATAGTTTTGGGACCACCATATCAACCGGCTCGAACTGTGAGCAGTGTACTTAGCACTACCACGCTTTCTACCCGTAGTTCGAGACCACAGAGTCCTGCTCCGCACAGACGTGGTCTCCTTCAAGAAGGAGGGGGGGACGCATTCCCCATCGTTGTCAGTCCTAGCGGAGCAAAATCCTCCTTTGGTGCCTGGAATACAATGTGGAGCTAACCGCACACCACCTTCCAGGGGTGAGGAACAGTCTGATGACGCCCTTTCAGGGCGACTCCGTCTCCAGAACACGGAGTGGCTGATACCCCAGTGGGTAGCCTCCAGGCTGTTTCGGCTGTGGACGGTCCAAGGTTAGACCGTTTGCCGCACCCCGGAACACCAAGCTCCCGACGTATGTAACACTCCTGCTGACTCCAGGAGCCTGGGCCAGGGTCGCTTTGCTACCCCGCGGACCCACTTAGTTGTGTACGCTTTTCCTCCCTTCCCGCTAGTCCACCGGGCACTGGAGAAGACTTCGACAGGTGCACACCTGCATATTATCATTGGTCGCACCCAATTGGCCAAACGGGGCCTAGTTTCCACTTCTGTCGGAAACGATAGTCGAAACACCAGCAGTGCTTCTGGACTTACCGGACATGCCGTCCCAACCAGACGGTGCACTACCACGAGCCCAGCGGGTATCACTTACCCGCATAGAGGCTCTCATTAGACCCGCACATACAAAAGCTTTATCTGAGCGGGCTGCAAACGTCCTGGCTAGGGCGAACAGGGATTCCACCAATGCAGCCTACATTTCTAGGCTGCGAGCATACACTGGTTAGTGTAGCGGAAGGGAGATTGATCGATACCATCCCTCTTCGTCCACCTGTTTGACGAAGTGGGTTTGTCCTACGCAGCGATCGTTGGCTACAGGTCGGCCTTGTGCCCCACCATTCAAACATACGGGAACAAGACTAACCGATTGTCCTACTATTAGGAGACTATTTACTGCTTTCCAGACGCTGAGACCCCATGCAAGGGAACTGGGACTTGTCGGCTGTGTTGTCCGCTCTAAGCAGACCGCCTTTTGAGCCTCTCTGATCAAGCACCACTCAAATTTTTGGCGTGGAAAATAGTCTTCCTACTGGTCCTCGCCTCAGGTAGGCGTCGGCCAGAGCTGGGGGGCATTGTCCATCCCGGATGATGTACCGCCGTTATGGACAATCAAGTTGTGCTAAAGACACGAATCGGGTTTCTCGCCTAGAACCAAATCCCAGGACACGATCCTCACCCGATCGTCATCCCCCGGCTGGCAAATATTGTCGGTCCGGAGGATCAGGAGGAATTGCTTCTCTACCCGGTCCGAGCGCTGAGTTGCCGCGAGAACCGTACCAGGTTTTCCAGACGGGGAACCAAATACATATTTTTGTGTTACGGCCCTGGCAAACAGGATAAGCCGGCTTCCCCGACTTCCATCTCCAGGTGGATTACTGCGACTGTACTGGAGGTCTATAATACAATATCCTCCTCAACACAGACCTTGCAGAGGCACCAAGTACGAGAACATGAGGTCCGTGCGATTGCTAACTCACTAGTGCTAGCGTCAGGTGCCCACCCTCAAACACATTCTGAGGGCAGGCTTCTGGAGAACGCAGAACGTCTTCATCAACTACTACCTAGGAGACACCCAATCTATTGAGCAGGGTCTCTTCAGGTTAGGCCCCGTAGTAACGGGTCAGGCTTTGTTTGCTGACCCAGCCCGTATGACCGCAGGGGCCCCTGCGCATAGGCGATAAGTCAGTCTCTGCATTTTTGCGGGCAGATTGTCTGTACCACTAGCACTCCCTGGAAGCTCCCAGGTTTCGCTTCTTTCGACCTACGCCCTCATGCGAACTGTTTCGGTCCTACTTCAAGCTTATCACCCCCGAATTCGGCTTGGGTCTAGCTTTCTCGGGCGCACCGAACCCTGTCACCACAGCAGCATTGGTTTCTTGCTTCGGGGACAGCACAGGCAAGGTAAGACACCACCCTTCTTGGATCTTAACTTAGGTCTTTTGAGTTTGTTTTCATCCCGGACTGGGGAAAGACTTTCATCATTCCTTTTTTTTCTGTTGGCTCGGAAAAACCCGCCACCTTTTGGTGTCTGACTCTGCCTACAGTTCAAAATAGTCATTTTGACTGACCGGAGTCTATGGTGGGTAATTGAACGTAGTGAATTTAGGCGACGGTTCTCCGAACCCGCCTATTCACATAGTTCATACCCACCATAGACTCCGGGTCACCCCCAACCTCCCCACTCTTTCCGTCGCGTTGGTCCAAGTCCTCGAGGCGGAGAGAAAGGAACCAGAATGATGGGCGGCTACCTGTGGCGTTGCCACATGGCCTCGGTCACGTGGATTCGTGACGTAAGGGGTAAAAGAATCTTGAGGTCATGGGGCTTCCCCTGACCTGGATTATATCTCTCTGTCACCGGCAGAATCGCTGATTAATGCCTACAATTCAAAATAGTCATTTTGACTGACCGGAGTCTATGGTGGGTATGAACTATGTGAATAGGCGGGTTCGGAGAACCCTCGCCTAAATTATATGTAAGCTTTTTCACTATAATAATATACGACTTGCTCATCCAATGTTGTTGAGCAAAATTTTGAAATACATTAAATTGAAATTGTTTGATCAATTAATTCACCATTTTTTGTTGTATGGAGCAGAGGTTTGGGCATGTGAAATTTCAAACGATATTAATAGTCTTGAAAAAGTATGCAGTTAGTTTTACCGGTTCATGTAACCCCAACTATTAGGGGGAATTAGTCAGAATACCAATAATAATTAAAAGTTGTATTTTACAAATGAAATACTGGTATAGACTTCACACGCTGCCAAATAACCACATCCTTAAATCAGCATTAATTGAATCAATGGAAATAAATTGCTCTTGGATAAAAAATTATGAAAAAGGCAATGTTTTTGTGACTGAACACATTTTGTTCTGAATTATGTATCTAATTTGCATGAGTGTGCTGGCTGCTGTAATTGTGAATGGATCAATTATGCGTCTGAACTAACTTTACAGAATGTATCATGGAACCTACCAATCACCTATTGAGATGGAACAAAGAGCTATTGCATGCTATGAAAATTTACTAATATTAGAGGAAGAAATGGAAGGAAAAGATTTCCTGGTAATTCATTATTGTTTTAATATATTTTGATTTCTCTATGATCCGAACTGAAATTCACAAAAA
Organism: Saccoglossus kowalevskii; assembly: GCF_978046115.1. Classification (NCBI taxonomy): domain Eukaryota; kingdom Metazoa; phylum Hemichordata; class Enteropneusta; family Harrimaniidae; genus Saccoglossus; species Saccoglossus kowalevskii. The sequence continues at coordinate 21,064,987 of NC_140644.1, forward strand.
TAATTGATTGATGAAACCTAAACTAAAGAAAATGAAGTTGTTTGTTCACTGCATTGTGTTGTCAAATGTTTGTCAGAAGCTAAAATTGCAAGAAAGCTCACCACAAATATATTACATGTACTTTTTAAACACATTTAAATTTTGTATTGTACCGGAGGTGCATTACTTGGGGTTTGCAACTATGGTGACATGATACCAAGATCCCGGTACAATCTCGCTCTCGCATGAGCATTCCAACTCAGAAAATTGCGAATGTGCATGCCCGAGGTAACTAGGATACTTGGATGTCCAGGTGGATCAAAATAGCTGCCCATGATATGACGGATTACGAGAACTATATTTTCTGTACATTTTCGATGTAGTACATTTTTCACTATGATTGTAACAAGAAAAGTTTTATTTTTTCATTACAAACCTTGAACATTGATATATGTCATGTCAGAAGGTCGTAGCCTCAGTCTCGCTATCTACGAGAAGAGACTTGAATGGGATCTTGACATGATGTCACCATACAGTACTATGCGAGTTGCAAACCCCAAGTAATGTACCTCTGATTGTACATAGTGTACAGTGTTTGTGTAGAATGTTGTACATTTCATCAAAGTTCAGCATATTACGACTGCATAAAGCTGAGGTTTGACATTTTTGTTTGTTTGTACATTTACATATTGCATAATTAGATAGTCTTTGGTATAATATACACTGTACTATCATTTCAGGTAGGTGAGCGATTTACGATTGCTGATTTATCAGTATTTCCAAGAGTTCAAATGTTTGACATAATGGGACTGCCGATCACAAAGCAGCATTTCCCCAACGTTTCTCATTACATCAATAAACTTGCAAAAAGGGAATGCTTCCAGAAAAGCGTGAGCCTCAAAACAAGGATATTGGATCTTGTCATTAGATATTTGTCACCACTGTTGGTTGCCATTGGAAACTGGAGAAGTGGAAAAAGACATCAACGATTTAATGGGATGACTGTAATAAACAGGTATGTTAACAGAGCTTGATTCAACATTGCTGCTGGGTTAACATTTGTTTCAAATCATTCAATTATATAGATATATGCTTTCACTGCAGAGTTCTTTCAAACCGCAAAAGTTGCACAAAAGAGAAGATCACGTCCATCCCTGCTACAGAAAAGTTTGTCTTGTATGAGTATTCAACAGCAGCTGAAAGTTTAATCATGAAAATATTGCTAAAGGAAAAGGTGAAAATGTTCATCGTTTACATTTACCATGATTATTTACCTCAGAAGTCACCAAGTGACTGCTGCAGCTTTCAATTACTTTACTTGTAGTTGGAATGCCCTTTATGACTGTTAGTTTTAGTAATTTAAGTTTATTATTATATTGTTTAATTTTCTTAATTCAGTGCTTCAATATTTCACTATGTTTTTGTCTCTAGGGAGATACTAGTTACACAACTGTTTCATGTGATTTCATTGACTTGATTGGTAGACCCAATGGATCTGGTGGACTATTCAGACTACAACACAATGATAGGTTGGTTACTGGCATTAAGACTATGCTAGAATATGTCAACACTGTAGCTACAGGCAAATGTAAGTTTATATATTTTGTTATTGTTTTTTTATTCTCTGGTTGTTTTATAATTACATCACAAAGCTTTCTGAATTAGAGTCAGAATTGCTTATTGGTAAATACACACTTGTGGCTGCTCTTTAATACTACTGTTTGGTGGGACTCACAGGCACCATCACGATTACTAAAAGAATACACAGCGCGACACGCATCCTTGAGGGATTAGGCAGATTCACACCTCTTAATAATAGTGTTTCCTTACCGTCTTTTTTAGTAACCGTGGCACAATTAAGACAAAATGTAATTACAAAAGCTGCATCAAGTTGTAGCACTATTGCAATAATTATGATTTATGAATGGCCTTAATTGTTGGAATGTAAATTATAAGTGGTCAATGTATTTTAATTAAAAATCACGTTGTGATTAAAATAGGCCCCACTTGGAGTTCAGATGTCAGTTTCCATAGTAAAAAAAAACTACTTTTAATTCTTGTAAAATGTATGATCTGTTTAGTTCATATTTAGTCATCTGTGCAAAGCTGTGATATTTAAATGTTTAGTTCATGGTAATGTTGTACGTGGTAATTCTTTTTCCAGCTTTGTACCCATCAGATCCTGTATTGAAAGCTGAATGTCAATGTTGGCAAGCTTGGGACCAAACTCTAAACTGGATTGAATTTAGTATTTTATTAGAAACAGATATGGTGTCTCTAAAACTGCATGAAAGGTAAAACCTTGAAATGGTTTAATGTGAAAACCACCTACCACGACTAAATTTGTCAATGCTATTTTTTACTCAATTTAGTCATTATGCAAATAGATAATACATGAAAGTTGACTTTGTTTTGTGACAATTTATTTTTTAACTCAAATTAATATTGCACATTTTTCTAAACTTGATTTAACTGACAATTTTGTTCATAATTAGAACCCGATTTGCGAATCATTCTTGAAGTTTAAAAAAATGATTTTATGTATATAAATTTAGACTTTGATTACATCCATGAAATTAAAATAAAACTTACCCCCCATGTTGAATATCATCTGTGTACACTATGTAACTTTTTGATATTTCATATCATGTATACAACATGTCATTTCTATTATTAGTAAAACAATCCAATCCAAGTGCTGCAAACTTTATCAAATCTAGAGTCACATAGTGAACTAGTCTGTTCAAATTCAAGTATAATTTGCTGTAAATATTTTTATTGTAACAAATTTACAGAAAATCTTGCAATGGAAACTGTTACTTTTGTACCCCCCAACCCTAACCCCAACTCTAACCCTACCCTCTATCGCTACCCAATTTAATTGTGTACGCCTATCCTAAGGACACCTGTAGTTATCTAGAATTGCATATACAATTGAATCGGAGGGCTCGGATTCAAGAAATTGATCGTAAATCTTGGAGCATCAATTGGTTCCTGTTCTAAACTTTATCATTTCATTTCAGATTTACAGAAAAAAACATTGAAGAGCTCCTCAATTTGAAGAGTAACATGAAATATCATGCGAAGTTTGAAAATATCATGGCATTGTACATGTCAAGGTAATTCAGATGCCATCTAATTGACATACTTCGATCATGTGTTCCACATTGATACCCAACAAACTCTAATTGACATGCTTTGATCATGTGTTCCACATTGATACCAAACAAACTCTAATTGACATACTTCATGTGTTCCACATTGATACCCAACAAACTCTAATTGACATACTTCATGTGTTCCACATTGATACCAAACAAACTCTACTTGACATACTTCATGTGTTCCACATTGATACCCAACAAACTCTAATTGACATACTTCATGTGTTCCACATTGATACTCAACAAACTCTAATTGACATGCTTTGATCATGTGTTCCACATTGATACCCAACAAACTCTAATTGACATACTTCATGTGTTCCACATTGATACCAAACAAACTCTACTTGACATACTTCATGTGTTCCACATTGATACCCAACAAACTCTACTTGACATGCTTCATGTGTTCCACATTGATACCCAACAAACTCTAATTGACATACTTCGATCATGTGTTCCACATTGATACCCAACAAACTCTAATTGACATGCTTTGATCATGTGTTCCACATTGATACCCAACAAACTCTAATTGACATACTTCATGTGTTCCACATTGATACCCAACAAACTCTAATTGACATACTTCATGTGTTCCACATTGATACCCAACAAACTCTAATTGACATACTTCGATCATGTGTTCCACATTGATACCCAACAAACTCTAATTGACATGCTTCGATCATGTGTTCCACATTGATACCCAACAAACTCTAATTGACATGCTTTGATCATGTGTTCCACATTGATACCCAACAAACTCTAATTGACATACTTCATGTGTTCCACATTGATACCCAACAAACTCTAATTGACATACTTCATGTGTTCCACATTGATACCCAACAAACTCTACTTGACATACTTCATGTGTTCCACATTGATACCCAACAAACTCTAATTGACATACTTCATGTGTTCCACATTGATACCAAACAAACTCTACTTGACATACTTCATGTGTTCCACATTGATACCCAACAAACTCTAATTGACATGCTTCGATCATGTGTTCCACATTGATACTCAACAAACTCTACTTGACATACTTCATGTGTTCCACATTGATACCCAACAAACTCTAATTGACATACTTCATGTGTTCCACATTGATACCAAACAAACTCTACTTGACATACTTCATGTGTTCCACAGTGATACCCAACAAACTCTAATTGACATACTTCATGTGTTCCACATTGATACCCAACAAACTCTAATTGACATACTTCATGTGTTCCACATTGATACTCAACAAACTCTAATTGACATACTTCATGTGTTCCACATTGATACCCAACAAACTCTACTTGACATACTTCATGTGTTCCACATTGATACTCAACAAACTCTAATTGACATACTTCATGTGTTCCACATTGATACTCAACAAACTCTAATTGACATACTTCATGTGTTCCACATTGATACTCAACAAACTCTAATTGACATACTTCATGTGTTCCACATTGATACTCAACAAACTCTAATTGACATACTTCATGTGTTCCACATTGATACCCAACAAACTCTACTTGACATACTTCATGTGTTCCACATTGATACTCAACAAACTCTAATTGACATACTTCATGTGTTCCACATTGATACCCAACAAACTCTACTTGACATACTTCATGTGTTCCACATTGATACTCAACAAACTCTACTTGACATACTTCATGTGTTCCACATTGATACTCAACAAACTCTAATTGACATACTTGATGTGTTCCACATTGATACCCAACAAACTCTACTTGACATACTTCATGTGTTCCACATTGATACCCAACAAACTCTACTTGACATACTTCATGTGTTCCACATTGATACTCAACAAACTCTAATTGACATACTTTATGTGTTCCACATTGATACCTAACAAACTCTAATTGACATACTTCATGTGTTCCACATTGTTACCGAATAAACTCTACTTGACATACTTCATGTGTTCCACATTGATACTCAACAAACTCTACTTGACATACTTCATGTGTTCCACATTGATACTCTACAAACTCTACTTGACATACTTCATGTGTTCCACATTGATACCCAACAAACTCTACTTGACATACTTCATGTGTTCCACATTGATACTCAACAAACTCTAATTGACATACTTTATGTGTTCCACATTGATACCTAACAAACTCTAATTGACATACTTCATGTGTTCCACATTGTTACCCAATAAACTCTACTTGACATACTTCATGTGTTCCACATTGATACTCAACAAACTCTACTTGACATACTTCATGTGTTCCACATTGATACTCAACAAACTCTACTTGACATACTTCATGTGTTCCACATTGACACCCAACAAACTCTACATGACATACTTCATGTGTTCCACATTGATACCCAACAAACTCTACATGACATACTTCATGTGTTCCACATTGATACTCAACAAACTCTACATGACATACTTCATGTGTTCCACATTGATACCCAACAAACTCTAATTGACATACTTCATGTGTTCCACATTGATACTCAACAAACTCTACTTGACATACTTCATGTGTTCCACATTAATACTCAACAAACTCTAATTGACATACTTCATGTGTTCCACATTGATACCCAACAAACTCTAATTGACATGCTTCGATCATGTGTTCCACATTGATACCCAACAAACTCTAATTGACATACTTCATGTGTTCCACATTGATACCCAACAAACTCTAATTGACATACTTCATGTGTTCCACATTGATACCCAACAAACTCTACATGACATACTTCATGTGTTCCACATTGATACCCAACAAACTCTAATTGACATACTTCATGTGTTCCACATTGATACTCAACAAACTCTAATTGACATACTTCATGTGTTCCACATTGATACCCAACAAACTCTAATTGACATGCTTCGATCATGTGTTCCACATTGATACCCAACAAACTCTAATTGACATACTTCATGTGTTCCACATTGATACCCAACAAACTCTACTTGACATACTTCATGTGTTCCACATTGATACCCAACAAACTCTAATTGACATGCTTCGATCATGTGTTTCACATTGATACTCAACAAACTCTAATTGACATGCTTCGATCATGTGTTCCACATTGATACCCAACAAACTCTAATTGACATACTTCATGTGTTCCACATTGATACCAAACAAACTCTAATTGACATGCTTTGATCATGTGTTCCACATTGATACCAAACAAACTCTAATTGACATACTTCATGTGTTCCACATTGATACCCAACAAACTCTAATTGACATACTTCATGTGTTCCACATTGATACCCAACAAACTCTAATTGACATACTTCATGTGTTCCACATTGATACCCAACGAACTCTACTTGACATGCTTCATGTGTTCCACAGTGATACCCAACAAACTCTACATGACATACTTCATGTGTTCCACATTGATACTCAACAAACTCTACATGACATACTTCATGTGTTCCACATTGATACTCAACAAACTCTACATGACATACTTCATGTGTTCCACATTGATACCCAACAAACTCTACATGACATACTTCATGTGTTCCACATTGATACCCAACAAACTCTACATGACATACTTCATGTGTTCCACATTGATACCCAACAAACTCTAATTGACATACTTCATGTGTTCCACATTGATACCCAACAAACTCTAATTGACATGCTTCGATCATGTGTTCCACATTGATACCCAACAAACTCTAATTGACATACTTCATGTGTTCCACATTGATACCCAACAAACTCTACTTGACATACTTCATGTGTTCCACATTGATACCCAACAAACTCTACTTGACATACTTCATGTGTTCCACATTGATACCCAACAAACTCTAATTGACATACTTCATGTGTTCCACATTGATACCCAACAAACTCTAATTGACATGCTTCGATCATGTGTTTCACATTGATACTCAACAAACTCTAATTGACATGCTTCGATCATGTGTTCCACATGAATACTCAACAAACTCTAATTGACATGCTTCGATCATGTGTTCCACATTGATACCCAACAAACTCTAATTGACATACTTCATGTGTTCCACATTGATACCCAACAAACTCTGCTTGACATACTTCATGTGTTCCACATTGATACTCAACAAACTCTAATTGACATACTTCATGTGTTCCATATTGATACCCAACAAACTCTACTTGACATACTTCATGTGTTCCACATTGATACTCAACAAACTCTACTTGACATACTTCATGTGTTCCACATTGATACTCAACAAACTCTAATTGACATACTTCATGTGTTCCACATTGATACCCAACAAACTCTACTTGACATACTTCATGTGTTCCACATTGATACTCAACAAACTCTAATTGACATACTTTATGTGTTCCACATTGATACCTAACAAACTCTAATTGACATACTTCATGTGTTCCACATTGATACCCAACAAACTCTACTTGACATACTTCATGTGTTCCACATTGATACCTAACAAACTCTAATTGACATACTTCATGTGTTCCACATTGTTACCCAATAAACTCTACTTGACATACTTCATGTGTTCCACATTGATACTCAACAAACTCTACTTGACATACTTCATGTGTTCCACATTGATACTCAACAAACTCTACTTGACATACTTCATGTGTTCCACATTGATACCCAACAAACTCTAATTGACATACTTCATGTGTTCCACATTGATACCCAACAAACTCTACTTGACATACTTCATGTGTTCCACATTGATACTCAACAAACTCTACATGACACACTTCATGTGTTCCACATTGATACTCAACAAACTCTACTTGACATACTTCATGTGTTCCACATTGATACTCAACAAACTCTACTTGACATACTTCATGTGTTCCACATTGATACCCAATAAACTCTACTTGACATACTTCATGTGTTCCACATTGATACTCAACAAACTCTACTTGACATACTTCATGTGTTCCACATTGATACTCAACAAACTCTACATGACATACTTCATGTGTTCCACATTGATACTCAACAAACTCTAATTGATATACTTCATGTGTTCCACATTGATACCCAACAAACTCTAATTGACATACTTCATGTGTTCCACATTGATACCTAACAAACTCTACTTGACATACTTCATGTGTTCCACATTGATACCTAACAAACTCTAATTGACATACTTCATGTGTTCCACATTGATACTCAACAAACTCTAATTGACATACTTCATGTGTTCCACATTAATACTCAACAAACTCTAATTGACATACTTCATGTGTTCCACATTGATACCCAACAAACTCTAATTGACATACTTCATGTGTTCCACATTGATACTCAACAAACTCTAATTGACATACTTCATGTGTTCCACATTAATACTCAACAAACTCTACTTGACATACTTCATGTGTTCCACATTGATACCTATAACAAACTCTAATTGACATACTTCATGTGTTCCACATTGATACCCAATAAACTCTACTTGACATACTTCATGTGTTCCACATTGATACTCAACAAACTCTACTTGACATACTTCATGTGTTCCACATTGATACTCAACAAACTCTACATGACATACTTCATGTGTTCCACATTGATACTCAACAAACTCTAATTGACATACTTCATGTGTTCCACATTGATACCTAATAAACTCTGATTGACATGCTTCGATCATGTGTTCCACATTGATACCCAACAAACTCTACATGACATACTTCATGTGTTCCACATTGATACCCAACAAACTCTACTTGACATACTTCATGTGTTCAACATTAATACCCAACAAACTCTAATTGACATACTTCATGTGTTCCACATTGATACCCAACAAACTCTAATTGACATACTTCATGTGTTCCACATTGATACCCAACAAACTCTACTTGACATACTTCATGTGTTCCACATTGATACCCAACGAACTCTAATTGACATACTTCATGTGTTCCACATTGATACCCAACAAACTCTAATTGACATGCTTTGATCATGTGTTCCACATTAATACCCAACAAACTCTAATTGACATACTTCATGTGTTCCACATTGATACCCAACAAACTCTACTTGACATACTTCATGTGTTCCACATTGATACCCAACGAACTCTAATTGACATACTTCATGTGTTCCACATTGATACCCAACAAACTCTACTTGACATACTTCATGTGTTCCACATTGATACCCAACGAACTCTAATTGACATACTTCATGTGTTCCACATTGATACCCAACAAACTCTAATTGACATGCTTTGATCATGTGTTCCACATTAATACCCAACAAACTCTAATTGACATACTTCATGTGTTCCACATTGATACCCAACAAACTCTACTTGACATACTTCATGTGTTCCACATTGATACCCAACAAACTCTAATTGACATGCTTCGATCATGTGTTCCACATTGATACCCAACAAACTCTAATTGACATACTTCATGTGTTCCACAGTGATACCCAACAAACTCTAATTGACATACTTCATGTGTTCCACATTGATACCCAACAAACTAATTGACATGCTTTGATCATGTGTTCCACATTGATACCAAACAAACTCTAATTGACATACTTCATGTGTTCCACATTGATACCCAACAAACTCTAATTGACATACTTCATGTGTTCCACATTGATACTCAACAAACTCTAATTGACATACTTCATGTGTTCCACATTGATACCCAACAAACTCTAATTGACATACTTCATGTGTTCCACATTGATACCCAACAAACTCTAATTGACATGCTTTGATCATGTGTTCCACATTGATACTCAACAAACTCTAATTGACATGCTTTGATCATGTGTTCCACATTGATACTCAACAAACTCTAATTGACATGCTTTGATCATGTGTTCCACATTGTTACCCAACAAACTCTACTTGACATACTTCATGTGTTCCACATTGATACCCAACAAACTCTAATTGACATACTTCATGTGTTCCACAGTGATACCCAACAAACTCTAATTGACATGCTTCGATCATGTGTTCCACATTGATACCCAACAAACTCTAATTGACATACTTCATGTGTTCCACATTGATACCAAACAAACTCTAATTGACATGCTTCGATCATGTGTTCCACATTGATACCCAACAAACTCTACATGACATACTTCATGTGTTCCACATTGATACCCAACAAACTCTACTTGACATACTTCATGTGTTCCACATTGATACCAAACAAACTCTAATTGACATACTTCATGTGTTCCACATTGATACCCAACAAACTCTAATTGACATACTTCATGTGTTCCACATTGATACTCAACAAACTCTAATTGACATACTTCATGTGTTCCACATTGATACCCAACAAACTCTAATTGACATACTTCATGTGTTCCACATTGATACTCAACAAACTCTAATTGACATACTTCATGTGTTCCACATTGATACCCAACGAACTCTAATTGACATACTTCATGTGTTCCACATTGATACCCAACAAACTCTAATTGACATGCTTTGATCACGTGTTCCACATTGATACTCAACAAACTCTAATTGACATGCTTCGATCATGTGTTCCACATTGATACTCAACAAACTCTACTAGTCATACTTCATGTGTTCCACATTGATACCCAACAAACTCTACATGACATACTTCATGTGTTCCACATTGATACCCAACAAACTCTACTTGACATACTTCATGTGTTCCACATTAATATTCAACAAACTCTACTTGACATACTTCATGTGTTCCACATTGATACCCAACAAACTCTACTTGACATACTTCATGTGTTCCACATTGATACCCAACAAACTCTACTTGACATGATGCTTCATGTGTTCCACATTGATACCCAACAAACTCTACTTGACATACTTCATGTGTTCCACATTGATACCCAACAAACTCTAATTGACATACTTCATGTGTTCCACATTAATACTCAACAAACTCTACTTGACATACTTCATGTGTTCCACATTAATATTCAACAAACTCTCCATGACATACTTCATGTGTTCCACATTAATACTCAACAAACTCTACTTGACATACTTCATGTGTTCCACATTAATATTCAACAAACTCTCCATGACATACTTCATGTGTTCCACATTAATACTCAACAAACTCTAATTGACATACTTCATGTGTTCCACATTAATATTCAACAAACTCTTCATGACATTCTTCATGTGTTCCACATTAATACTCAACAAACTCTAATTGACATACTTCATGTGTTCCACATTTATACTCAACAAACTCTAATTGACATACTTCATGTGTTCCACATTAATACCCAACAAACTCTACTTGACATTCTTCATGTGTTCCACATTAATACTCAACAAACTCTAATTGACATACTTCATGTGTTCCACATTAATTCCCAACAAACTCTACTTGACATACTTCATGTGTTCCACATTAATATTCAACAAACTCTAATTGACATACTTCATGTGTTCCACATTAATACTCAACAAACTCTAATTGACATACTTCATGTGTTCCACATTAATATTCAACAAACTCTAATTGACATACTTCATGTGTTCCACATTAATATTCAACAAACTCTAATTGACATACTTCATGTGTTCCACATTAATATTCAACAAACTCTAATTGACATACTTCATGTGTTCCACATTAATATTCAACAAACTCTAATTGACATACTTCATGTGTTCCACATTAATATTCAACAAACTCTAATTGACATACTTCATGTGTTCCACATTGATACTCAACAAACTCTACATGACATACTTCATGTGTTCCACATTAATATTCAACAAACTCTAATTGACATACTTCATGTGTTCCACATTAATACTCAACAAACTCTAATTGACATACTTCATGTGTTCCACATTGATACTCAACAAACTCTACATGACATACTTCATGTGTTCCACATTAATATTCAACAAACTCTAATTGACATACTTCATGTGTTCCACATTGATACCCAACAAACTCTAATTGACATGCTTCGATCATGTGTTCCACATTGATACCCAACAAACTCTAATTAACATGCTTCGATCATGTGTTCCACATTAATACTCAACAAACTCTAATTGACATACTTCATGTGTTCCACATTAATACTCAACAAACTCTACTTGACATACTTCATGTGTTCCACATTGATACTCAACAAACTCTACTTGACATACTTCATGTGTTCAACATTAATACTCAACAAACTCTACTTGACATACTTCATGTGTTCCACATTGATACTCAACAAACTCTACTTGACATACTTCATGTGTTCCACATTGATACTCAACAAACTCTACTTGACATACTTCATGTGTTCAACATTAATACTCAACAAACTCTACTTGACATACTTCATGTGTTCCACATTGATACTCAACAAACTCTACTTGACATACTTCATGTGTTCAACATTAATACTCAACAAACTCTACTTGACATACTTCATGTGTTCAACATTAATACTCAACAAACTCTACTTGACATACTTCATGTGTTCAACATTAATACTCAACAAATTCTACTTGACATACTTCATGTGTTCCACATTGATACCCAACAAACTCTACTTGACATATTTCATGTGTTCCACAGTGATACCCAACAAACTCTACTTGACATACTTCATGTGTTTCACATTTGTACAGCTGTATCATTTTACATTGGTGAATGTTTTGTTATTCAGACTAAGCAAAACAAGTCCAGTATGGCATATTCTGTCAGCAGAGTTTGGTCATCTTATTGTAAGTACAGAAAACAAAATGAAAATGACAGCAATGTATCATGATTTGATGAATACAAGATTGAGGTTTCTGGAATCACATCTAAAGGTAATATATCAATTTTGTCAGTACTTCATTCTCCTAATCTCGTACATGATTGAGCCTATACCTATTAGTGAGCTTCTTCAATTTCATGAATCAATTGATATTTAAAGGATTACCATAAAATCTGTACTAGAAGCTGCATTTTTAATAGAAGTTGCATCCATGCTTTTTGAACAATTGAGAACCAAAAAATCACAATTTCTCATTTGTGGAGATGTTCTAATAGAAACCGCATCCTCTCTGTTGCATTGTAACATTTTAATAGAAACCACAGCTTCTAATACAGATTTTACAGTATTATCATGAATTTCATTCCTCACATGCAATTTGTCTTTGCGATCGTAAATATTTGGTTAATGTTTTTGTTAGTACCCAGTACCATGGAAATCCGTTTGCTTAATAATTACCTTCTTGATCTATAACAAAAACAACATAGAATGTACTGGCAAGTCAACTTGTCAGTAAAAAACATCTGTACTTGTACTAAGGCTATTCACTGAAGATAAAAAAAGTTGATTTCAACATATATTTCATAGTACTATTCTTTCATTTCAGAACAAAATGTACCTTGTTGGAAGTGACATGACAATTGCTGACATTACAGTTTTCTGCCGTTTGCTTTTTTTTCCATTGGCTTCACTTCCTGTCAGATCAGAGGAATATCCCAATATTGCTTCATGGATGCTAAGGCTTAGACAGCGTGAAGCTTTTAGAGGGGAAGTAGAGAACTTTGAGAAGGAGATGAATAAATATAAACAGTTTTAAAATCTTTAAATTGTAAATCCCTGAAAGGGGTTACTTAATTTTTATGTGTAAACTAGAATAGGTACTAGAATATTGTATATAATTAGTATGCATTGAAACACAGTGGTTTTAATGAAAATGTATCACCTTGAAATTACTTCTACCTATGTACAAAAGTTTCCCCAATTTTTTTATGAAAACATACCATGTACACGTCATGAAATTGGTGGTCGTACAGATGTAAAACAGCTAAAAATTTGACACAACAACTTTGATAACTAAACAGATGCCTACTTTCTAAAACATGCTTATAATATTACATACCCAGTTTGTGATCTCAGCCAACATCAAGATCTGTCAATTAGATAAGTGTCGCAAATTGATATGTTGTTTTCATTATACGGTATAAATATTATGTGCTTTCCCCTCTAATCTTGCTAGTATTTTTTCTTGTCAGATTCTATCAATGGGTAAGGTCATAATATTTTTGCTATATTTTTGAATTGTTATCAAACTAAGCCAAATATTCCACAGATCTTATACTTTTATATAGTTCACATCATATTTCTTAAGGGACCTTGAGATTAATATAGTACAAGTAGTATTAACTGACAAATTATGATGCATAATTACTTCAAAAACAGAGATTCATCTTTTGTGTCCACTTAGTTTCAATGATTGTGCCTAATCATGTTTAAACTTCAAATATACATCTGACAGCATGATTTTGTTATATCCATTGAACATTATGAGACCTATTTACCAGAATAAAATGGCAACCTGGTGGGCGTTATGTTGTTTGGTATGCACTCTACTATATCACCAGTTTTCATTGTAACACATTGTGGGACCTTGCCAAAGAACCTGGTGAAAGCAAAGGTGATACAGGCATGGGTCGTCATGTGTATCTTCACTGTTTTTCTCACCCTTAAGCATGTAATTCTTTAACTCTGATGATATTTCTTTGCTTAATATCATTTCTGGACATTTTCACGATGAGAGAGTTGGAGTGATGAAATGGGGCATTCTGATTGGTCGAAAAGTACAAGGTAGAATCAAGTCCACCTGTGTTCATGGAAAAAAATCAGTTGATAATCCTTGTGGCTTTTCATAGTAGCCCCTCTGGAGGTTGAGTGTGTGGGCATTAGTCATTGGCTAAAGTTATGCATGTGCATGAAGTTGTTAGCCTGATAAATGCTGTCTTTCGGAATAAGGTTATTGCAATAACAATTTACTTTGGAAACATTATTTGTTGTTTTTAGACAAATAAGGTATGACTTTGCTTTGCCTTTTCTTAATCTTCCGAACATACATATAACCTATATGCACGTCTGATACACGCCCAGTCTGATAGCCATTTCAATCTATGTACATACCGCTGTATTCTTCCTAGATCATAATAATATATACAACGTATTCTGACGTCAACTTCTACCCAGGCAGCTAACCAATGAACTTACACACTTACTAGACTTGTACCTGAAGACCAGTCTTAATGAAAAGTTCACTGGTTTGAGGTACTTCAATCTATATAGTAGATAACAATGAATGACAAGAAGCATGTTTCAACAGTTTTTTTTATTGATAGTTCATGTGACAGTGAATTGCTCATACGAGGAATTCATTTAAGTGCTGTACTTCTGTGCTCATCTACGTGTGCTTTGTTGGTGGTCAGGGTGGCCTAACAAACTGAAAAAGAACAGATGATAAATTGGGTAACTTATTTTATAAAAAAATAGGATATTATAAAAAAACGCTTCCAATGGACTCTCTTATCCGAGCTATTTCCCAATTTACCAAGAAATGATGGTGCTACAGTACATCAGATTTCCTACTGTTGACAAGTTTTATTGGTTTTTTAATAAATATTCACAGCCCAAAGGTTTTCAAAATTTGCAGAATCATGTAGGAGAGACAGTCACATTCGGTTATTAGGTAGAGTTTCTCCGATGGCGCCATGAATTCAATCATATTTGGTTTGCAAATGCACTGGGTGTCAATATTAAAATGATTAAAATTTGGTGAACAGTAGGAAAAAAGTTTAATCACACTGACCAACGATGGACACAGTCGAGACCAAGATGCATAATGGTTTGGTATTTCTATTTCCCACAATCTCAAATTAACATGAACATTCCACCATTGAAAAATGAAATTTCAGACAATGTCACAGAGTGACGAAGTCTTCTAAGTATTTTGGAATTCTGGTGGCTTTGTCACCTGACAAGTTTAATTGGACTACATGATGCCTTATTATCTCAACTATCAAGAGGAGTGAGGTATCACCTTGGTCAGTTGTGACATGTCGTACATTTTTACAGTCATAGACTGATGGAAGGGTTAATTCAAATGGTGCTTCTGGTAATTACTTCATGGATGTAGAAAAGAAGGTAGGCAGAGCTGGTCGTTGATTGAATTACTGACTCTGCTTATCGTTATCAGCCTGAATTGCTTTAAATAGGATATTACTGTCATTATATTGGCTTGACATTCGGAAACACTCAGTTTAGATTACTGTAAAACATGTCTTTTTAGCTAGCATGTCATTTTAGCTAATTTAGCTGATCCGCAATTTCGCCAAATTAAGGTGTCGCTAATTAGAATAAAGTATATTCTCACAGTCAGATTATTGGCACTTTGGCTAAATTAAGATTCAGTTAATTCATGCATTGAGTCAAATTCGCTAAAATGATATGTAGCTATTTCAAAATGTTTACAGTATGATTGTCGAACTTGAGAACCACAACACGTTTTTGATATCTGTTCAGCCTCCTTCAAAACTGATAATTATATGTATATACTGCGTGCATGTGAGATGTAGTTCTTATAGTGTAGGTACACCAACTAAACAACCTAATGTGTTTGGCACTTATATGTTATCGTGTTTTACCTCTAGGTTCTACGAATAATTGATGACACATTGTTGGTGTTGCATAGGTATATATATCCACTTATACTGTTGTCATGAATTTGTTTTCGCGTATCTGTTAGCCGATTATTAGCGAATGTCTGTCATTGTTTAGGCCTATTTGAAGTTTTGGACGGAACTTGGCTCAGTGATTTGGAACTAATTACCAGATAACCGCCGCTATTTAGACTACTCATTCTGACAGTTGGTATCCATAGTTATTAATGTAGTGAACGATTAATCAAAAGATATGACGTATTCAGTGCTTAGTGTGATTGGCTTTATGATTGAAGGTTACGCCCTAGAGTCTTTTTACTGCTTCGTAATTGGTTAGAGTTTTGAAAATGAATAAAGAGAGTTTGAGTTGGTCTTGGGGAGCACAGCACGATAGACGAGTCTGAGAGTCCAGTCCTGGAGAGCCTTGGGGCGAGCCTTGACGCAGTCTAAGAGTCTTGGGTCAGCCTTGCGATAGTCTTGGGGATTTTTTCCCAGGGCGCCGTGTCTTATAGAGTGCTCGATTGACCGACTAAGACGAGAGCTGAAACGTATTTCGTTGTGTGTGCCTTATTTGACTGTAAAGTATAAGTGACTTTCCCGATCCCGCACCTCAAGGGGACGAGATATAGAGACGAGACGAGACGAGATTCCCCCCTGACAAGTGTGGAGAACCCGAGAGTACAAGAATTTCCCCCTGATACTGTATTAAATTTAACGTTACCTTCCACCTCACAAATAAACGCTTTGTCTCTAATTTCTCCGCAGTATTCGTCATCCCACTGTGCAGTATCTTTCCTGTAGACATAATTTATAATGACGTATAAGTTACTGTTAATGACGTAAAGGGTGTAGTTATTTGAATATTGGAGAGTGTCTGAACGATTATTAACTGGAGGATTCTTCAATTATAGAAATGTTAAAAAATATTCACTATTTTAGTGATGTTTTGTTGAAGTAATGTCTTGTCATTGTTGTCTAATAATCATGTGATAGTAAATTCTAATTGTATAATTTATGTTTGTTTTCACGTAAAATGATGTGCCTAAAAAACGCATCAGATTTGCATTGATTGGTTATAAGAGCAACCCATATTTTGTCGTTTAAACCAATTCAATTGGGGGTTGATTAATTTCAGAAATTACATAATAACATTATACTTCCAGTATCAAGTATCAATAGAATATATATTATGTATTTTTAACGTTAAAATCATTAATATTTATGATCAATGTAAATAATAATACATTATATCCTCATAGAATAATTATACCCATACACAATTGCGCCTTATATTTTGCCCTGCAAATGCTAAATATACTAGTAAACATTATTATGGTATCACTCCAACGTGATTTCTAAATCAACTAACAACCAATTGGCCTGGCACAAAATCGTGAAAACGGAATGTTAGTTGAAATGTGGGCAAAATGTCGGCCACTGTTGCATAGCCATCGAATGAAATTGTTTTCCTGTGAGTGCAACAAAATTCTAATGGAAAAAGAAGGGCGGCTCTGCATAGTGCAAAAAAAAAACAGGATGTCAAATTTGGTGATATTAATAACTTTTTTGGCATGTTTGGAGAAAACACAAATTGCATTTTTTTTTTATTTTTCCTCCAGACACCTCATTTTCAAAAGATCCATCTTTTGCCGGATTAATGAATAACTTGTATGTACTTTATAATAAAGCTAATAAACTAATTAAATGATGAGACAAAAACTCGTTATATAACTTAAAGATCTCACCTTAGTTGTACACAATCTTGTCCACTGGGATCAAGATTATCGTTGTTGTTTGGCTCACCGGGACCCCAGTTTTCATATGGACAAACGAAACCAGATACCCACTCAAAGGTTCCTTCTACTCTTTGGTCATTGTAACCAATCCAAAATCCACTATCAATGTTTGCTCCGATATCTGATGCATTGATATGCGCCATAATCAAATCGTTCGTTGTCTGGTCGTATATTCTAACCAAGTCCCCGCCAATTGACTTGCAGTGGGTTTGTGCTTCACTCCAAGTAATTTCATCTTCGAAGAAGTGATATTCCACTGGTGTAGTGTGAGATATTATGCTGTGCTCTGTTGAAAGTCATTTAATACTGTCAATATATTTTTAATTGAAAATTTACATCATCCTCTCTTTGACACGTTAAAGTAGCAATAATAGGCTGAAAATATTCCATATAATTCCAAACCTCCAATAAAGTTATAAAAATGATTTTGGTGTGCACCTTTAAAGTTGGTTTGAAATGTTCGTATTAGATTGTGTATCAGTAAGTTGTTGTTTTTCAACCAAGAAATGATACAGGTTTGCCCATATGGGAACAATTCACTCCAAAAAAGACAAAGCAAAAAAAACCCATAAAACTGGGTGTTCAATTCACGATGTCAAAGTCGTATAAGAATTTGTTTAGTTCAAGACACAAAACAAACGACGACATATTCCACAAGAGCAAAACAACCGAAAAGTATATTACACAACATACTAGTCAAATCAGCAAGGACATTGTGCTCACTTCATGTCATTGATGTCAAACATACAGTATTATTGTTTTAGTTCACTGAACCGTTAAAGTCAAACATAAATCACCATTACATTCAATGGGCATTGATAAGTTATTTGAACTGACTAAGAGACAATATTTTCAGTTGAACGATTTACTATTCTAATTACTTTGTGACACTATTATAACACACTGCAAGTCACAATTTGCACGACATGGAATACCGAATGAACCAAAATGACAGTAGGCCACAGTTTACATGTACAAGTCAACTTTTCAAAGACTGATTTAAAGTTACTATTATATTAAGTCAAACGGAATGAAACATGGGCAAGCAAACATTAATATATTTATCAAATAATTTGAAAGTGAAAGAGAATGGTATATAACATTGTTGAATATCCCCATCAGTGGTGCTCATCAAAGTATTACAGCTAGTGCAAATGCATTGAAAAGACCAGAGATACACACCAGCAACTATCTAGGCTGGGTAACAAACGGAGAACGCATTAATACAGTAATACAGTAATGTCAATGTGTGTACTCCGAGAACCAGAGTTTCTAAACATCCTAGAAAAATCACACCTAGTTTTAACAAAATGTTTAGTCTGGATAAGAATACTATTAAGTACATTAGTCGCCATGATCTGGCCATCTGACGTGGAATGCCAAATTTGTAACATCGCAAAACTTCGATGAATATGCGTTACAGTTAGTTAACAGCTGTCACCAATCTGGTGTGCTACTCGCATGTACGTATGACATGGCAATTGCATTCAATTGTATATGTTAGTACGTCTTAACTTTCCCATGCAATAATACTTTAATCTCCACATTCCAACACCTATATTCGTGATTTTGGTGGAGTGAACTGTACTTTAGTTTTGCTTTGTCCTAAACAATAGTATTAGCTTATGTTTTTTCCTCGTTCTATAATTATATGTATTTAATGTGCTATCCGTGATATTAGTTGCGTGAAGTATTACTTCTGTTTTTGTTTTACAATCATAAAATTACTCTCTGTAGTGGATTTTCGTGTTGAATAAAATTATTATCATTATTATTATTATTTTAATACGTAATTTTCTAATGTATTGTTTAAGCCTGGACCATTTTCACACTTTTATGTGCCCCATGTCAAATGTCAACACGACTGTCTAGGACTCCTTATTTGGCATGTTATTAAGTTCTGACCAACCACGTTGACTGATGCTAGGCGTCGTAGTGACGTCACGATATCACGTGGTTTCACTTATAAATAGAGGGAGGACTCATTTAAACAGGTTTCCAATCAATGTATGTATTTCGAGTGACATGGCAACTTAACAAGGTTCGGTCACGTGGTGTCATATGAACAAGTCAGAAATATGCGAAACTTTTTTCAACTGTTCATCTACAGGCTTCACCACTGCTGAGCATTTCTAGCATGCCAATTTGATGCATTTAAGATCCAATGTTTATGACGAACTGAAAAAAAAACAGTTGGTATGTATATATATTCCTACATTACGCACAAGTCAAAACACCGCTTTTGGACATTGAAAATTGATGGACAGAACTAGTGTGATGCACGACACTGAATCTTGTTAAACCATGGAAAAATAAGAGACAAAGTCTTTATTAAACAAAGACATTAGACGATTTTCTAATGTATTTGATTTATTAAAACAGTATAGTTCGATGGCAGGATTAGCTAGGATTTGCAGGTCAAAGTTGGCCGCATTTCACACTACACTGCACAAATGTACAATATCAAGTCATGCTACAAGTCATGTCTCCCCTAAAGACATACAGGTCTTCCCGGTCACGAGTATTCAGGTGACGAAAAACAAGCACACACCAGTTCCACGAAACAAAGATTCAATTGAGAAGAACAATGCAAATATGAATATGAAGTGACGCCAGGGGTATCATTCCGAGTGATTACCAAAAGGCTTCTATATTAAACATGAGCTTTACATCAGACAACTGACATTGATGCTAAGCTGAGATCATCTTTGTAACTGTGTAATTGTATTATGAGAATATCGTCACTAATATCGTCAATGTATATGAATATGAAAGAATTTGCATTCTTTTAGGGTTTTTTTCCAGAAATTATTCTTCATACAAATAAAGATATAAATCATTCAGCAAAGGCACAATTTATTCCATGGGAAATGCTGATGCTTTGTTGGAGTTGGAAAAAATATATGTATTGTAGTACTCGGCAGATATATTGTCGGCAGAATACTGATAATGTAATCTCCAGTGTAAAAAGGTTTCTCATCAGTATCATTCTTAACGATGCAGGTAGAAACATTTGCATCTAGTATTTAAAAAATACTTGTTGGACAATGCGCAATTTAAATTTATCTTGCGGTAAACCTAAATGGTTGAATCAACATTTATATTTTGCACTTGTGTGCAAAAACGTAGCATATGGCCAGACGGGCAGCCATCGACATTTCAGCGAATGTATGTATAATCCCAACAAGCTAGCATGGCTAACAAGGCTGCAATGCACACACAAAATACTCATTCACACACAAGCAATGTGAAAGTATATTAGTTTGTCGAACCTACCTACATATGCACAGGTTGCCACGAAAAAAAGCGACAATAGAAATGCGACTATAGGGTACTTCATTTTGATGGTAGGTATATAGCAGTGCCGAAGGCTGGAAATAGTGATGCTCGCTCTTGTTACTTCATATATAGTGTCAAATGTACCCGGACACGCACGTTATCGTGATGATCTATTGTGAGCCCTAATTATGATTAAGTTATGGGTGTATACTATTATTTGATTAGATAACATTGCGTTATCTTGTTCGATCGGTGGGAGGCGATTCCATTACGAGTAAACAGCATGAGAAAACATGCGTTTTAAGCCCCCTACTCTTCTCAATTTATATAAATGAATTTGCAAAAATGTTATTTGAATCAAAACTAGGGGTGAGGATAGGAACACAAATAATTCCAGGACTTTTTTGGGCAGATGATGTAGCTTTAATAGCAAATGATGCAAGTGAACTTCAAAGTATGCTTGATATAGCAGCTCAGTGCGCTAGTAAATGGAAACTCAGTTATAACCAATCCAAGTCACAGATAATGTATTTTGGCAAGAAACTCCACAAAAAGGACACAATTTGGAAACTAGGAAACTTGACATTAAAAGAAAGTAAAACGTACAAATATTTAGGCATAACCATATCAAAAACATTGAATGATGATACACAATTTACTGAAGTTTATAAAAAAGGAATGACAATCTTAGCATATGGCAAATCAATAATTAACCAACACAACAGTTTTAATCGATTTGAGTATGGTGATGTGTTATGGCATAGCATAATCATGCCATCAATGAATTATGGGTGTGGAATATGGTTTCAGGATAGCAGAGAGTTTAAAAAGAAATTACAAAGTATTCAGTACCAATTTGGGAAATTTTTATTCAAAGTAAACAGAAATGTGGCAGGACCTGCAGTGTTGGGGGACTTAGGATGGGAAGACTTGAATTACATCCAAGATAAAGTGCGGATTCAATACCTGGATAGACTTCAGAAAATGAAAAACAATAGATGGACTAAAATAGTTTTTAAAGAAATGAATACTCAGTATAAAAACAAAGTTAAACTGGCTTGGAATTGGCCTAAATATGTAGAAAACATTCTAGTGACTAATGGCATGGATCATATCTATGGAAATGAAATACCCCCAAATCCAAAATGGATAAGAAGTTTTATCAAAATCAGTAAAGAAAATGAAATAAACATGTTTACACAAAATTTAGGAAGGATGAAATCATTAAAACACTACTGTTGGATTAAAAGAAACATTAAAAAAGAAAATTACATAATGGATCTTTATGATCATCATGGTATTCTCCCTTGTCTTTAAAACTAGGCCAAACTCTTTAGATCTTGAAGGTAACAAAATGGGATGGAAAAATTACAGGGGTAATGGAATTTGTGGAGTCTGCAATCAGGGCAAAGAAGACATTTACCACTTTCTTTATCTTTGTACGTCATCTAATCATATTAGAAAGGAATTTTATTTAGCATTAGAAACCTCACTGAGAAACAATGTTGAATCTTCATTACTAATGAATAGTTTTCTTTCAGGGGGGTTGAATTATAGGTTCAATTTCCTTTTTGGTGATACACTATGGAACATAAATGAAAATGTGGGAAATACCTCATCAGCTTTAATTAGGAAATATGTAACTGATTTATGGCAATATAGAAAAGAAATGATGAATGAAATTTAAATATATGTATCACTGTTTTCATGCTGCCGATACAACGGTTGAATAAACATTATTATTATTATGTCGAACAATTCATACAAAGTCAAACGCACGCGACGGCCGTTCGTGATACTTTAATAAATTATTCTAAACTATATTGAGCTACTGTTGCTTAAATAAACAAAAATCGCACAGAAAGCTTCGGCTTATATGTAGTATCATCCAATATACGGTTGACTGAAATAGCTATAGATTTTCAACAAGCTTTTTTTTAGGCACCAAATTCTTTACATAATTGTTATTGCGATGCCTCAAGCTTATCAAAAACCATTGCCTTATCACTGGGTATTTTGATATAGAAAGGGATGTAAAACAGGGGACCAGGTTTCACCCGCTCTCTTTATTTTATCTCTGGAGTTGCTCTTGGTGTCACTAAGAATGGACGACCCTGTCCATGGAATTGTAGAATAAAATGACTGTAATATTGAATTTTCAGCTTTTGCAGACGATTTGTCGTGTTTCTTGGAAGGTGTTGCATCAGAAAACAGATTACTTGCTCATCTTGATAAGTTTCATGTTTGCTCAGAATTAAGTATCAAAACTGAAGCAATATAGCTTGGGCGGTCACGTACCCGTAAACATTTACCAGTGTATTGACCTTCTGAACCGATTAAAATTGTCGGGATATACTTCTTCTATTAGGGCGGTAAATCCTATAACCTGAACAGTCATAGACTCTATCCAGAATTGTATACAGAAGAATTTACTTTATAAAATTATTGATCTACCTAAAACTTTTGCTTTTATTTAATAATATTGTGGTCAAAACAGAGAACATATTAAACATATCCACTACTAGTAACACCTGAGCGGACGAAATGATCACACGGTGTATATTCACCAATGACGGTTACAGTGAGTTCAAAGCAATAATGTTTTGATCGTATGTTTTGGCTTTTCAAATTTGACGATGCATCATCACATATAAACTACAAGTATTACATGCATGAGACGTTCAAATGTGCTGAATCTTGAAATCTGGTCACATCTGACTACATCTTGACTAAAAACCGTGCATTCATAGACGTAGAGCCACGCACGCTGCTTAAGATGCGTTTAAATGGTCAGGACGTAAGATAGTATGTGGCGGGCTTTCGGCGGGCATTGTACGCACTATCACGAGTAATCGTCGTAATTATTGTTATTATATTATATATTAAGCACGCTGCTGTTGGTAAATCGGCACGCCGAGTCCGATAAAACGTTCAAACGCAAATATATCGGCCATGTCATCGTTCTAATTGGAGATATGAGACTGTTGTTATTCTTAATAATTACACATACTCGTGATAGTGGCCTGTCTGAAACACGTGTTTGTTCTTATGTGGGTGTCAACGATGTACTCAGCGATGTACTGTATGTGCCTGGACATACAGCTTCGTGTTGTTTAAAGAATGTGACGTTCTCATGTAGCAGACAACGACGGCATGAAGCGAGATAAACTCGTCAACCGAATGAAGTTGGCAGTCGATAAGTGAGGTTTTGGGAAAAGAAGTTCCAGATATTATCGTTATTGTTGTTGTTCATTTTGTGTGACAAGTTATCCACAATGGCGGTGGCCCAGGGGGAACAGAGGGGCGGTCGCCCCTCAAAATGCAGGAAATAGCGTTTCAGAGGGTCTAAATTTAATTTTTTTTAAAGAAGGCATGGCCCGGACCCCCCCCCCCCCCGAGTAAGGTCGCGCTTTTGGCGCGAGGTTGGTGAGCAGATCTCGCCCCTCCATGTACTATTTCGTACCGCCACCTATGACAGCATTTGACTGTGTTCAATTGAAAAACAAATAATATAGATAAAGTTACAATATGTTGATACCTGTGTTTTTAATCTCCCTTGTTGTTGGGACCACTCATGGATATTACTAGTATTATCACTTTTGTAGTTGGTACCACTCAGGGATAATGTTATCCCTTCTTTTCTTGGACCCACCCGGAGAAAATATTATCACCTTTGTAGTTGGTACCACTCAGGGATAATGTTATCCCTTTTTTTCTTGGAACCACCCAGAGATAATATTATCACCTTTGTAGTTGGTACCACTCAGGGATAATGGTATCCCTTCTTTTCTTGGAACCACCCAGAGATAATATTATCACCTTTGTAGTTGGAACAACTCAGGGATAATGTTATCCCTTCTTTTCTTGGAACCACCCAGAGATGATGTTATCACTTTTGTAGTTGGTACCACTCAGGGATAATGGTATCCCTTCTTTTCTTGGAACCACCCAGAGATAATATTATCACCTTTGTAGTTGGTACCACTCAGGGATAATGTTATCCCTTCTTTTCTTGGAACCACCCAGAGATGATGTTATCACCTTTGTAGTTGGAACAACTCAGGGATAATGTTATCCCTTCTTTTCTTGGTACCACACAGAGATAATATTATCACCTTTGTAGTTGGAACCACTAAGGGATAATGTTATCACTTCTTTTCTTGGAACCACCCAGAGATAATATTATCACATTTGTAGTTGTTACCACTCACAAAATGGATTTGATCCAAATTAAACAAACTGAACCCTTTCTTCAAATGGTGTTGGCCAAGCCTCTATCTGAAAGTCATTCAATTAATGGAAGTCAAATACACTGGTAACCATAATTAGGGATTGGTTATGTTCTCCGGTAGGGGGTGCCGAGGGAAATCAGGAGGACCAAGCTATTTTAAAATTGAATAAAAAGGGGGGGGTGCCTTTTTACATTGCCTGGGAAGGGGCCTGTCAATTTTGTTATGCACAGAAAAAAACATACTATTTGTTTAAACAGACACAATATTTAAAGAAAATTTGTTATTGCACACAAATATTTAACTTCATGAACCTTCTTTTAATGTTATGACTATAAATGGTCATGGTCAATTTAATGGTCATGACCATAATATTGATGATGCCCTCGCCTTCCGCTCTGGTATCATCAATAATATGGTCATGACCGCCATCTCTTGGGAAGGCAACAAATCGTGATTTTACCCTCACAAGCATGTGTTACTATTCAAATATAACATGGCCTGGTATATGAACTATTTGTAACTCTTAAATGTCAATATCACCAGTCGTGAGTTATTTAAGATAACGATAAAATAATTGGTTATTGAGAGCTGAAAGGAGAGCTGAACTGACATTAACGAATGATTCGAAGTGCATATTAACTGTCATTGATTTACGTTGTGGCGTGAATTTGAAACAGATTTACAGTGCGAGTAGACTGTTACTGTTAGTATTTGCAAATTCTGTTAATATTCAGTATTTAGTACTGTGGGTATACTGTGTAGATATTTAGTTTTGGTAGATTGCCTATAGTTTTAGCTATTGAGTTAGAGTGGACTATCTGTCTTGGATAAGCTTGTAGCTGTACTGACAGCTAAGATGGCAGCTCGTCAAGATCGTGAGCAGGATGTGGCTGAAGCTTTAATACAACTTGGTGAACAGAATCCTGATCCAACGGTACAACCACCTGGTGTACAGAATCAACACGTGTTGCTACTCGAGCGGGAGCGACATGAACATGATCTGCATATTAGACAGCTGGAAGAAAGACAGGGAAGTCAGCGACAAGAATTTCAACTTGAGATTACAAACAGAACATCTCAAAAATACAAAGACAGAGACTTCTGTCAGGAAAGACTCTTGATGCATACTTTAAAATTCCTTATCCAAAAGTGAAGACTATAAGGAAGTTCGTAAAGTGATCTTGAAATGATATGAACTTACTGGTGAGGCATATCGTGTGAAATTCAGAACCACCAGAAAGCAGAAAAATTATTCATATGGTGAATGGAGAAATGGATACATTGATCATTGCTTGGATGCTCAGGGAGTAGTATTTTTGAGAAAATGAAAGACTGGATCCTGGTGGAACAACTGTTGGAACAGACCCCTCCATATCTGCAAGTTTAATTTGGCTTAGGGAAAGGAAGCCTAAAAATACTGATGACTTAGTCGAGATGGCAGATCATTATTTGGAAACCCGCAAGAAACAAGAACGTAGCAATTGGCGTTTCAATGATAACAAGAAAACAGACAATCAACAAACAGATAAGTCAACTGAACAAACACAAGCAAAACCAAAGCCCATTCTTACATGTTATACTTGTCATATCCCAGGATATAAAGCGAATGCCTGTCCTAATACGAAAATGGTGCAGAACGTCAGAAAGCGTTGCATTGTCATCCGCAGAAGTTCCAAATACCAAAGAACATGTAAAGACAAAACAGAGAGGTAACCGACATAGACACCCAGGAATAATGGATGGTCAAGCAGTCAGTATAATAAGAGACACTGGATGTGATCAAACGATTGTTCACTCTGCTTTTGTATCCTCTGAAGCTTATTTAGTAAATCAGTTTGTAAACATAGAATTTGCTGATGGTAGTTCCAAAGTACTACCAATGGTTGTTGTCAGTGTAAAGAGTGTTTGTTATGATGGAAAAATTGTTGCTGCTGTATTAGAAACTCTGCCTAATGACATTGAGGAAACAGATGACGAATGGTGCTCGCGTGCACTACTGGTGATGTGTAGTCAGGCGCGACGACAAAAAGAAAGGTTGCGTGAGGAACTGATTGACGTGCAGAAAACTGGTGTACTGCCCAAGTCAACTGATGTTGAAGTAGTTGAGTTTCCTATACAAAATACACAGAACAATGATAAACCTGAAGATAGTACAGCAGGTGAAAGTGTGGTACAGCTTGAAGAATAAGTCTTACCTAGTTTATTTGAGGAGAGAAATGCGGAAGCGCAAACAACTGCTGAACCCGTTAATACTGAACATGTACCTGAAGACAGTATGCACAATATGTAAATAACACAAGAGGAAGAGATAGTTGTGTTTGATATAGGTCCGACAGAACTGAAAGAATTACAGACATCTTGTACTACTTTATCAGGACCGCGTAGACTGGCTGTTGCTTCAAAGCAGGCTGCAACTGAAGATGCTTGTTTTATTGGGAAGATGGTTTACTATATAGAGAGTGGACTCTAAGGTCTAAAACTTGTACAATACTACACCAGTTGGTCATACCTCAACGTTGTCGACAAACTCTTTGATGCTTAGCACATGACATACCACTTGCAGGTCATTTAGGTGTGGAGAAAACTAAAAGAAGGCTACTTCAACACTACTATTGGCCAGGAATCTTTATGGATGTGGCCAAATATTGTTGCACATGTGAGGCATGTCAGAAGGCTGCAAATAAAAAGGTTGGCGTTAAAGCTAAACTCATCCCGTTGCCTGTGTTAGAAACACCTTTCCAGCGCATAGCCATATACATGATTGGTCTACTACCCCGCACAAAGCGTGGCAATCGATAAGTTTAACCATATACGATTACGCTACTAGATACCCTGAGGCTATACTGGTACCTACCTTAGAAGCTGAATATATTGCTGAGGAACTGGTGACTGTGTTTAGTCGAGTTGGAATACCGAAGGAGACATTATCGGATCAAGGCACACACTTTCTATCACATTTAATGAAAGACTTGTGTAAGTTGAAAAGATGAAAACATCGCCTTACCATCCCATGGCAAATGGTCTGGTAAAGAATTTAAATGGTACTTTGAAGTCCATGTTGAAAAAGTTTGTGAGTACAAACCCAGACAGTTGGGACAGATATATTCCATACTTGTTGTTTACCTATAGAGAAGTGCCTCAAGCATCCACAGGCTTTGCACCGTTTGAACTGCTCTATGGTCGGCAAGTGAGAGGACATTAGCAGTTATGAGAGAATCGTGGACAGGTGAACTACCACCTGGAGAAAATATGGTACAATTTGTAGTTGAAACAATTGATAAGTTAGCACAAAAGTCAGATCTAGCTCAGCAGAACCTCACAAAAGCATTAAAGTGCTAATCTTGTTACCATCGCCTACCAACAAAATACAAGCGCAGTGGCAAGGGCCATACAAGATAACCAGAAAAGTGTCTCCGATAGACTATGAAGTAGAGATGGGCAACAAAAGATGCAAAAAGTGTATCATGTGAATATGCTACGAAAATGGTTCTCAGGAGAAGGTACAGCCTTCCTAGTCAGAGTAAAAGAAGATGAGAACTTTACAGAAAGTTTACCAGTTGAGATGTCTGTCTGTCAGTTAATGGCATCAAACTAAACTTGAAAAGATGTTGAACTGCACAAAGGATTAACATCAGAACAGAAACAAGAAGTAAATACACTGTTAGAGAAATATAGTGATCTCTTCACTATTCGGTCACTACACAAGAACGAACTATATATCAAAGACCGTATAGAATTCCGGAATCCCTGAAAGAACTGAGCTCGATGTTAGCAGCTGGAATAATAGAAAAGTCTAGTAGCCCATATGCTGCTCCAGTTGTACTTGTCAAGAAAAAGGATGAGACTTGGTGATTCTGTGTGAACAATAGAGAATTGAACAAAGTGACACAGTTTCGCCTTATGCAAATGATTCTAGCAGATCAAAATTATGCAAATGCATATTTTGATGACATCAACATCGCTCATATGACCTGGTCAGATCATATTGCGCATCTGAAACAGCTACTAGCTAAAGTGAAAGAAGCAGGATTGACAATACGTTCCTGAAATCGCAATTCTGGGCCATATTGTTGGAGGTGGAAACGTAAAACCTCAACAAAGTAAGATACAAGCTGTTGAAGATTTTCCGCAACCTGTCACAAAAACCGATGTTCGATCATACATTGGTCTGGTAGGGTATTACAGGCGATTTATACCTGAGTTTTCAGATATTGTGATCCCCTTGACAGACCTAACAAAGAAAGGAGTACCCATGAAAGTACATTGGACTCAAACGAGCGTTGACGACCTACCCAGTACTACAAAATCCAGACTTTAGTGAACCATTCATCATCCAAGTAAATGCAAGCAACACAGGACTTGGTGCTGTGCTTAGCCAGGTGAATAATGATGGCCAAATACATCCTATAGCTTATCTAAGTAGAAAGCTGGTTCCAAGGGAGATAAACTATTCCACTATAGAGCGAGAGTGTTTAGGTATTGTTTGGGCCATACAAGTATTACATCATTATGTGTTTGGTAGGCATTTTACTGTTCAAACTGACCACCAAACATTACGTTGGTTAGGACTCATGAAGGATAAGAATCAGAGGTTATTACAATGGAGTCTGATATTACAAGAATACTCTTTCGATATTGTACATCGTAAAGGCATAGATAACATTAATGCCGATGGTTTATCCTGTGCTTGGGCAAGTTAGGTTGTGCGAAAAGCAAACAAAGATTTGTAGTGTTGTGTTACAGTTTTTGGCGATCCGCTCAGCTAGGATTGCCCTTATAATCACTTTTGTCGTTTTGTGTGTGTGTGTGTCTGTGTGTGTACATTTCCAGTGTTTTCACGTATGATTTCTTCTGTGATTTTTTTGGCTTGGCCGATTTCTTTCAAACTTAGCAGGTAGGTCACACCTTCACCCTAGTTATAAGGAAAAATCTGAAAAAAATTTTTGGTCTGGTTTTTGCATAGCTTCGCGCCAAATGTATCTCCTCCTACAAATTTGGGATAAAACACTTCAGACATAGCTCATTCTACTCAGCTTGAGTGTGGGCACAAAGTTACTATTTGAATTTTTGATATCTGTTTTCATTACCGAGAAATTTTGCCCCAAAGTTGGGGTAACTTTTCACCAGCAATGGCTCGACTGGTTTTGTTCATACTTCACAGGTAGGTCGTGCCGTCACAAATTGGAAAAAAATCCTGACCCACCACTGCCATTGCAACATCCAAAAACTGATTTTTGAATACTTTCGCCCCAAATGTATTACCTCCAACCAGTTTTGTACACAGTCAGCTGGCATCGGTGTCGCTGGGTGTATATGATAAAGGGAAATTGTGCAACCAAATTTGCCGTTGAGTTTGCAGTTTTTCGCCAATAAAAAAATAATTAAGGCAACAACTCACGGTTTTTCAGCATTTTTGTAATAAAGACATTATTCTCTATCAATAATCCGCCCAAAACAGGAACATTTCTACTAATTCTTGTGTTTTTTCAACGTTTTTCGAAAAACGTGCGATTAGGCTGCGAAAGTAGAACATTCCGGAGGGGGCGAAATGGAAGAGCCAAATTTAACGCGTAAAAATAGAACGCGTATTTTGACCTCTATGCGGTCATTGCCAAAGAGCCCTGCGTCCATCGCCTGGCGATGCTCTTCTGTTTCACCAGTTGCATTTTTCTGACTAAAATTTGGGCAGTACTGTCAGTCACGAAAATTGATGAATAAATTAATACACATAAAATATGAATCACGAGGCTAATTCAATGGTCACCGAACACTCCACTACTAAACAATATGTGGTAAGATAGTAAGTAGCGTACTGTATATTTGACCCAGATTTGATTGACAAGCGTGGTACAGTTTTTTGCGCGTGTCCGTAATAACGCGCACAAAGGATTGTGGAACAGAGTTCTTTATTTGCTGGCATTCTTGACTTTTGACTGCATTTTTTTTTTAACATTTTAGAGTAAATGCTTCTGATATGCTCTTACATTGCTTAATATCCGTCTGAAATTCTGGACTGTGGTCATATTTTTCGATTAGGAGTCGTATATTTAAATAACTCACCGTGACTAGTGTTTTGCATTATGAAGTATATTATTATGAAGGTCAACACACTGTACTTTAGGCAAATATTTATCATTTCGTTATTTCATTATTTTGCTTTCCAGCATTTACAGGAAACGCTTCATTCTAGAAAATGCTATCGCAAAACGGTTGGAAATAATAAATGTAAAAGCAGAATACGTCCTAGCAATTAACTAAGTGACTTCTAAAGACTGAATGGTGTTTGCGAACTTCGTATTAGTTATAAACCGATGTTAGCTTCACGTTTATGTCACACCATGGAAACAGCCAAAAACATGTTGCTTGTTTTTGAGCGGAGCGGATCGCCAACCAGCCTACCGGCTTGTACTATTGTAAGTTAGATTTTATTGAAAATATTATGCATTCTGTTACGCTATAGCATGATTTGATATTAGCTGTTTACTTCCTGTACCCTTACCATTTTATTCAGAAACCAGTTTCTGACTTTGTAAGGGCGGAGGAGTGTGACGTTTTTGGGACTACTTTATTGCATGCGTCAGAATACATATTTTTGTAATGGTGTGATATGTCACCTGATAACCCGAGTGTATTGATATGTAAAAAAGTAGTGCTGTTGGTGTAACTGAGTAATAAACAAGAAGTTAAGTTTGAAAGCTCTCTGGTTTCTTTGATGTTTTGTGTGTTCCTGATTCAACACATCACAATGACATTAATTCTTAACTCCGATGAAAAAATCAGTTACTGTGACAAAGCCCTACTCACTGCGAAAGCTGCTCTCCTCGAAGCTACCAGTAATATACCAATAGATCAAAATTTCTTGGGGGTCACTGTATTTTCAGATGATTTGAAGGGGGACACCATTTTTTTTTTGGGGGGGGGGGAGGGGGGGTCTTTTCATACTTTCACGAAATCAGATTGTCCTGCATCCCAAAGCCAACGAAAATGACCAGTCTTATGCAATCTACATGCATGGGAAAGGTCATGTAATTGCGACAGCTGCAAGCTGAAACGAAACAAGGTTAACAAAATGTACACAACTGTACAAGATAACGTCAGAAAATGTGACAAAACTTGTCCTTCATACAGAGTACCTCGGTTAGACGGGACAGCGGAATGGGAAATCATGCAGATGGCGAGAAGTCGTGCATTACTATATCCGTAAATATATTTATCTTTTCCCCCGGGATTTCCCCCACAGTGAGTGATACAATCATTGGACATGACGTCATCAGTACAACGGAAATATTTTATGTACGAATATGCGAGAGAACTTTTACATTGACGTCATTAGTGCGTTCGATTGTGGGTCACGTATGCCTGGCGTCCGTCCCTGTTCTGAATAACGCATGCCCCTAATAATAAAAACCCACTTGGAGTAACAAATAAAGTTTCCTTTGTATGGTTAATATGGGTGGTGAGTATGCGCGGGAATTGAGTCCCAAGGGACGATAACAACACACGCTAAAAACGCAAAGGCTCATGGGTAGACGCTTGTTCGTAAACAATGACACGCTAAGGCGCAGGTAACGACTCCCCGGCTTTAGTAATTAGGTGATAATTTCAAGTGCAGGTGCATGGGTTGCCATTTGGTGTTGTTTTGCACATTCACCCAGTTTTATTTGTACTTCCCTTACCGGTGCGCAAGTGAATATTTTCACATCAATCAGCATTTCGAGAAACTTCTTATTCACCATCCTGCGATGTTGGTTTTGTTTTATTGCTTGAATTACCATCCAGGTGTCTATTGACTGTGTTTAATCATGTAGGTTATTTCTGTTTTACCTCCATGATGTCCTGTTCGATATGTGACTCATAGCGACGTATACAACGCGTGTAAAATACATTGTTTATTTTCATGAAATTCAAACACGCACTGCGCGACGACCACCGTGCTTTAAATGGGTTTTCTTCGCGGTGCTTTTGCTCGTCACCAGTGTTTCCAGATACGTTTTACAGTGAACTTTGGGCGTGTTTTTGTTCAGACGTGGTGTTTGTGAGCCACTGCTATATTTTGCTATATTCTAAGGAATTATATTTCAGATTTACACACCAAAATTCTTTATTCTTGTTGATACGGACTAATTAACAAAATCGTATCATATAATAGATCTCCCCCAGACTAACTACAAAATGTACACTATAATATCAATACAACATACATAATAATATTCTTTGAAACACTTTCTTTTTAAAATCCAAAATCAACAAAAATAGACAATACATGTATGTCTTATTTCAATCATTAGGGATTGGTCAGTTACTTCGGCCTGGGGGGGGGTAGGTGGATCAGTAGGGGGGGGGTTACCCTGTTTTTGATTGTGTGAATAGGGAAACCTTGTTTTTGATATCATGTTTTCCAGAATTCACACACGCGCTCATGCATATATTTTTTTAAATTGTATTTCAAAACAAATGATAAAAAAGTTAATTGTACAAATGTGTTCTTAATATTAACTATTACCTATAAATTTGTTGATGCAAAAAATATTATAGGCAAAATATTTTGAGGTTAAAGTTGCCAAATAACTAACAGATTATGCAATGCGGCTAGAACCCCAATTATACAGTTAAGTTTTAAACACATCCCAAGTCCATGTGCTGCTGATATCAGATTATTTTATTTAAAGTCTGAAGTCACCATTGTATAAGATATTTACTGGATTTATCCAATTATAACAGGAGACGGAAAGACAACACAGCAATTAGTACAAAGAGCAGTGACAGTTTTTGTTCGGCAAATCAAAAAAGTTAAATTTGTGAAAATGCTGTTATATAAATTAAAATAAATGATGAAAAAATGAATAAATAGTTTTTTTGTTTTTTTAACTTTTAAATATGCATATTTTGCTCTGTAAAATACCAAAATCCAACACAAATTTAAGCAAAATCAAAGTTTCCTTTGTTTTCATAAGCACATAATAATATAATGTTGGGGGGGGGAGGTCACCCACTTTTTTTATTTGATAGGGGGTGGGTCGACTGAGATTTAGAGCTGGCAAAATGGAATCTGCCGACCCCCCCTAGGCCGAAGTAACTGACCAATCCCTTATATTGCCGACCTAAACAACTGAGCGTGTCAACACCGATAGAGGGCGAAATATACATTAAATCATGGCGGACGGAAAAAGAAGTTAAAACCTGACAGGGAATAACTATCGCGATTATTAGCCTCACTAATTTTTCTGTCCGGTGATATAGTCATGGCAACCGCCAGCGATGAACCAGGCGATGCAGGAAATCGATTTATTGACCCATTTAATGCGCTCCTGTTTGACGTGGCAGACGAAATTAACCATGGTAAGTGGCGCGGCTCATGGAGCTAAATGCTGGTGTGTTGCAAGGGTTCCTGAAGGGCTCATACCACTAATTGAATTTCCATAGACGACAATGTTAACATATGACGAGATTGCTATATGAAAATGACGAAGAAAGTTGAAAATATGGCTCAAAAATGGGAAACCAACATGCCAGTAATCAACCATATGAAAAAAACTAACATGTTGGCCAGCTCAAACTCTTGCAAATCTCAGGTAAACAAGACACACCTACTGTATTTGGATTGCACCAAGAGAAATCACTGGAAAAACACCAAGATTAGAACATCTATTAACACACAGAATAAACCCACAGGTACACAGCCGCTAAGTAGTAAACAAAAGACCTCATGTTGGTCTCACCTCTGACCCAGGTGATTACGCCCTCAAACAGGGAGCACCTGAGAAAAATAATATTTAAAAAATTTCATTGGTTCTTGCTAGGCATTTAAATTGATTGGTTAATTAGTGGCATGAGACCTTAAGAGAAATAAGAAGGTTTAATAAAGTTCTTGTTGATCTTATATATGATGGAATATCATTAGACGAGTAATTTCCCATGCAAAAAAAATCCCCAAAATTTAAACCCTGGGAGTTATTTATCAAAATCTACCACTTGGTGGCGCCCTATACCCAGACAATTAGTTGTAGAAAGTGGCAACATACACACTCAGCATAACACCAAAATAGATGGTAGGCAATGAATATAAGCCTGATTATTAGATGCAGTACTGTAAAATATAATGTTCTCATTCACCACAAACAAGTACAGACCAACGTTTGGCATGATTAGTAATTTTAATTAATTTCTAGAAATAATACATAGAATAATGACAATTAAAAGTAGTTTATTACTATAATTTAAAAAAAAA
Source organism: Saccoglossus kowalevskii (assembly GCF_978046115.1). Lineage (NCBI taxonomy): Eukaryota > Metazoa > Hemichordata > Enteropneusta > Harrimaniidae > Saccoglossus > Saccoglossus kowalevskii. Next base: position 21,101,173 of record NC_140644.1, read on the forward strand.
AAAAATCTACTGAATCAAAAGTCTTAATTCATCAGCTCATTATTTCTCCAATTAATTAAAAACAAAAAAACAATTCCACGGTATCTGCATTTAGGCCGGAGACCTGTGACGGGCAACCTTGGATATACCAAAACACAACAGTGGTTTGATTTACCATGGCCACACATAGAATTTGCTCAACATAAAAAGCTTAATCAAATCTTATGTGAAAAAAAGTAGTTCAACGAAACAATTTTATGATTTAAAAAGAAATAAAAATAAAAATATACAAACAAGAAAAGGATCTAGGAGCAGCCATTGGTTAAGTAGTGGCATGAGACCTGAAGACGTACCTACACTTTGTGCAATTTTTTTTTAATTATGCTAATTTATTCATGACGTAGAAGTTTCTGTGCTCATGAATATTCATTAATTGATGGTTCAATACATTCTAAAAGGGCGATATATTATTTTTTTGGGCAAGAGTTAGAAAGGGGGAATTATATATAGCAATCCTTCGGGGGGTCAATACAAAAGAACGGAGCCATTTGGAGAGCAGCAATGAACTTCGTATCTGTTGTTGCATGAGACTTGCAGCTGTCATCTGTGTTCGTACTTCAATGTGAGCACAGTGATGTGAGCTTGTATTCTTGTCTTCTGTTATTGGGGAGACTTGAGTTCTTGATATACTGAAGCTGTATATATCTTTCTTTCGTAGGACTGTCCAGACCTTGATTCGAACTTGCAATCTTTGGGTTTCCAACGCACTGTCTTGTCCACTGTACCACGAGTGTCTTCACACAAGTGATTTGATTTAAAGTCCTATTTATAGGAGCACTGTTCTCACTAGCATTCAAAAATCGTACTGACCACTGGATTCGAACCAGTGATCTCTAACATTGCTGACAGTGTACAAATCCACTGAACCATGTGAGCAGTCATGCAAACGGGAATTTGTTATCATACTTAGGCAGGGATGGGAATTGATCACTATGTAGACAACTGACCCACAAGACCATGATGAACTGACTGCTTGTTTTGGCAATTTATTTTGGCAATTTTTTTACGGAACTTATTTTGGTGTAAACAAATCATGTTTGATTAATTCCCACAATTGCAAGTTGTTAAATTGAGAGAATAATTGTGTGGACAAATATTGGCCATATATTTGTGAGTAAATACCTGTTGTTTAATTAATTTCCACCTCTACAAGGTTGGCAAATTGAGAGAATAAATGTGTCGACAAATATTTGATACTTATTTTGGTGTACGAACTCATGTTTAATCAACTTCCACCATTGCATGCTGTTAAAATAATGAAATAAATACACTGGTATCATTGGATATTTGATTTAATTGTGAAACTTTCTAACAAATGTTAACTGCTGACTTCGAATCCTCAATCAACAATTCTGCAGACACCGTATATATACCACAACACCACAGAAGACATTTGTCTGTTGCCTGAATTGTTTTCATAATATAGGGAACACCATCGACACTTAAACAAAACTTGCCTTGTCTTGTCTTGGGTCTCTTGTCATCTGAAAACTGTTGAACAGTTTAAGACATAAGTTATTTTATCATTTATTCATTCATTTGTGCATGGTGGAGTTTCGTGAGGTTTATTATTTTTTTGCGAAGTTCTTAGTTTACTTGTTATGGTTTGAGGGTTTTCAGTTCATTTAATTTACGTTTTTAAAGTAGCTCTGAGCGGGACTCGAACCCACTGCTTTTTCAAGCTAATTTTGTTTTATCTCGATGGCACGCTTGTGTACCACGCCACGACGTTGGTCGTTGAGTGGTGTTCATTTTGCTAACTACCTCAATGTTCCGATGAGTTGAACGGGAAAGCCAAAACGATTGTTGGTTTCCGATCGCTTCGGTTCCAGTGATTGTGCACCTCGTAGGACTCGAACCAATTGTGTTTGTGTTGTGCGGTTTTTCATTTCCCATGTTGGCTACGCAGTAATATGCAACCACTTTCCCGTTTTATTGTGATTTTTGAGTGTTTAATGATGTCTTCCTCACCCGTCACGCCATGACCCAGTTACAACCACACGGCCATTTTGCAACAAAGTGCGTGACCCTTGGCGTGACCCCACTGACTATATGATCGTTTTGTTCAACTGTTAAGCTAGGATTTATTACCGTTATTATCATTAAATTGTCACGTGATTTGTTCCACCTTATTGTGTAATGTCTCAAGTATCTTTATTGTAATTTGTATATATCAATTCGTATATACCGAGGAAACGACCCCGATTGAAGGTCATGTATTTTGTGACGTCACCAATTCGTGTGTAGGTGAGGCTTCTAGAACTGTGCCCAGCGGCAATAACACAATTTTGATGATTAAATGTTATATTATGTTGAGCATTTTCTATGGGGTATTTTTAAATCATGTTTTGTAGGTGTGGAAAGGGAGTCTTCGGATGAGTAGATCATCTCTAATTATCACATACTATATATTAAGAAAGCCGTAACAGATCCAGTCTCTGAAATTCAACAAATTAATTTACAATGTGTATTTAACACAATGCAAAAAGCCTCAAAGATTGAATCTCACAGGTCATTTTTGATGAAATGCACAATATGAATGGGATTGACATTTATATATATGCAGAGGTAGTAGTAATGCTATGTTTTTTTATTATGAACATGGGTGCACTCAATGTTATAGCTGTGGTTAAATTGATAAATTATTGAATTATTCCCAATACAGTGACTATACAATGTTACCTTTTTTTAACAGAAACGTTACGTCGATTGCAAGATCGATGTTTTGATGCAATATACCTCGACGTACATTAGCAACGATCACCAGACCATTTGAGTTGTTTGATACTTTAAGAAAATGTGGTAAAATCAGCGAAGAAAATACAATCTTCTTGGAAACTATTTTAACTGCAATTGGATTAGATGTGTTATCAGACAGATTTAAAAGCTTCACAGGGAGAACTAAAAAAGGTAACTTAACAAATTCTATGCATACATAGTGAATGAGTTCTAATAAAGTCAGTTGTTGACCTGAAGCCATTACTTGAACATGTGTTGATTGACTGCTTTTTTGCAAACCTTGTACAGAGGCGTACATATGCCAGTCATTTTTCACTGGTGTCTGCTTTGGACATAAAGTATGCCTAAATCCTAACATGTCTGACATTGTCCACATTTGGTACTCTGAGATGGCTGTGTAGGTTTCAGTCAAGTTGGTATGGTTACTATACATACATACATAGGGTGAACATTGTTAAGTTCTTGAAATCTAATCAAGATGGCTGACAAGCCATCAATTCTTAGCTCTGTTGTTGATGAAATTGAGTGGAGCTATTTATTTTGCTGAATGTCTGCCATCACCCGGCGTCTGGTCATCACCTGTCAACTAAGTACATTTTTGACTTCTTTTTAGGGATTGGTCAGTTACTTCGGCCTAGGGGGGCGTCGGCAGATTCCATTTTGCCAGCTGTAAATCTCAGTTGACCCACCCCCTATCAAATAAAAAAAGTGGGTGACCCCCCCCCCCCCCCCACATTATATTTTAAAACTTAAAACATGCTGACCCCCTAAAAAACAAAGAAACATTAACAGTTTTGGCTCTGACATGATTACAAAAAGTATTATATGTGCATTATATGGTTTGCCATAATTTTGACATAATTTTTTAGCGTTTGCATTTAATAGACCTTAGGAGGGGAGGGGAAACATAAAGCCAAAAAATGACTACAGAAAAGGCTGCAGGAAGGAGGGAAATCTATTCTGCTAAAGATAGTAAATAAAAGCAAAGCTGTGGAGTACTTACTCGATAAACGCCCTTATAAGATAGGAAAAGAGGATTTGAATCTAGGCAGTTTGAACTCTTTGAAAACTAAGTTGGATTTAAAATATCTTTCATATCTTATAGGCCGGGAAAGCTTTCCACCCGAAGCACAGTCTGTGCTTATAAAAACAAAGGAAATTTTGATTTTTGCTTAAATTTGTGTTGGATTTTGGTATTTTACAGAGCAAAATATGCATATTTAAAAGTTAAAAAAACAAAAAAACTATTTATTTATTTTTTCATCATTTATTTTAATTTATATATCAGCATTTTCACAAATTTAACTTTTTTGATTTGCTGAACAAAAGCTGTCACTGCTCTATGTACTAATTGCTGTGTTGTCTTTCCGTCTCCTGTTATAATTGGATAAATCCAGTAAGTAACTTATACAATAGTGACTTCAGACTTTAAATAAAATAATCTGATATCAGCAGCACATGGACTTGGGATTTGTTTAAAACTTAACTGTATAATTGGGGTTCTAGCCACATTGCATAATCTGTTAGTTATTTGGCAAAATATTTAGCCTATAACATTTTTTGCATTAACAAATTTATAGGCAATATAGGTAATAGTTATTATTAAAAACACATTTGTACGATTAACTTTTTTATCGTTTGTTCTGAAATAAAATTTTTAAAAATATATGCATGAGCGCGTGTGTGAATTCTGAAAAAACATGATATCAAAAACAGAGTGACCCCCCCTATTCGCACAATCAAAAACAGGGTATCCCCCCCTACTGATCCACCGACCCCCCTTAGGCCGAAGTAACTGACCAATCCCTTAAAAACCGTCAGTTGTATGGGTTTCATACTCACTACATATGTACCTTAAGGTCTCATGCCACTAAACAACCAATGGCTGCTCGTAGCCCTCAATTTAAATGCCTTGCAAGAACCAATGAATTTTTTAAAATATTTGTTGATGTTTTTCCAGTGATTTCTTTAGGTGCAATCCAAATACAGTAGGTATGTCTTGTTTACCTGAGATTTGCAAGAGTTTGAGCTGACCAACATGTTAGTTTTTTTCAAGTGTTTGATTACTGGCATGTTAATTTCCCATGAGCCCTGAAGTATGAGCCCTGAAGTGTTTTTTCTCAGATTTGTTCTTTTTGTGAAGATACTTTCAATTCTCTAATTTTAGTAACTATTTTTGTCATTTTTAGTAAAAAAAATGCTATTTTCGACTTATATCCCTATTGCTTCGATATTTTATACATATCTACTTTGAGTGGACCTCTCTCAGATTTGTTCATTTTGTGATGATGCCTAATGAATATTTTTGGTAAAAATTGACCTCTTTTAGATTTGAATATTTCATGACAATAAAATCAGTTCTGTAATTTTAATGAATATTTTTGTCATTTTTGGACTTCAGGACTTCTTGATAACTTCTGCTTTGATTGATTTGATACTTGGAATATATGTACATATACCCTGGGTGGACCTCTATTAGATTAAATAATTTTGTGACATAAGGGTAACATAGATATATTGTATGTACTGTAGTTGTCCGGGTAAGCGCCCAGGGTCCTGAATATGGAAAACTGGCAAAAAAAAAAGGGTGGACTTATGCCCAGACATCTCCTTAAAAAAAACGGCAGGGAATAGAATGGCAAATGAAAACGGAAATAAATGAACAATATACAACATTAGAAGTATATCAATAAAAATGTCTGGGGTTAAACTGCGAAAAATTATTTCCGGTTTTGACAAATACTGGATCAACAGCCATACACAAACAATAATAATTTACGAATTTACACAGTAAAAATTATGAAAGTTCATAGTTGTTTAAAAAACTTCTCAAATCTTCATTTGTACATTCATTGCCATCTTCGTGAAAGTCAAAACTCTCAATGTCCAAGTCAGCATCACTGTCGCCGTACAACAAAATCCCTACAGCTTCATTTTGAAGTTCATCGATGTTGCACACACAGTTTGGACTTTATAGCACTTTTAATCCATGGATTTCACTGTCTGTCAGCTTGGCATTGGCATGTCTTATCACGATAAAGAGACAAGATAAATGGGACATGTGCAAATTGCAATATTGCAACATTGGTTTAATTGCCGATGACGCTAAAGCCGAATGAGTGCGACACTTGCTACGCAACTCTGGATACTGTAAGATTTGCTTGAATGAAGGAAACACAAACTAAATGGCCCATTTCAGGGCCACGACATATTTCAACAAGCAGACTGTCGGCTGAGATAGCTCCGCTGCTAGCAATGGCACATTTCCATTAAAGAACTGAAGATATTGTTAGAAAATGAACAATATGTATCAAAGCAATCAGACTTGCTGTTTTCAACAAGAATTCAAAAATATCAATTTTTACCAAATATAACAAAAATATTCATCAAAATTAGAGAATCAAAGATATCATCATGAAATGAACAAATCTGAGAGAGGTGTACCTGAGGTACCTATATGTATAGTAAGTATCAAAGCAATCAGACATGCGGTTTGTAACAAGAAAGCAAAAATAACACTTTTTATCAAAAATGACAAAAATATTCATCAAAATTAGAGAATTGAGGATATCATCACAAAATGAACAAATCTGAGAGAGGTCTACCTGAGGTACCTACATTGTATATGTATAACATAAAAGCAACGAGACTTTTGAACTGCTTGTCCAATTTTTTTGATATTGTATATGTAGGTATATCAGGTGGACCTCTGTCAGATTTGTTGATTTTGTGACAATATCTTCAATTCTCTAATTTTGATGAATATTTTTGTAATTTTTAGTCAAAAACGTTATTTCCAACTTTTTCTTGAAAACTGCTAATCCAATTGCTTTGTAAATTATTTGTAAGTACCTTGGGTGAATCTCTATCAGATTTGGTAATTTCATGACGATATCTTCAAATCTCTAATTTTAGTGAAATATTCTCTGCAACCAAATCAAGAAAGTTGCGATATTAAAGCCGCTAGCATTAGGTTTAAATTGCTTCTTAGTCATTGCTTTCAGAACATGCATCACAAACAGCAGAGCTATATCAGCCAACAGGCTGCTAGTTTACAAGTGTTCTGCCCTTTTCTCAGAGACATTTTACAGCTTTGGCTTAAATTTGATAACAAAGTCTAAACATAAAGGGTTGAATGTTGTCTTCAGTTATTTTTTGTATTTCGATGAAATTTAGCTGACCAGCAGGCGTTTTTGTCAAAAAGAAATTAAGAGCCAAATTTAACGCATAAAAATAGTATGCGTATTTTGACCTCTATGTGGCCAACCAATGGCTGGCCATAGAGCCCCGCGTCCATCACCTGGCGATGCTCTTGCCTTTCACCCCCTCCGGAATGTTCTACTTTCGCAGCCTAATCGCAGGTTTTTCGAAAAACGGCAAAAAAACACAAGAATTAGTAGAAATATTCCTGTTTTGGGCGGATTATTGATAGAGAATAATGTCTTTACAAAAATGCTGAAAAACCATGAGTTTTGCCTTAGTTATTTTTTTATTGGCGAAAAACTGCGAACTCGGCAAATTTAGTTGCACAACTTCCCTCTATCATATACACCCAGCGACAACGATGCCGGCTGACTGTGATTTTGTAATAGCAGTGTTCAAATGACCATGATTTTTATTTTGACTACATTGCGCACTGGTAGGAGATCACCGGCGCCGACATTGTTACACTGTATCAACGTAATCCCAACGCAACTTTGAATAAACTAAGTGACTTCTAAAGACTGAATGGCTTTTGCGAACTTCGTATACTAGCCCATTTAGTTATAAACTGACGTTAGCTTTACGTTTATGTCCCACCATGGAAACAGCCAAAAACATGTTATTTGTTTTTGAGCGGAGCGGATCGCCAACCAGCCTCCCGGCTTGTCATCACATATTTAATACTTTGATATTTGTTTTGTACATGTGTATGTACTTGTGCATTAATAATAAAGAAGTACAGACCTCACATTTGATTGTATTCAGAAGTTACAATAACATTTTTTTGGCTGATAAGTTGCTTGTTTAAAAAAAAAATAGTACCGGTAGACATGTGTGTTAGAGCTCACGTTGTAGCAGTTGACATTTGTTATCGATTAGTAAAAATATTATGGTTGATATTATAATTTCAGATCCTGTCTTATAGCTTGTGAAACATCTTGAAGATATGTACATACGACACTATACACAATTTCAACCAATACTGAAAAATGACTAATTTTCACTGGGTTTAAATTTCACTGATTTACCATTTCAGGCATATTCAGTGGGTTTTAAATTCACGGTTTCGTTATTTAGATAATGTGTTCTATGCTAAATTTTACATATTCACTGTGTTTTAATTTAGCACATTTTTCCAGTCAGCGAAATAAGCTAAATTAAAACACAGTGAATAATTACCCCTTTTACAGTACCATGGAACGATGACCTATCTCTTCAGCTTGCTGATGTCTATACAAAGTTACGAGTGGCTAAAGTAGGAAAAAGAGGTGGTTTTACAACTGGAGAAATTGTAGAAAACTCAACTGATATTTTTAATCGAAGTGTCCAACAAAGGACATCGTCAAGACGTATTAGAGTTGAAGGTGCCCCAGCTATTGGGAAGTCCATTTTCTGTAGAAAGCTGGCATATGATTGGGCTTGTGGTGAATTTGATCAGTTTAAAGTGGTCTTACTCATTGAATTGAGACATGTAAGACAGAGGAAAATTGTTGATGTAATATTTGATCAACTATTGCCTATTGATGCCAAAATCTAAAAACAAGAATTGTCTTCTTATTTTTCTGAAAATGAAGAGTCTGTTCTTTTTGTCTTTGATGCTTTCGATGAAATTGACTCAGACTTGAAATCTAATTCAGATATTTTAGATTTACTTCGTGAGAAACTGTTGTCACAATGTACTGTGATTACCACCACCAGAACCCATGATTGTGATAGCGATTTAAAAAATTCTGATGTGCATTTTTGCATTGAAGGATTTGATAAACAGTTGGCTTTTGAATACATTTGGACGCATTTTGGTGACAAAACAGTACTCTCTGATAACCTCATTGACAGAATTGATTATAAAGTGCATGATGATATCTATCGAAGTCCCCTACATATTTGTATGATCTGTTTTCTTTGGGAGGATTCTCAAGAAAGCGTAATTTTTCAAGAAAAACAAACACAGTTGTACACAAGCCTTCTTAATTTGATTCTGAAGAGATCATGTAACAAAAACAAACTAAATGTAGAGTATGACTGCTTCCCAGAGAGTGTCCAAGTTGCACTTGGTCATCTTGCTTCAATCGCATATAATGCATTCAAAAACCAGCAAATTCTGTTGAATGAAAGTGAGATCTCTGACCCAGTCATCTTATCTCTTGGTCTGCTTGTTAGAGATCATGGAAAAGAAAGATTAAGACCAAGAAAGCTCTGTTATTTTTATCACAGAACATGGCAAGAGTATTTCGCAGCCTATCACATAAGTCATAATATTGATAAAGCTGATGTGTTGGATTGCACAAAAAACCTGTTTTGGAATTACAACCAACATTTTCAAATACGAACATACATCTTTGGAATTGTAAAAAATAATACAGCTCCTTTCCTTGATATTTTCGGTAATGTATTGGTTAGACAACTTAGTTGTAAGCTTTTCACTAGAGAGACATATAGGAAGCATGCCGATCTCTTGGATTTTGCATTTCATTCTCTAAGGGAAAGTGAACATTGTCAAACCTTTATTCCATATTTGTCAAAATGGCTTCCAGGCTCTGTACGTATCTGGGATTTCTCAGGTGATAAGATTAGTCCTCGTGATGAATTTCTGCTCACATAAACAGCACCTGAAATTCACTTATCTGAAATTATGTCCGTCCTCCATTACCAATATGAGAATCGGGCACAAACAGACCCAAGTATTGTGAAATTGTATTGGAACAATATACCTGACGTCATATTAGCTAATACTACTCCGCTGATTACAAGTACATGTACATGTCTTACAACATTAATAGTTTCTTATATTAAAGATGAGATCTTAAATTTGGGTTCATTTATAAAGTTGACTAATGTGGTTTCAGAAATTGTTCATCGTTCAGTGGCTTTGGAAAAGTTGACACTTGTTTATTTTGTGAATTTTTCAGAAGAGTTCCATGCAATCGATACCATACAGATAAGCAGTCTGTATACTGACTTTGTTCACTGCAATTTGTGATACAAATGTCAAAATGTTTAGGTTTGGTGTTCCTTTCATTGAGAATTCAATTTTTACACTTGATATTCTGCAAAGCAGTAAGCTAGAATACATGTCATTGATTTTAAAAGATGATATATGTGATAGTGTGATGCATAACATTGCTGAGATTGCAGGTCGTATAAATCCCGGCAATAGATTCATACTCCAGATGTTGTTGTATTCAGTTAAAGATAGAGAACTACTTAGTTTTCTCCAGAATTCACAAATACGTGATCTAGTAATGAGTTTCTTTAAACTTATTGCTGTATCTTGTTTCAATGCTTATGATCACATATTTGATATTACTTATCACTATCCAGATGTAAAACTACATTTTCTACAACTACCTGGTAATACATGTTACTTAAGTGTTAAAAAAAGTTGATATGACATCACACATGAGTGTTGATTTTCCTTTTATAACGCTGACTCACATGGTTGACTGTGCTGGTGATGTGAACGTATATAATAAAGTCTTTATTGAAATTAATAAAACCTGTTCACCGTTATACATGTACATACCTTGGTGCCAGGTAATTGTGATCTTTGTGGTTAGTAGTAGAGAGTACTCTGTAACGAAGAGTTTCTTTGTGTAATATGTAAGTCAGCTTTTTAGCTCCGCTGTCGACTTTGTCGAGCGGAGCTTATCATATGAGTGATTGTCCGTCGTCGTCGTCCGCGTCAATGTTTTACTTTTTCGACTTCTTCTTGAAAACTACAAGCCTGAATGCTTTGATACTTGGTGTATATGTACCTTGGGTAGATCTCTTTTAGGTTTGTTCATTTCATGTTGATATCTTCAATTCTCTAATTTTGGTGAATATTTTTGTCATTTTTGGTAAAAAGTGATATTTTCGACTTCTTGTTAAAAACCGCAAGTGCAATTGCTTTGATATTACATATATAGGTACTACATGTGGACCTCTCTCAGATTTGTTCATTTTGTAATGATATCTTTAATTCTCTAATTTTGGTGAATATTTTTATCATTTTTGGTAAAAAGTGATATTTTCGATTTCTTGTTAAAAACCGCAAGTCCAATTGCTTTGATACTACATATATATGTACTACATGTGAACCTCTCTCAGATTTGTTCATTTCGTGATGATATCTTCAATTCTCCAATTTTGGTGAATATTTTTGTAATTTTTGGTAAAAAGTGATATTTCCGACTTCTTGTTAAAAACCACAAGTCCGATTGCTTTGATATTACATATATAGGTACTACATGTGGACCTCTCTCAGATTCGTTCATTTCGTGATGACATCTTCGATTCTATAATTTTGGTGAATATTTTTGTCATTTTTGGTAAAAAGTGATATTTTCGACTTCTTGTAAAAAACCAATAGTCTGATTGCTTTGATATTACATATATAGGTACTACATGTGGACCTCTCTCAGATTTGTTCATTTTGTGATGGCATCTTCAATTCTCTAATTTTGGTGAATATTTTTGTGATTTTTGGTAAAAAGTGATATTTTCGACTTCTTGTTAAAAACCAAAAGTTCAATTGCTTTGATATTACATATATAGATACTACATGTAGACCTTTCTTAGATTTGTTCATTTCGTGATGATATCTTCAATTCTCTAATTTTGGTGAATATTTTGGTCATTTTTGGTAGAAAGTGATATTTTCGACTTCTTGTTAAAAACTAAGTCCGATTGCTTTGATACTATACATATTGTTCATTTTCTAATGATGTCTTCAGTTCTTTAATTGAAATGTGCATTGCTAACAGCGGAGCTATCTCAGCCGATAGGCTGCTTGTTATAAGCTTGGTTTAAGATGTACCAGTATTAATTTTGATTTCACATTCAATTGTTTTACACATTTTGATTGTTCTGTACTGCCATTAAAGGAATTAATTGAACACAATTTAAAATTTGAAAAGAGACAAGTTGATGGTATGGTGAAACACTCATTTTACTCCTCACAGTGAATCAGACAAATTAGTACATGTACCGAGGGTAGTACCAGGTGTATTATTACTTGAGTTTTGACTTGAAAGCTGTTACAGTGATTTGTATTCAGGTACTACCCTTTTATTAGCTTGCCCATAATGAAGGGAAAGGTATATAATGGGGTAAATGTCTGTCTCGTTGTCATTGTTCCTGTTAACTGTTTCTTGTGGTAACAGTAACCCATCCATTTTTTTACTCTCGTGTGCGAAGCACAAAAGGGAGTCTTTGCAGTTACCCTGTCTGTATGTCTGTCTGTATGTATGTATGTCACTTTTTTTGTTCCACCGTTATCTCAAGATCCACTAATAAAATTTTGGTGAAACTTGATACATAGATGCTCGGAGATAATGTGCAGAGTTGATTAGGTTTTGGTAAAAAGCCATGAATATTTATTACCTAATTTGCATGATAATTAGCTGATTGTTAGCTGTTCCATGACCGTTCCATTGATATCTGAAGAAGCACTCATTGAATTTTGATGAAACTTGGCACATGGATGCTCTGAACTAATGCGCAGATTTGATTAGTTTTGGGTAAAAATCTGTTTATATTAATTACCTAATTTGCATAATGATTAATCAATTTTCGGCTTTTCCACTGATATCTCAAGTACTAATTATAACATTTCAATAAAACTTGGTACATAGATGTCATATGACACTGCACAGACCTGATAGTTTTTAGGGTAATATCAGTACATATTAATTACCTAATTTGCATAATTAATTAATTTTCATGCAGCTTTTGATATTTCGAGTAGTAATGATCCCGTTTCATAAGGACTGTGCAGAGACCTTATTAGTTTTTGGGTTAATATTTCTGCATATTAATCACCTTATTAGCATAATTAGTTAATTTTCAGCTTTTCACCTGATATCTCAAGTACTAATCATCACATTTCAATGAGACTTGCGACATAGATCTTCTAGGATTATGTAGAGACCTGATTAATTTTGGGATAAATAATTGTGCATATTAATTACCTAATTTGCATAATTAGTTAATTTTTTGCTGTTCTATGGCTGTTGCACTGATGTCTAAAAAACCACTCATTGGATTTTAATGAAACTTTTAAAGAGTACCCATCACATTTCAATGAACCTAGGACTATACACCATATTAGTTTATCGGAAAATATTTATGCTTCTTAATCACCTAATTAACATAATTAATACTGATATCTCAAGTATTGATGATCACATTTGAATAAAACTTGGTACATAAATGCTCTAGGACAATAGACAGCCTGATTAATTTTGGGGTAAAATCTGTTCATATTAATTCTCTAATTACCATAATAATTAATATTTTTTGTTTCTAATCACATTTCAATGAAACTTGGTACATTGTGCAGACCTTATTAGTTTTACACTTAAATCAGTTCATATTAGTTACCTTATTTGCATAATTAGTTTTCTGAGTTTCCATCAATATCTCAAGTTCAAGTAATTTTTAATTAATTTTTAATGTCTCTCTAATACTCTCAGCACATGGGAGTTCTTTCTAAGCTTTCTTTGATTATCTGGTTGTTTTTAAACTTGAATATCATATTAGTGACTATAAAATCTTGCAAGTTCAATTGTAGTTTGATTTGCTTATTTATTTTTCATTTAGAATATTGGTGAAATTTCACCTAAAAATTGTCTCATTTTGTGATTACAATAATAATTTTTATCTGATCATTTTCAAATTTGGAAATCTTGTTAACCACTATTAATGGGGAAAATATATGAGGGGAAAATGTCTGTCTTATCGTTGTCATTGTCGTTTGACATGTGCTATTAACAACTGGACTTGGGTAGTTCAAAAAGGTGCATGATTGATTTACTTTTATATGTGAATACAGAATGATTGCAAGTTTAATGTATGTAAACCATTATTAGTTAGTGTACAGACAGCAGTGATGTAAATTCAGTTAAGAATTTTATTACAGTAATGTTCTGTAACGCATTTCATTTATTCTGATTTAACCCCACTTGACAATATACCTACACAATAGTCTTTTATATTTTTTTAAGGGTAATAAATTGAAAAGACAACAAAAGTAATATTGTCCCACTTCTTGATATGTTAACCATTTATTTCTTCTGTAAATAGAAAAAAAATATGAATCACGTACATTTAAATTACCAATTTGTCTACTGTAGTCCATATTTGCATGTGTAATTTTCTTTTTCACTGGCATGTGTTTTATAATTATTTGTGAGTCTCCTACAAAGTTCAGTGACTCCTCCCCTAAACAGCAATGCTTACGTTCACATCTGACCTCTTTAACACATTCGATTGTGGTTCTTTATAATGTGTAATTAGATGTGAAAGTGTCTGCAGTCTTTCTTTTTTCATGATCTGCATGACCAGTATTTTGTCGTCAGTGGAGCAGTACAGTTAGCAGGTAATCCCTGACCAGTATTGTATTTGCTCATTTTCGGAGCTATTTTATATTTACATTCGGTAGTATATTTAACATTTTTTGTTATATTGTTTTATCATACTTCCTTGATCATATAATCCAAACCCTTTATTTTAAAGAGGGCGGGCATTGACATTTATTAAAATATGCGTGTAAAAAGTGTTTATTGCATACAATATATATTTATTTTACTTTCACAGTTTGTTTACATTCTAAAAATTTCTGTTAGTGTTCACGTTGATGGGAAAAAGACAACTACAACATAAAAATCATCTTTGCATTTGGTGGTGATCTTGGCAATGGCTCCCATGTGACTGTCATGACGACTACCGCACCCAGCCTTTTCACTGTTAGATTACTGTAAAATTCAACACTAATTTTAGATTTATCAGGCAAATAATTTACATTTTGATAACAAGTATTTACTGTAAAGGGGCTAGTTATCCACTGGGTTTTAATTTTGCTGACTGTAAAATGTGCTAAATTAAAACCCAGTGAATATTTTAAATTTAGCATAGAACACATTATCTAAATGATAAAACCGTGAATTTAAAAACCACTGAATATGCCTGAAATGGCAAATTAGTAAAATTTAAACTCAGTGAAAATTAGTAATTTTACAGTACTGTAATATAAGTACATCTCCAAAAGGAGAAAACATAGCATTTATTGTATGCCAAGTTACACACTCAAAACTATAGACGCACCTTTTACAGACGTGCATACACTATTAAAAGCAAATACAGTTTTGATTATCATGACCAATTCTGTAAAGTACATTTGGGATGGGATAAATCAGTGAAAATACCATTTTTCTAATAGTTTTGCTAAAAGTCACAAATCGTGGAAACAAAATAAAAATAAACAACATTTAAAATGCCTTTTCAGCGAAAATTAATTCCAGTCACAATAAAAGTATTTTACATCAGAATTTGACTACCTTGTCAAATATGACAATACTAGAACATTGTAGTTACAGGGTTAAATATCATGCATTCATGTTCCAATGAACCATTCAATATATACTATTTTTTTACTTGTAATATGGAGAGTTTTTTCATTGAGGAGGGTGGAAGGACTTGAATATTAAAGATATAAATTTTTTTTAAACATTTTCTTTCAAACAGCTGAAGAATCTTTGTATATGCATGTGATTCATACTATGTCTATCAATGTGTTTGAAATGTGATAAATTAATTTTCTGCTACTAACCTCCTCCAATCATGTATATAATATTAACCTTTTCACCACTAGTTTCTCTTTTCATCACAAATTTACAAAATAGTCTAGTTTATAGTCTGCACTTTCCTTCGGAAGATTGGAACAAAAATACCAAAACTTTCAATTGATTAAAATTTTGTCTTGTTGGCTTCAAAATTAGGATTCATTTTCAGAAATACTGAAGAATATGAAAAAGAAAGTGCAGAAGAATGTGGGCGAGAAAAGATTAATATCAAAAACCAACATTTTCGTACCACTCACCATACACCCGACACAAAGTGAGAACAGAAACATGGCTGCCATCTCAATTACTGTTTTTATATACAATTTCAGGTAAAATATATATATTTTTTTCATAATATCTATTTGAAAACTAGTGTAATATTCCAAGAAATATACCTGGTACATGTTTAATCATTCTGATTTCTCTTGATAAATGTTATGTGGCTTACAAAATTGACACTGGGACATTTCTTTTACAAAAATTATGTACATGGAATAAAACTACATTGTTAATTTTCAACAAAAATCACGTATATATTGACTTAATGGGACCTTTTTTATGAAAATAAATCTTTTGGTCATGGGGGGGGGGGGGAGGGGGCAATTCATAGTTATAATACCTTGTTAGATTTGATATGTTCAAATGTCTTTAATTGTGAACACAGTCATGTCAAAATAATGTTAAAAACACATGGTTATCACCCTGTATGACTGTCTTAACTAATTTCAATTTAATATCCAAATTGAAAACTTCCAGTATATTGCCTGATCCCCAAATATTTATCATATATAGCACTAGACAGGCATCATCTATGATGACGAAACTAGCAAATCTATGAATAATATGTTAGTGAATTGATCAGAAAAGCTGGGGGTTGGCATTACGTATGGTCAGTATTAGACTGGCGCAGTCAGTCATTTGTTTTTGTAGTTTAAATAAAATAAAAAAAAAAATCGCGAAATGGAGGTGTTAGCGCGAAATCCGACTGGTTTATTCTGCAGGAAATTCATTGCTATTAAATATTCATGATGCACATATTATAATGAGATGGGCGCGGAAATACGTGCATAATGAGGTCAACATAGTAAAGGTCACGCTGCAGACCCAACATGGCGGCACGTTGAAATTCGAGTTTTTCGTAGTCGTCGTTTCTAATTCATCACAATGTGTAAAAAAGTAACTCGTACTCGTCGTAGAACTAAAAAAATATCGACTGCTACAATCAGTCGACGTATTCTCGGTCAGAGGTCAGTTGAAGAGACGCTGTGATTGGCTCAGATGATTGTCAATTAGAACACTCATTAACATAATTACCCGTTGAAAAATCGACGGGTTCCTGCAGTGTCGATAGAGGGCCATGCAGAGTAAACCAGTCGGGGTGATTTCGCAGTTACAAGGGATTTTGCACTAACACCACCATTTCGCAATTTATTTAATTTTATTTAAACTACAAAAACAAATTAATCACCCCGACTGCGCCAATCTAGGTCAGTATGTGTTCTCATGGTACTAGAGATAGCTTATCAGTGATGACACAGAAATATGTGCAGATTACGTAGTTACATAGTTATTCACGAGTCCATTCTTCGGTGTACTCGATAGGATAGCTGGATTCCAGGAAAATAAAGCACTTGCTTTGTAGTGAAAAATATTCAGATGTACATTGAAACAGTTATAGTATAGTACTACTCGACTGTTATCCGAACATTAAGAAATAACAGAATTCACAGCCTTGTGCACAAGTAATACATCTTGTACTACCAGTAAGAAAATAAACTGAATTGATGTTTTACACTTAAAATATGGATAAAATTAATTTGATTATGTAAAAATATTGACATAAAAATATTGCGATACATCTTCACGAAATATGTGCAGCTATATTAAACATGAGATAATACTCAACAACAATTGTGACGTTATAAAAAAATCTCTTGAAAAATTGTCTTTCAATATTAAAAAATATATCTCTTGTAATCAAAGAAATAAATTTGACACATCACTTTACACAATCAAGTGGCAGTAACAATGATTCTATTGTGGCTGCACTTTTAAAACCATCAACTTGAATTGTGATTTGTATGGTCTATAGAAAAAAATTTACATTAACATGCACAATGTATCTGTCTTTTTACATTCTTCTCATTCTCTATTACAATTAGCTTCACCATCACCAAATGTAAATGTTGCATTGTGGGAAATTGTCAAATAACCTATTCTTCCTCATCACCATCCTCTTCCAGCAGCCTCCTCTCATCCTGGGCAAGCTCTGTTTTACTGAAGTTTTTGAGTTTCTCGAGCACGTTGGATTTGCGCTTCGTCCTCAATTCTATATCTTCAAGCTCCATGTTTATGGCATGGCTGGGTTGACTACTCAGATGGGAAACCTGGAACTTCTGCTGAACATGCAAGGCCTTGAAGTCATCTGTTTTCAATTTGTGTGCGGTAGGTTTTTTGTAACTGTGAAGAAATCATTAATTTAGTACATTGTATTAGTCTCTACCAAAATGTTGTAACATTCTGCTAAGTTTTAGTTTTAGCCAGATTCAGATTCTGTTTAGTGATAGGTTGTCATAGGAACATTAAAATAATAATACTGAATTGTTACTTACAATTTGAGAAGCAATGATGAGGTAACCACAGAGACTGATGACATCGCCATGGCACCAGCAGCCATCCATGGCTGTAACATCACACCAAATGGCATCAATACACCTGATGGAGCAAACATTCACAACACACAGAGTTAATACTCAAATATCCAATGTGAAGTTAAATTTATAAGTTATGTGTTGATATTTATGATAATGTACTGTTATGAGGTGTACATTAATTCCAAATGACACCTGTGAATTAAACCAAATGTGTTCCAATAGTTGTCTTCAGTGGACAAGCCAATTAGTACAAATATTTGAAATTCCGCAAAATTTGGTTATAGACAACAGGGTCTGTTAAATTTGTTTTACGGAATAAGAATGTTAAGAATTCTATTCTTCTGCAATTAAGACATTGGGTTGTAAAATGACATTAAAGGGGATTACAGTTTGTCTATTAAATTTGGTGAGATTTTCCAATTCATTTTGAAGACCATGCACTAGATTTGTTTAATTTGTGTCTATATTTCGTATTTTGTCATTATTGAAACACTATACCTATACAATAGGAGTTTTATATAACTTGCAATTAAAATTCAATATTGACAAAGTTAAGACTACAGAGAAGTAAGTCTGAATATCTGCCAGTCCAAATATGAAGTTACCTATCACATGCAGGCCAGTTGGCTGACTGACATTTCACTGCCACACAGGTGGTTGTGTTTGAGAGAATATGGTTTATGTCCATGCATCATAACTACTGTAAACACATTAATTATTCACTGTGTTTTAATTTCACTATTTTCGCTGATTAGTAAAATCTGCTGAATTAAATTCACATGAACATGTGAAAAAAATAGAGCTCACTGTTTCTCTGCCAAGTTTGTGAAATTAAAACACAGTGAAACTGACCAAAACACTAATATAGTAAAATTAAATGTTAATGAAAATAAATAGTTTTACAGTATCATGTCATGGATCATGTATCATGCTAAACAACTTGTCAATTTGTATAATTGTGAATATTTCTAGCTGTTTTTACTGTATTTATTTCAAATAAAACGGAATCATAAATGTCCCAAAGCAGACATGAAATGTTTTTCTGCAACAAATAACTGCTTACCTGCAGCAATGGGAATACCAATTAAATTATAAATAATGGCAAAACCAAAATTATAATGTATCCTTTTAACTGTACATTTAGATAAATCTATAGCAGCTACAACATCTATCAAATTATTCTGGAAAAAAAAGAAAAAAGAAATATTGCACCATAATTAGTGGCTTTATCACGATAAATTCCCAAATAATTTTGTATAACTTGACTACCAGTAATATCTAAATATGGCACATTAAACATGCATAGTGAATCATAGACAACATGTATGTATCCTCAACATGCAATCTCTCACACAATTGTATTTCTACAAATATATCTCTGCCAACATGCCATCTAATGTTCATCATTGTGGTACTACATTTAAAAATGTTCACTAAAACATTGACATGCAAGTGTTTGATTTTCGAAACCCAACGAAAGCGTAAACGATGATTGTAGATGCTATCAGCTATTGATGACATATTTTAAAACTTGTTGGAACAAATCAACACGAGACCCCTCTAATAACAAAACAATTCTGAGAATACATGTAGTTAAAAGTCTTGCGGCATTTCATCGCCAAAATGGCCATGTGTAGGAATGAGAATGCCAGATATGCATAACATATTCTTATAAAGAACCCCCTAGCTTACAATTAAATATACTGTAACTAGTGACAAATACATGTATCACAAAAACTGAGATTTATGCAGGCCTACCTTGATGAGTACAACATCAGCTGCTTCCACAGCAACATCAGTTCCTGTTCCTATGGCGATACCTACATCTGCTCCAGCTAGAGCAGGTGAGTCGTTGATTCCGTCTCCTACCATGGCAACGCAAACTCCATTTTTCTGTAACTTCTGTACTTTGTCTACTTTATGTGATGGTAACACCTCGGCAAATACCAAACTGATACCAATCTGTGTTGAATACATAAATAATAGCATATATCAACATATATTAACATATATTAACATATATTCTGCTCCACCATGGCTATGTCAGTTTAAACTTGTAAAACAAGGTTACCAGTATTATTTTTAATACTATTTATACTTCTTTGGGATAGAATATTTTTTCTTTAAGTTTTGATATACTGTTTTACCTTGGTTATAACATACAAGTAAGTTTCGACTAAAAAAAATTCTTTGTTAATTTTTCATCAGCACAAAGAAACTATATCAGCTATTACTTGCATTGTGCTCTGGTGACATGAAGCCCACACTTGACACAATTTCTGTATCATACAGGTATATACCGGTAGTACTGGTATGCATGTATGTGAGGCATAGGTCACATGGGACCATAGACACACCTGTGTCATTTACACAAGTACATGCCCCACTAATTACAGTACGGTAAATAAAATATACATCATATCGGATACATATGGGGGATGTTTGTAGTACAATGACCTTGACCCTTTTAATCTTTATTGGTTACCTGTCCGGCAATGGCTTTGGCAGTCTTTTTATTGTCTCCCGTCAACAATATCACAGTTATGCCCATTTTCTTCAATGTGTGTACTGCTAATGCAGCTTCTTCTTTGACGCTGTCTGCAAGAGCTATGGTTCCAACAAGAATGTCTGAAAATAGTGAAGACGCAAAATGCTGAACTCTAGAAAAATTATATTCAATGTTTAGCATTTATTAAATATTGGTCTCAATTACATGCAGTAAATATTGGTTTCTCATTTTGTTTGTTTGTTTGTCTTTCTTCAAATCTGTATTGCATTTTATTCAAAATTCTGATAAGGATATGAATGCAATAAAGATAATTAATATTACACAAGGTAGAATAAAAATAGTTTGGACTTCCTCCGAAAAGTGCACTACCCATAATGCACTGCATAGCAGATTCAATTAATACTTACTGTCAATTGAAACTAACACTGCAGTTTGACCTTTGCTCTCATGCTCTATCATCACTTTATTCATCTCCGTGGAAATCACTAGACCATGGCGCTTCATCCACTCACGGTTGCCAATCAACACTGCGTAGCTAGGACCTAATACTGCAGGGCCTAGAAAAACAATATGTGTTGATGTTTTAATACTTGCATGTGATTTATACGATGCTTGCAAATTAATGAGAAGAGTGTCGCATAGAGTGTTGACAGAGACAGAGGAACAGGAAATAAAAATAATTAACAAGGAAAGTTGATGAAAAGAAAAGTCCAACCTTAATAGCCAAGTAAGTGTATCAGCATTTGGCAGTATTGAATCAATCAATTACACCCTGCATTCATCAATTGTTTAGATAATCAACAACAAATAAAACTCTCTAGTTATAAACCATGTCTTGTGAAATTGACGTAGCTGGGTGAAAGCACTGCTGTTCACAGCGTGGTTTTGTGGTCCTTCATAATATGTTAAATCTCTCTTTTTTTATACTACAGATCAAATTAATAATGAAGAGAACAGCATTTCTTTTATCCGTTTACATGTCATAGAAGCAGTAAATTCCCAGTGAGTGAGACTGTATTTTTACAGACAGATTATGTATCAGCATTAATATGTACCATATTTGATCTATTAGAAGCGCATTTCCAATAAAAGTGCACATAAACAAAAATTTGCATTTGCTGTATGCTGGATTATTCAATATTACTTATGTGAACCACGAAGACGTCATTTTACTAATAGTAAGAGCAAATTTGGTACATATGTATTTGGATGAGATGTAATGAAAACAGCATGCATGATATTTACCAGTGTTACTGGCATGTGCATCTTGACCTTCCCCACCATGAGTACCATTCACCATGCCGCCATTTGCAATAACTTTCAATGGCAAACCTTGGTTTATATTTTCTTGTCCTCTGTCACTGAGTAGTGCTTCTACGTTGGATACTGTACAGCTCATTCCGCAACCTGGTACTGCTTGGAAATCATGGCAGTGACCAAGGTTGTCTGTGTTCAGCACCTAAGGAAATACACACCACAAATGTATATGCAACGATGATCGAGCCATGCATAGCAGAGTCCCAGTTAGTCATCAAAACTTAAGTTATATAGTTTTGTTGTACAAAAAATGCATGTACCAAGTTTGAACAAAATACATCTGCCAAGAAATGCTTGATTTTGATGATTTTTCAGTACAAAAATGACTGCCATCTTGAATCAGATCATGAAACTAATTGATGTGCATATGTATAATATTATGTATGATGTATGTGTGAAGTTTGAAAGTAACCGGTCCTGGCATGTTTAAAATATAGGTTATGATGGACAGACACAGAAGTCCATAAGTCCCGTTCGGATGCACATCTTGTGAAGCAGTTTGTTTCTGCATTCAGAGATGGTTATATTTCAATAAGTTCATAAAAGAATATTTCTCATCAAAGTATTGAGGACAAAATATTTACTCTTAGTGCAATTTTAATATTTTTCAATTATTTTATATTTCAAATTTTGCTTGATAACAAAGTTGAAGAAGTTGACTAAATTTACTGTAAATGAAAAGCGCAACCCAACCAGGAATATTGCAATATGGCTTACTGTTTTGCAAACAAAGTAGCAATTCTTCACCTGGCAACCATCACGGTGAAAACAAAGGCCGAAAACTCTCAGAAAACGGTACCGGTACTTTTGAATGATTGTTGAGACTTCCCTAAACAGTGTACAAAGATTACTCCTGCACATATATAAATTAGGTTGTCCAGGATTTAAATACTTCAAAGTTGATTTTGTGCTGTTTTCTCAAATTTAGCTATTTTCATCGGATCTTCGGTCGACGTTCCACAGCAGCTCGCGCAGAGTTTATGGAAATACATGGTATAGTGGAGCACCTCTAGCAATGTGGAATGTCTTGTGACATAGCACCCCCCCCCCCCAGGATACTGATATCAGCTTATTATTAAAATCTGTTTGAATTATCAATATTGTTATTTTGTTAGCAAAACAGTGAGTTATATTGAAATTCTGCTGGTTGGATTGCTTTTTCATCAACAGTAATGATATGGATTTTAAATTATTGATTTTTTTTTTGTTTAAATTGATCTTCAATTTTACAAGTGTCATAATCTACCCCCATGCAAGTTTTAAAAAAACTTACCTGCTTGGCATGTTTGCTAACAGCAGTACCAATAGGATGTTCGCTATTACTTTCAGCTGTACCCGTAATAGCCAGCAATTTTCGGAGTGTGCACACTGCGTTATCAACAAACAGATGGGTTTCAATAACCTTTGGTGCTCCTTCTGTGACTGTACCCGTTTTATCAAATATCACCGATTGTACCTAAAAGATCAAGGCATCAATGGCTTGGTATGATGCTACCGTAATCGCACATTTGTAGAATACGCATGAAACACACAACCACAGTATTACAATGTATGTATAACAACACTAATGGTTATGATGGGGTTAATATTTTCTTTCTAACAAGATAACTGCACCAGGTCATGCAAAAATGCATTATTAAATACAAAATACTGTAAATACTTTATTTTCGCTTGGAATTAATTTTCGCTGAAGTGATAATTCAATGAAAATAAAATCCAGCGAATATACCCTTTTTTTCTATATTTTACATTCAACTTGTCAAAAATCAGTGAAAATAAATTCTATACAAAACACCCAAAAAGTCTTTTCAGCGAAAATTAATTCCAGCTAAGATAAAGTATTTTACAGTACTTTTATTTAATGAATGTCACAGTAAACTTTGTGCTCTTGTTTTTACAGATTGAAAAAGGTGTAAAAAAAAACATTACTCATGGAACCATCAAAGATGGATTTTAGATCAGCAATCACACATTGTAATAAAACTAATTTATTCGTTATACCAGGTAGATGCCAATTTACATTTCGTAGTGAGTATTAACATTTCACCAGGGCATGCTATACCTAAACGTACCAGTACTGTATGGGCCAATCTCGGGAGAATAGGAATACACTCAGGGGACCAAGTGAGGTGTCATGCAATCGTTTACCTTGTGGGCCATCTCGAGGGGTTCACCACCCTTTATTAAAATCCCATTAGTTGCACCAACACCAGTTCCAACCATTACTGCTGTAGGGGTGGCTAAGCCTAAAGCACAGGGGCAAGCAATGCATAATACCGATATGGCACATCTGAATGCAAACTCCCAGATTACTTCATTATGGTTTCTTCCACTGTCAACCTATAAAAGAACGTCCTTTGTAATTAAAACGTGCGCGCAAATGGAAAGTGTACATAAATTCTATTTTACTAATTTTATATGTACCCAGTTGTAGGTGTTACATATATTTAGTAATGGTACGATGCAGAATTACAAACACAGAATTTTGATCATACTAGTAGATGCTAGACCAACATTGCCTCTAGAGGGCGTTTGACCATCAAAGTAATGCTTACCATCATACCGTCTGTCAAGTTAGAATACTTCCTGTATCCCAGGCATACATGCACCATTAATGTCAGGAGAGATAATAAAACTATTCCAGGAACAAAGTACGCAGCAATCCTATCAGCAAGTCTTTGAATTGGGGCCTGTGAGAGAAAGATGGACAAAAAATGATAAATTAATTGTAGAAGGTGCTATGAAGAGAGACTGAAGAATATGGCACTATGGAGAAAATGAAATAGAGGGCAATATGAATAAAACGGAATAGAGGGCAATATGAATAAAACGGAATAGAGGGCAATATGAATAAAACGGAATAGAGGGCAATATGAATAAAACGGAATAGAGGGCAATATGAATAAAACGGAATAGAGGGCAATATGAATAAAACGGAATAGAGGGCAATATGAATAAAACGGAATAGAGGGCAATATGAATAAAACAGAATAGAGGGCAATATGAATATAACAAGTCATTGAAAATGACACAGTCGCCGTTAAATTTTTGAAAGTTCTATTTGTGCTCGTCATTTTAAAGCAGAGGGGTTGTCGCGAGCGTGTCCTTGAAACTTGAGTTCCAAGTGGCGTATACAACAGATTGTTTATTTACATCAAAACACGTGTTTCGTGTAGTAGTAATATGGCCAAAAATAAAAACAGTCGTTATTCGGCCATCTTTGATCTGATTATGAAACACACTGATATGTATGATGTATGTGCCAAATACGAATGAAAATGGTACATAAATTGTGGAAATATAGTAGTAAGGCCAAAAAGTCAGATGGCTGTCAATCGGCCATCCTTGACCAGATTTTGAAACAAATTGTCATTGACATGCATCCTAACATGTATAAAGTACATGTATGTGCCAAATTTGAATGAAAACTGACAGAGCACGTCCAAGATACCGCACAAAAAAGAAAAAAAAACTAAACCACTGCATGTGCATATGTCCCACATAAAGTACTAGGCACATTCAAAGAATGAACAGAATCGGTCCAAGGGATTCTGAGATATGACTCTGGATGGGTGCACGGACGCACAGACGCACAGAGACTGAATTATAAGTCCCTGGATTGAATAGAGGGCGATATGAAGAGAGAATGGAATATAGGGCGATATGAATAAAACGGAATAGATGGCAATATTAAGAGAGAATGTAATAGAGGATGATATGAAGAGAGGACGGAATAGAAGGCAATATTAAGAGAGAATGGAATAGAGGATGATATGAAGAGAGGACGGAATAGAAGGCAATATTAAGAGAGAATGGAATAGAGGACGATATGAAGAGAGGATGGAATAGAGGACAATATGAAGAGAGGATGGAAGAGAGGGTGATATGAAGAGAGGAGGGAATAGAGGGTGATATGAAGAGAGAATGGAAGAGAGGACGATATGAAGAGAGGATGGAATAGAGGACGATATGAAGAGAGGATGGAATAGAGGACGATATGAAGAGAGGATGGAATAGAGGGCGATATGAAGAGAGAATGTCATAGAGGGCGATATGAAGAGAGAATGTCATAGAGGGCGATATGAAGAGAGAACGGAATAGAGGGCGATATGAAGAGAGAACGGAATAGAGGGCGATATGAAGAGAGAACGGAATAGAGGGCGATATGAAGAGAGAACAGAATAGAGGGCGATATGAAGAGAGGATGGAATAGAGGGCAATATAAAGATCTCCACCATTAGTTTTATTACAAATTGTTACCTTGGATGTCTGTGCCTCTTCTACCAGTTTTACAATCTGAGATAGCGTGGTGTCATTTCCTACATGTGTTGCTTCTAGTATAATAGTTCCATTCTGGTTTATGGATCCACCAATAACAGCAGCACCTGAATATCAAATGAATTTTTTTCTTATCTATTTATTTATTACTGAGATCAACAGACAAGGAGCTCAATTAATAACATGGAAGCCCAAAGAGATAAAATGAGAAAAAGAAGCCATCACACTGTGGGAATCTTTGCGATGAGAACACGTTTTGTTTTTTTAATGTCCAATGAGGATGGAAACAGCACACAGGACAAACAGTTTGTATCTTTCCCATCCAAAAGAACATTCTTCTCCAAACTAATACCACATTTTTGTTAGTCTAGCTAGGTAAAACAGGGATTCTTTTAAACAAGGAAACAGGGTGCAGCGCCCTCATGTCATGGCCATGCGCCACCTTACCCTTGGGATCAGATCCTCTGGCAACCATAAAATTCTGATTGACCAGGGATCACATGTGGCCACAGTCTTCAACTGTGACCTGTCTGATAGTAAATTTTGCCCCACGGAAGCCATAAAATGCTCCTTTTTAACTTAGAATTATCAATAACTCAACACCCTGGTAGGGAGAACCCCATCCCCACCACTTGGTGGCGCCGCTGAATTGCAGTGCTCCCTCTTGCAGTTTTTTTTTCTAGAAAAAACCCTATACTTTATTTTATGCTGAGTGAGTAAAAAGCCTACAATCTTCTTGATGAGAGACAAATGCGCTAAACACTAAATATGCCAACATGGGTTTATTATATATGTAGGTTTGTACCCTTGTATATATATATATATATATATATTGCTCCTATGAGTACATCCACAGGAAATATATTTTAAACAACAAACAAATAACTTACCAACTTTCTTGGCTACTGGCATAGATTCCCCAGTAATAAGCGACTCATCTACTGTTGTGGTACCTTCAATAACTCGACCATCAACTGGAACCTTGGCACCGGGCACTACTTTCAAGATATCTCCACGGTGTACAAGATCCACGCTAATGTGTTGTTCTGACACCACTTCACCAAGCTCATTATGTTTTAATAAGACAGCTTCAGTTGCCTGTAGTGACATCAGCTTGGCAAGTGCCTCAGACGTTTTACCCTATCAGTAATGAAAGAAAATAGGTGAGTGCTGATATTGACAATAACTACATAAAATCAATCAGACATTTAAACCATTTACCTTTAACAAACTTATGTTCAATATATGTACATGCAGGTCATGTTAAAACATGATCTTAAAATGGTTGTTTCAGAAAAACAATTGCTATAAAAAGGTATCATTGTGAGTATATACATCTACTGCAGTGGTTGCCAAAATGATGCACAAATTTTCGCGGAAATAAGTTCTTTAACTTTTTCATTTGAAAGTCGTAAACAATTACCCATTCATTTAACTTTGCATCATGTTCGATATGGGTCAAATGTATACAACACATAACCTTCATTCTTTGTTGAATTTTGATATCATGTGGTGTACATGTATTTCAATCTAATTCTATTTACTAATATTAGGCCAAAAACAAAAGAATTTGTCACTGAACACTAACAACAACTAAAAAACATAGAAAAGTGAAAGGCAAAAAAATTTACCAAAGTGTGACCACATCATAATTTTATTAAATATGTTACCTTAGCAACATGTTCTAACCATCTTCCGAGTGACACAAAGACGAGCAGCATTGGCGGAGTATCAAAGAAAGTTTTGGGACTGACTTGTGCTTCCTCTATTATCGCTAAAACTAGAATGGTTATTGAGTATAAATATGCCACAGAGGTTGCCAGGACGATGAGAACGTCCATATTGGTTGTCTTGTGTTTTATTGCTTTCAATGCCTGCACATAGAAATATCGACCACCAATGAACTGAAATTAAAAAAATCAAAAATTATTAACTTGACAGAATTCAAAACCTAATTTCAATAAACAATATTACAATAAACATCATTAATACAAAGTGTTGTGAGTGGCGGGCAAGTTACCCAAAAGTCAGTCTGCACATGCATGTTCCCATTGTAATGTTCTGTTGCCATGGAGACAAGTAATTAGTGATGACACAGATTTCTGTGCTAATGAAATATTACATAGCAATACAGCAGGCAGTGTTTGTGTGGTCTCGGTATGATTTGTTTTCAAGGTATACTGTAAAGTAATTTATTTTCACTTAGAATTTATTTTCATTATTTTTGCTGAAGGGATGAATCTGTGAAAAATAGCTTTTTTCCTAGATTTCACATTTAATGACAAAACAGCCAAAACGTTTTTTTTTTTTTTTTTCAGGGAAATATTACATTTTTAATTCCAGCTAAAATAAAGTATTTTACAGTATCATACTTCACAGATCCATACATTCATAGCAATGACATTACACAGGTCAATTTGTATATTTATAATAATGCCATTGTGATATGCATATTATTAGCTATGACTGATTATTGGTAATAATGTTACAACTGTGTCTACATCATTTAAAATTATAATACATCCACCTGAACAAAAAGAGATATTTTAACTCACCTGACAAGGTGTGCATAAAAAAAACAAAAGTAGATTCTCCAAGGAGACACCAGGAAATATACAATGGGAACTGCTATCAGATAGCAATCTGAAGTAAATAACGACAATAAGAACTGGTATACCAAATATGAGAGAGAACAGGAAAGATCGGCGCCATCTGAAAAGCAAAAATAAACAAGCCATGCATGGCACAGACCCCGTTAGTTAACAAACTTAAGATATATAGTTTTTTTTATAGTAATATAGCTGGAATATAACCATGTCAGAAATATGATTTTTTAACATTAAAATGATTGACATTTGTATCTGATCGTCAAACAAGTACTTGTCCATATTGAGAGATATTGTTTTGGAACAGCATTCAAAATCAGCTATTTTGAATACATGTATATATATAACATGATGTATAACGAATATATAAAATTTGAACATAATCAGTCAAAGCATTTAAGAGACATGGCTCTAGAAGCCCAATCATTAAAACAAAATGGCCGGCCATTTTGAATCTTATCTGAAAAACAAAATTATTTGCATCAAGATCCCATAATGTCTAATGTATATACCAAGTTCGAACAAAATCCATCTGTAAACAGCCGAGAAATGCTTGATTTTGGTGATTTTTCATTACAAAAATGGCCCTCATTCGGCTATCATGAATCACACTGTGAAACAAATTGATGAGCATAAGTATAATATTATGTGTGATGTATGTGTGAAGTTTGATTGTGATTGGTCCAGGCATTTCTAAGATACAGGTCCGGACGCATGCACGCACGGACACACGGAGGTCAAAACATAAGTCCCTGTTTTCGGACTGCATCCGAACGGGGACTAAATATACTATCTCATTGAATACTAGCAAGAGAGTTCAGAGTCATTCATTATATTTTATTTTCAATTGTACTGTACATTCTCCTCATTGGTTTGTCCACTAATTTGTAACTTAATTGCACTCAAACATAGAATTAACGTGCACAATGTATAAAAAAATATATTAAATCTTACTTTTTTATTTCTGCCTTTTGTTGTAGTCCAGCTGTTTTCGATTTTGAGTCGTTCTTCGCCAAAGTTGCCCCAAACCCTGCATCCTGTTGGAATAAAATCATATTCGTAAACTTGAAACTGTGATAGCTAGCAGGAAAAGACGATTTTGTTCCTACATGCATAAATTTCTTAATATTACTCAACAGAATATATAGATAGATAGAGGAACAAGCATTTATTTGAAGCAATGAAAATTCACAATTTGCAATCGTTTAAAAATCATCCACTCATCGTCATCAGCAGAATCAATAAATCAAAATGCCACACCCACCTCAATGTGCTTTATAATGTCTCTTGGTCCTGTTATTGATGGGTCAAACTTGAATTTCCCTCGGCTGGTTGCCAAGGCAACAGATGCAGATCTAATCCCTTGTTCCTTCACTAGGGCAGATTCAATGTGATGAACACAAGAGGAGCATGTCATCCCAGTAATCTAGGCGAAGACAAAATTCAAATCAAGTATACGAAGTATATAATTATGTAATCATGTAGTTATGGAATAAAAAGCACTTCAGCACACAATGAGAAATTGTGGCAGTAAACATTGTCATTTGCATATACTAATTTGCACAACATTTGCAAATTATTTACATAATTATTTCAAAAAAAATTGTGATGATTAACATACTTCCCTCACACCGTATGTGCTCAATTATTAAGAAACAAAACTCCTTATTTTAAATAAAGTAGGCACTTTATAGTACAGCTGGACAGTCAAGGTGATATGCATGGTAGTTTTGGACCAGTATTGTGTTAAACCAAAGCACTGTACCACCAGACTGTTTACATCCAGGGAATACACAGATTTCACTCTATATATTGCATTATTAAATACAAATTACAAACACATACTAACATGTATGTACCCCTGTATCTGGCATTATCAATAGATCCAATGTAACCCAGACCCCCCCCCCTCACCCTACCAATATTCAGCTACAATGAACTGTTATACTGTAAAATGACTAATTTTCAATCGGTTTAAATTTCGTCGACTTACCATTTCAGACATATTCAGTGGGTTTTAAATTCACGGTTTTATCATTTAGATAATGTGTTCTATGCTAAATTTTACATACTCACTGGGTTTTAATTTAGCACATTTTCTAGTCAGTGAAATAAGCAAAATTAAAACCCAGTGAATAATTAACCGTTTTACAGTAATTATGTGCACCCACAGACTAGTTTGGAAGTATGCATCCAGAACCACAAGATCATTACAGAATGTTTATTGTTTTCATACTCCAATTATTCAACTAAGCTGAGAAGTAAACCAACGATTGTAGGAGGTATGTAAGACCTAGAAAAAGTGCCATATGTGAGTACCAGTTTGCGAGTAGCAAGTAGCAAAATATGTCATATGCTAGTGGTAAAATCGGCATATGCGAGTGGTAAAATGTATCATTTGCTAGTAGCAAAAAAAGCCCCATGCGAGGGGTAATACAAAGGCCAGGAAAACTGGTGTTATGACTACTTTTGAAACCTTTCATTGTCTTCATTTAACCGGCGGCGTGTGACACAAGAATTCTGTGACCCTTCTGTGAACACCCGTTTTCACTAACTACAATTATAATTCTATGATTCTTTAATCGCAGCCCACGGGTTCATACTAATTTTACCAAAAGAAAAAACAATTTTCACATGTTATGTGGAGTGTGCTGGCTGGTCATGGTCGTTTATTAAATTATTGTGCTGTCACGTCTCCTGTGCAGTGTCTGAAGAGCAAACATCGATTCTATGCAAACGACTGAAGAACTTTATGATATAAAAACTTAAATGAATATATGAATCACCCCTAAAGTAAAAGCCTCAACAGCATCATGCCAATCTTAACCAACCATGTACACATCATTTCATAACCATGGTAAATATTTGATTTTACTGTGATAAAACACATTTGAACGTACGTTATTATATTATAAGCAAACAAATCCAGTCGTTGAGCAAACTGGCAAATGACTCCACCCCTCGCATACACCAGTTTTCCTGGCCCTTGTATTACCCCTCGCATAGGGCTTTTTTGCTACTAGCAAACGTTACATTTTACCACCCGCATATGCCGTTTTTACCACTACCGGGTAGCATATTGCATATTTTGCTACTTGCGACTCGCAACTTGGTACTCGCATATGGCACTTTTTCTAGGTCGTACATACCTGATTGTAGACAATTACTGCCCAAGGGGACAATTTCTCTCAATTGCCTCATGAATTACAGGTAAGAGCAGTAACCACAAAATTAAAGAAGGTCAATAGGGAAATACGAATCAGAATTCATGGCCTGGCATGTCTGATTCAGATTGTCACAGGAAGAGGGCGGTGAATTAACATCTCGAATTGTTATAATCTACATTGGCTATATCTAAAGCGACTGGAAAAACAAAAGTAATAATCTACTTTCAACACTAGAGGGCAGACATCAAAAACATAACTCAATGTAGTGAGTAAGTGTACACATGTACAAAATGTATAATGTACAAATGTACCTACATGTGTGAATGATGGGTGACAACGATTTTCACAATTTATATATATTTGGTCATATTTTTTTAAAAACTTTTGATCCAGATCTGTAGAAAGAAAGTTATGCTTCTCTGATCAAAAATTAACAAAACATTAAAGAAAAACGCAAAATAATGCATCAAAATTTTAGCAAGAAAAATTATTTTTGAATGATCATGAACTTTCAAATTAAAACATTTTTTTTATTTTTTGAGTATCTATCTACACATCATGTGCTTTGTTAATGAGATTAAAAAAACAGACATCTTGACTCACCATGAGTTCAACAACACCGTCTGATACGTTGTCCTCATCCAATACAGTAGCACCAAATCCCATGTCATCAATTAACACTGCTATGTCATGAGGTGTCAGCTGACTGCTATCATATTTAACTTCTGCCTTCTGTGCCATCAGAGCTACAAGCACAGATATTATACCTAAACAAAATAAATTATATATAATTATAATTTATATGTGTTATTAATGTTATTTTAATAATTAACAAGCCATGCATTACACAGTCCCTGTTAGTTATCAAATCAAAGTTATATAGTTTTGTTTATAGTAATATAGTACAAGTACTTGTCCATATTTGAGAGATATTGCTCTGGAACAGCATTAATTAAAACAAAATGGCCACCTATCGGACAATTTTGATTTGAATCGTCAAACCAATACATATAGTGAATGTATAAAATTTGAACATCAGTCAAAGCATGTCAGAAATATGGCTCTAGAGCCGCATTCATTAAAACAAATGGCCACCAGTCAGCCATTTTAAGTCCGATCTGACAAACATAATGATGTGTATCAAGGTCCCATAATGTCCAATTCATGTACCAGGTTTGAACAAAATCCATCTGTAAACAGCCGAGAAATGCTTGATTTTGGTGATTTTTCATTACAAAAATAGCCCTCATTCGGCTATCATGATGAGCATAAGTATAATATTACGTATGTGTGAAGTTTGAATGTAATCGGTCCAGGCAATGTCTAAGATACAAGTCCAGATGCACACATGTATGAACGGCACACAGACATACAATCAATCCATCCTCGTTTTGAGACTGCGTTCGAACGGGGACTAATAATGAGGTTCGAGCCAAATTGAAAATTACATGTTTATGACATTTTTGTCATATTTTCATTACTATGAATTAATGTCATCAGGAGACAGAAAATGAAAAAAAAATTTGAGGTAAGTGGACATTTTTTTGAGATACAAGAGCCTGAAATTTGTTTTGATAATGAGTTTATTTTTTCATATTTCAAAATTTTGCTCCGTAACATGGGATGAAAATGTCATTATTATAGACATGAATCCCAATATTGTAAAAACATTTCCAAAAATTGACATATAATTTTTGGTAATACTAGTTTTTAATTATATTAGGAAGTTCTCTCCCATAATGCATTGCGTATATATGTGCATTAACATGCTCAGTAGTGCTAAAACTGTCATAAGTGGCTGTTATATATACGCACTGCGGATTATTAAAACATCATACATTGCAATGACATGGTTTTATTGGTCAGCCAGTACCACGAGCGTTTGAGTGCTTGGAGCCAATGCATAAACATACGAACAATATTATGATGACAAACTCATTATGATTCACATCGTCGATTTCTTTCTTCTCGAAGGCATTGTTGCACATATTTTCATAAAAAAATCCATATTGGCCATTATTATGTGACTACATTGGAGTTCTGTAGTCAAATCTTTTTGTTTTTTCATAAATTGTTCTCGGCCTAAAAAAAACAGCAAAACTGGGTTCAAACTCAGAGCTTGCACAATGGGTGATATGACAGACATGCTGTCCATTTAGCCATCTGAAACACAATGTCAGTAAATTTTTAAGTCCGAGGTGAACTAAAACTCTTTTAAATTCCTCACAATCATAAAATGTTGTGCTTGTAAACCACAACATTTTATTTTGGGTTGCACTTTATATTCTAGAACATTTATATGAGAGCTTTATCAAATACATGAGTGGCTTTTATCACATACATGAACGTACCTTTATTCTTCGATAAATTTCTTTCAATGGAGGCCACACATGAAGCGCATGTCATTCCCGTTATGTGAAGATGACAGGTCATCATCCTTCCACTTCCTTCCTCTACGTCTGTTGCCATGACAGAATCGCCACTGAACTTGACATTCCACTTATCCCCGGTGGACTTGGAGCTAGTAATTTGGTTTGAACTGGTTATAGGTGGTTTGGCTATTTTTTTTGCTTCATCTAGAAAAAACAAATTATAATTTAATTAACAATATTGGTATATATAATTTAACAGTTCTTTATAATGACAATATAAGAAACTATACATGTACAAATATATGCAATATAGTTGGGTACAGGCTGTGGAAACTGGATGCTGTTGAAACGGGAAATGGTGAATCAAGTTCCAAGAATGTAGGAATACTTCCATACGACTTGTATCAACAATTTTATGGCTCAGATTACAAACATAATTTCTATTTTCTTTTAATTCACAACAATCTCAGTAACTTACCGGTAGTTATGTTAAAGCGCGGTTGTCATCGCGCAGTGCATGTTCGAATTTCATGTAAATAAGCAGTGTGTTTTACGTGCGTTGTATATGTCGCTATGAGTCCCATATCGAACAGGACGCAGCGACACGATCACTGTCGCCCTCTAATCTGTATAACAAGCGATGATACAAAAAGTGGACTGTGTTCTCTTACATCTCAGCATTCAGACAATCTGGTATATTATATAGCATTATATAGCTACAATGTACAATGAGCTTCAGTGAATATTCATAACTCAACATTTTATTTCTCCCACTTGTCACTAACAAAAAAAATTACACCTTCAACCAGTCAGGACTAAGACAGCTTAATCCCTAATACAATAAAATTGCACACAATATTAAAATTGCTATTACGTAATATGCAGTAGAGAACTCACTCATACTTCTTCTAAAAATAAACCTTTACAAAAACCATTCACATATAATTTGGAAACATTGATGGCAGTGTCAATTTTCTTATTCTCATTATACGTTGTGTGCATGTGTTGCTAACAGCCTGTGCGCTCCAGATGACACTGACGAATCTACACATTGAGATGCACGTTTTCTACAAATTCTTTTGTTTCATCTCCTTTCATTTGCATTTCATTTCTCATCAGACAACTTACCAAATTGTTGATGTGAGTATTTTTACACACTCTATTAATATCTCTCTAAAACCTAATATTAATTTTAGAACAAATACTTTATGATGAAATAATACTGTAAAACTTTATTTTAGCTGGAATTAATTTTCGCTGAAATGACTTTTTGGGTGTTTTGTATGGAATTTATTTTCACTGATTTTTGACGAGTTGAATGTAAAATATAGAAAAAAAAAGGTATATTCGCTGGATTTTATTTTCACTAAATCATTCCTTCAGTGAAAATAGCGAAAATAAATTTTAAGCGAGTAGGTGAAATTGATGTCATTTAAAACTTAGCAAAGTAGATAAGTCAAAACGCAAAATGTGTGATTCTGATAATGTATACCGGTACAATACAGTCAGACATAACTTAAAGCGAGGGAGTCATCACCTGCACATGCGTCAGATGGCCAGAGCATGTCATGGTTTACAAACAAGTGTCTACCCACGAGCCTTTGCGTTTTTAGCGTGTGTTATCGTTGCTTGGGACTCAATTCCCGGACGTACGCTGGTGACGACCCTCCCATTTTAATTTCCAAGCTGACTATCAGCTGGCTTTGTATTTTCATAAAATCTTATTTTTAAAGCAAGTGTCATTGCGACCAATAATTCAACTTTTTTTTGTAATATTTGCCCATGTTATCAAAAAGAGACATACTTAGGAAGATTACTGTAGAATACTTTATTTTAGCTGGACTTAATTTTCGCTGAAAACACTTTTTGGGTGTTTTGTATGGAATTTATTTTCACTGATTTTTGACAAGTTGAATGTAAAAAATAGGAAAAAAGGTATATTCGCTGGATTTTATTTTCACTGAATCATCCCTTTAGCCAAAACTAATTCCAAGTGAAAATAAAGTATTTTACAGTACTCAGTATAATTCAGATAGATACGTCTTTTAGTTTTGAAAAACAAGTTAAGATAGCTTTAGGCATTCTTCAAACTAGCTTAATGTTAAGGTATGTTCAGACTGTACTGTAAGGCAGGAACTGACTTTTTCAGATTTTTAATTGGATAGCCCACATCTTGCTTGTTCCTGAACATTCATACATTTCAGTTTGGTGATCTATTAAAAATTTGATTATTTTTATTTCAAACTTTCATATTTTTATATTCCGAACCATTTCACAGATAAATAAATAACAAATCCGCCAGTAGGTGTTAGTATACCCGGTAAATTAGAATACCCGGTAGTTCATTCAGGAATTTTAAACTAAGTAAGTTCAACAATATTATGATTGCTGGATTTGAAAAGGAAGACAACACAACGTCTAATGTTACAGGTGTATTTGTAAATTTTCGTAATTATATGTCAGAATTGGCAGCTGTTCTGGTTTTGATGCATCCATCATGTCCTGAAGCTTAATAAATTTACAACTATTAAGTAACCCCAATATTACTGTTTAATATAATCAAAGACCAAAACTCCATGACTTTACAAATTCGTGATAACGGTATATTAATAAGATTATCAAGGCTCGCACAAGAATTATTGAAATTATTAGACAGACTCCAACAAAATAATCTAGTTGATTAGTAATGGTTAATTAACTATTAACTGTATTCAATAAACAATCATACTTCAATGAAAAGGTCAAGGAGAGAGTTAACATGTAAAATAAATACTGGTAAATAGCTACAGAATACAATAAGTTGTGTCACAGATGTGTGATGTCATTATGGGTTATGTCATAATGTATATATGTGACATATGCAATATTACAATGTTTTAGACTGACGTTCAGATAAACTAATATGTTATAATGGCAACACATCAACCACTGTCGCCTGTTGAATCCATGTGCCAACTTTTGAATGTCAAAGTCAATTGCATATTAATTATTTCCTTAAATTTTAAATTTTTTTTAGGAGAACTAGTAAACAATGGAAAAATTATGCCTTTCTGGTTCCAAATTTAACAAAAAAAAACATAAAAATGTAGCAGCGCCAATTTTGAGGGCATCTTTGTCACACTCAAAGTGCTAATAATAACACAATGTTTGCCGATAGCCACTGCAGACACACTTAAAATCAATGGGAAAACTATACAGCACGCGATGTATTAAATCAATGTTTTTAAAAAAATCTAAAACTATTAAAATATATATCAAAATTATAGTTAATACAATCACAACCAACCTGACTATTAACACTAATTAGGCTTATCTCATCTGTACATATATATCCATATATTTAAGTCCACCAGCCAGTCAGTGTGCGCGTACGCTATCACCTTCAGTCAGATACAAAATGACTGGCTCCAATTGCTGTCATAGTTGTTTAATGCACGACACACTTTATATATATTCTCTCCATCACCCAGTATATTTATTTACTACACACCTATTCAACTGGCAGTGAATGCCTACACTTATTTGTATATCAATCAATTATGCAAATCACCCATATGTTAGGAAAAAATAACGCACTGTACACGTCTACTATTGTGTAACATGATTAATTGCTTGTAGAAAAAGTCAAGACCAAATATTCTGAGAAATTTCTACGGTAAGCACTACTCATAAGTTCTTATATATTCCATGTACATGTACCAGGGTATTATCAATTTTAGGGTGAAATAACACAAGTGTATTTATTTATTTATTAAGCAGGTTGTTTTTGTCATGATTGTATGGTAAAGTATTGGTATATTTATATAACGTTTACCTATAAAAATACAGTTTTTAGTGACAGAATGTGATGAATAGTAACTGAGAAAATGGGAAAATTGACGATTGTGAATTCATTCCTTGAAATGGAATTGATAGGTTTAATTGAGTGTAGTTAATTCTAAACAATCCTGTCTAACAGCCTGTCTATTTTAAAAACAAAACTTGTTCAGTAGACTCACCGAGAATTTCAGTAAAATTTCTTAATCAGAGCAATCATTTCAGTGCCATACATTTTTTTAAATATTTAAACTAAATTATTAAGTCCATTGCAGAAAATATAAAAGTTGGAGAGGTAACACAGTTGAGAAGCACCAAACTAAACAGATCATCAATGAAGTTTACTCACTGTCAGGATTACATGAAAGAAAATTCATTTGATAAATACTGAGCAAACAATGGTGGTATATCGTATTGAAATTGTTACTGGCTATTCAAAAACTTAAATTTTAAATGAATTTTCTGATTGGCATTCCAGAATTCTCTGAATAAACTTGTTCCTAAGACCAGTTACATGCAAGATTTCTCCATACCAAAATTTTAGTACCACATTTTTAGGTTTCTTTTCCAAAATTTCTTTGGTAATTTTCATGATTTTTTAGAAATATTAAAAATAAAATTATCATATGAAAGGTGAAAAAAATTGATTTAAAAAAAATAATTATCATATTTTAGGATTTGATAGTTACTGTAAAATTTGTATTAGAAGCCGTGGTTTATAATAAAATGTTACAATGCAACAGAGGGGATGCGGCTTCTATTAGAGCATCTACACATATGAGAAATGATGAATTTTTGATCCCCAATCGTTAAAAAGAATGCGTGCGACTTCTATTAGGGATGCAGCTTCTAATACAGATTTTACGGTAAGTGTTAAATTTAATTAAAATCCAATGTTAACGGTAAATCTGGTGAAAATAAAAATGGAATATATTTTTGCAATGGAGGGTAGCAAACCCGCTCTCTGGTCCAAATTCAATATGAATTTTCTAATATAGGACAACACATTTTTTTCACTCACCTGGCACAGATGCTTCAAATCCCATTTCATCAATCTCATTGACTAATTGGTCAACTGTTACTTTCATTGGATTATACTGTATAGTCGCCATCTTTTCATCCAGAGATACACTGATAGAGTTCACACCAGACACGTCCACCAACTTGCCTTCTATTGACCTCACGCAAGAGTTACATGTCATTCCAATTACGGTTATCAATGCTGTTCGTAAAATGCCCTGTTGAGGAAGTGCCAGTGGCAAGCGGCATTCAAAACCCATGTCATTGACCGCTTCTCTGAGACTCTCCGGATCAGTCCCACTTGGATCAAAAACTATTGTAGCATTTTTATCTTTCAGAGACACAGTTATCCTTTTAACAGCTTGGATATCAGAGATTTTCCCTTCAATGTTTTTAACGCATGAATTACAAGTCATTCCTTCAATTTCAAGTGTAATGGTCTGAAAAGATGCCTTTGAGAGGCGGTCTCCAGGGAAACTAGCTTCAAAACCCATCTCATCAATCGCATCTTTCAACTTCCCAACATCAGTGAGTCTAGAATCGTACAAGACAGTAGCGTTTTTATCCTGCAGGGAAACTTTGATGTTACTCACTCCGGAATGTTCAGATATCTTCTCTTCAATGCTCCGAACACACGAATTACAAGTCATTCCTACAATTCCCAGCACAACAGTAGACAGCCCATTTGACGACAAAGACGCCTCAAAACCCATGTCATCAATACCTTCCCGCAACTTCTCAGGAGTTATTTTATCGGGATTGTAAGTTATTACTGCATTATTATTTACTAAAGAAACCGTGATGGTTTGCACACCTACGAGTTCAGATATTTTCCCCTCTATGCTTTTGACACAAGAATTACAGGTCATACCTTGGATATCAACTGTCACGGTTTCCATGGTTTCTAACTTCACCTGCATCAGTGGATCAAATTCCGCCAGAACTGGACTCTCCTTGAGGGTAGCTTTGAACCCCATGTCGTCGATTGCATCTCTCAATTTCTCAGGATCAGACATTGTCACATCATACTCTATTATGGCCTCACTTTTCTCCAGCAATACGCTAATTCTCCTCACGCCAACGACTTGGCTCATCTTTCCTTCAATCGTCTTAACACAAGAGCCACATGTCATACCATTGATGTGTACTGTAAAAGTTTTTGTTCTGTCGGAATGTTTAATTCTGGCTTCAAATCCCATATTGTCCACGGCATCTCTTATCTCATCTGCAGATATAAAATTTGATGCATATTTCACATATCCTTCCTTTTTGTCCAGTGACACTGTTATATTCTCGATCCCTTTAACCTTTGACAGTTGACCCTCGATTGATCTCACACAGGAGTTGCAGGTCATCCCTTCTATAGAAATTACTACAACATTCACATTCCCACCACCATCCTGCTTTACGCTAGCTTCAAAACCCATGTCATCAATTTTATCTCTCAGTTGCCGTGGTGATATGTTCTCTGCTTGGAATGTAATAATAGCTTCTTTATTTTCAAGAGAGACCTATGAAAGAAAAAAATAAAGTTAATATTTAATTAGAGGTCATTAATGACAGTAAAATCATTCAAGTATCTCACTGTTAATGCTGCGTTAATTGAATAATTAAATGGTAACAATCAAATGTGAACAATTTTAATTAAAAATAAATTTTAAACATAATAAAATGATCAACGGCGTGCACATGTACATGCATTAGCTGGTTGATTTATCCTTTGGGATAACCATTTTTTTTAATTATAATCTTCAATCAATATCTGGGGGGACTGAGAGAAGTGACACATAAACCTAATAAATAGATTTGAGATATCTAGTTGTTAGGTTAATTACCATGTGTGTAACATGAAAAATGTTTGTAACAAACCATTTTGTATTTATTTACACTTAAAACGCTACAGTTGTCACGTCATATCATGTTTGATATGGGACCAGTATACAATACATGTAAAATATGTGAATTTCAAAATGTAATGTTTTAAGTGAAAATAGGCAAAATTTAACTTGACTCGATATCTCGGTATCCATACATTTACCGGTAACACACTCAGGAATATATTATGAATTCATGTATTTATATGCGTGTTAATGTATAAAATCAGAGGAACTATAAAAAGCATGTTGATGAACAAATTCTAATGATCAAACACCGGAACAAAACAAAAGTGTTTTCTCGACAATAAAAACATATGGCTATGGTGATTGAATGGAAAAAAAATACACCCAAATAAACAAGTATTGTGTACGTGCACTGCTGAAAATAGAAACTGTCAGTGTGTTACAGGACACTCTAAAAATCAATAATGATCACTCATACTGAAATATTGATGAAAAAGTTTTCATAGCCACATGAAGACAACACTACAGATGATGAAGACGATAATTGCATTTTACGGTATATTAAACAAAATGTAAATTAAAATTCACTCACATTAAAATAAAATTGTTTTTCGTTAATTAATTTGAGCTCAATGTGGGCTGTATTTTGAGCGACGTTATGAATTTTTATACATGAAACAGTCCCTTATGGTATTTTTGACAAAGCTGAACAGAGACAGAAATGCTAAAAGACATAGAAAATGAAAAGTTTTTGTAAAAACCATATGTTGGCAGTAATAGAGTTGGTTTTTAATACGACAATTGTAATGGATATTTTCTAGGATGGCTGATGAAGTACTATGATTTGTATGAAGAGGTTTCCTGCATTCCATCACTGAAAGGCAGAGTAAGCTGAACGTCGTCTGAAAGCTGGATTATTCAAGGTATGCAAGTAATATCAATGTGAGAGATTAGTATTTGAAGTTGAATGAAGGACAATTCTCTATATTTGGTAACTTATAAAACCTTATATGCTAATGTGTTATCCATATTTGGTGTCCTGGAACATGAAATCAACAATTGAGGTAAGGAGATTCATATTTGGCAATAATATTAATTTCATAAAAAGTAACATGAAATCAACACTGATAACAAGAAATTCAAATGTGATAACATGAAAATAATTTGGATATTGAACTCCATATTCGGCAAAATTAAATCCATATTTTTAACAAACTATTCTAGACTGCGAAATGAGAGAAAATCAGGAATTCTTTTGAAATAGAGAATAAAGTACTCCATACTGCCCATAATGCATAACTAGGATGAGATGTGTGCAATGATGAGCGAGACAAAGTACAGCCCATAATTCAAGCGAACATCCCCAAGCGAGCCCTGTTACCATGCAATAATGGCAGTACAGAGTCCCTTGTTTCAATTATAATACTGTAGTCTGTTAAAACACATACTGAATAAGCATACAGTGGTAGTTTG
The DNA here is from genome assembly GCF_978046115.1 of Saccoglossus kowalevskii. Lineage (NCBI taxonomy): Eukaryota > Metazoa > Hemichordata > Enteropneusta > Harrimaniidae > Saccoglossus > Saccoglossus kowalevskii. The sequence continues at coordinate 21,143,810 of NC_140644.1, forward strand.
AGACGATAGAAATCAACAGTGCGATCAGCACGTAATGGACATGAAAGTGTAGCAGTTTATGAGCAAACAATGCACAAACATACGTTATGTAAATTTCCAGATGATAATGACAAAATCATTGAGTTTTGCTGTTAAAAATATTCATACGAATGTGGAAAAACTTTGAATGTTGAAGTGCACAACCACAATCTTGTATTGTATACTAGTGCAATGCCTTCAAGTACTGTTCTGTTATTATCTGATAACAGGACTGAAGATGATAATGATCGGCCAATGAGAATGTGGCATTTCAATAACAGGTGATCTGTTACAAAACAGCTACATGTACCTCAAGTTTGTTTTATTGACATAGACACAGACATGTACATGTGAACATCACTGCTATTTTATCTTTGAATACAAACGTACAATGTACTCTTGCCAGCTAGTCACTGTACATGTATATGCACCCAAATTGTAAATAATTCATTTTGTTTGACCTTTCAGTGCGCATATGTAGCCATTTCCAGGATAATTTGTCAATCTATTGCTTTGTGCAATTACATGTAGTTTTGTATATCTATAATCTAAAAGTGTAGAAATGTGGTTTATAATAATACAAATTTGACATTAATCATATTACTCACTGTAATCCTAATGACAACTGCAGAGTAAGTCTTATCTACCAGTGATGAAACTATCCTAGTTTTAAATAAACTACATTCTTTACATTGTATAAATAAATGAATTTTTGTATGAAAACGAAAAAGTTTACATAATAAATTAAACTGAAACAATACAGGGTGGGAAAGATGTTAGAGCAGACATAGCACTCACGGCTGCCCACCGACTGTATTATGTTAGACCTTACTTCTAAATTAAATTAATCAAAAAGGGGCAATTATCACATTAGTGCTAATTAATTACCCAGACAAAATTAATTTTTAATTAACCAATTAACACATTTTGACCTGAAATACACATAAGCAATTTGCGAGTTGACCTCTAAATGAAATATTGATGTATTAAGGTAGCGGGATTATTATTTGCATACTTGTTTTCATCTTCTAATTGTGACCAAATGACTACAAATAGACCCAGGAAAGTATATATTTTTAGAATCGCCAGACTTCAAGTTTTTCAAAGGTGTGTTTGCCATGCCCGTATCTGCATTCTACGGTGCGTTACTCAATCAAAAGTGAAAAATTACTTTTTTTGTAAAAAAAATAATTACGCATTTATGCTGGTGATAAGAAGTTTTTTTTTCACTTTTCCTAGTTGTTCAATAGTCTGGTAAATTGAATGTGTCTGGTCAGTTTTATTCAAGCAACACGTTTTAAAAAGTAGTGTCCTGAATTTTAATTTCTGTTTTAGTCTCATTGCCCCCAACTCAAACCACAACACATTGGTAAATAATCCATGAAATAGTTTGTCTGGACACATTCAGGTTCCTCTCATTGTCACCTTAAAGCCGTGAAAATTTGGTGTTAATCCGACGACAATAAGTATACGTTATTTTTTGTTAAAGACCTTGTATTTTGAAAAACATAAACTCCTAGAAAACGTTGATGAAGTCACAGCAAAGATTTTCAAACTTGTTTATCTGCATAAGCGATTCGTTTTCCCATCAAGGTCTGTTTTAACACGTGTAGGAGCGCCCAAATGTGTAAGGCTATTGGAAACCAAAAAAATAAAGGAATGGGATAGCTATAGTTCAATAAAATCGCCAGATGAAAACACCAAAATCAATGATTTTTTTCAGTGGCTGTGTGACCTTGTGTCTGACACATTCATATGCAAATGACTAATCTGTGAAATAAACAGGGGCAGAGACAAACCACTCAAATGTTTGGAAACACTAATTGTGTGTCAGATAGCTACTGATAACACATCCTGACATTGCTTTGTCTTGAGTTAATCTTTGAAACATATAGGCACACAGATTAAACCTGTGTTGTTGATTTTGGAAAACACTACTGAAGCTTCATTGCTTCCCTTCAGAAAATCTACATTTTAACCAACTTACATGACATTCAAGTTTACGTTGACTTTATCAGATGAAAGTTTATAGTGCATTTCATCAATTAATAAATAAATGTGAAAATCGTAATTTTCAACACAAATAATAGTCTCGCTACCTTAAGTATTCAAAACATTCAATTTTTTAATGTTCTTTCCCAGTGTACAACATCTGTTTCTTTATTATGTTTGTCATTGTTAATTGATAAGTGTTAGGTTATTATGACTCTCTGGCGCAATGTTATATAATGCAGGTAGTGCTATGGCTTAGAATTGACAGATTATTTACATTGTGGAAGGGTTTCATTGAGTGAAAATCAGGAGGCAAAATAGCCATAGCTAAAATGTGTGTTTATGAATTTAAAATAGAAATTTAGCTTAAAAGAGAATAGTCTGTCTGTGAAATTAAATTACTTATGCCAACTGATGCATAGAGACATACTCATTAAAATATCATGTACCGGTAACTATTTCAAAGTGTTTAACAGTAATTGCCTTGTCTGCATGGCTGCTCCACATTTCAGACACTAATATACCACTATTGGTCATTCATTTATGTAAATCCACACATGTCCTTATGCAGACTGTAAATCACTATAGTAATAGTCATATGTAGAGTGTACTTGCTACAGATAACTGTATATAACTGTATGTAAATGGACATTGTAATAATCATGGACATTGTACCTGTACATATATACCGGTAACTGTGGCACACTTTTGTAAAATCAGACCTTACATCTTGGCTAAGACTGTGTCGCTTCAGTGATGATGCAATGAATTCTCCCTACACTAAATATAGTAATGTACATCACAGTCCCTCAGAGGGACTGTGTGTACATATATTGAAAAAGTTGGCCAAATGTTGGGTTTATAAAGCCCTAACATCAAGTTCAGATAATATTAACAACTAAGATAATGCAGATTCCAATGAAAGTTCTCGGCTAAAACATGCATTTATATGAAACATCATTTCTATTATCATATGGTTACATTGAATTATCCATGAGCATATGACAAAACTTACAATAGAACTTTTGTATTTATATACTAGGTAAATAATCTCTGTTCAGTACTGTACACAGGACTTGGAAACTGCTTGATAAATCTTTCAATTTCATCGTTTGTGTTGCGCTATGTACTAGTAGTAGTAGTCAGAAATTAAAATAATTTACAAAATTCATTCCCACAACAAGGTTTAGTATGTAAACCAATGGTCACAAGTTGGAATTTTCTATACTCACTACATTTTCAAGACACTTCGCAATCCTGAATAACAATTTAGTGAAAACACCAGCATTTTTCAACACAAGTAAATGTACATACCCGGTACATGTACAAATGTATGCAAGCTAGGCTTATACACATTATAAGCAACTTTGATTTTACATGTGGTAAATGTTTTGAGATAATATTGAAATATTTCATACACACTCAATGAAATCATTTCTGTTAACTGAGCATAAATACAGCATGTACCGTGTAATACATTCTACACACAATAATGGTAATATACCAGCTGTTAACATTAATCCTAATTCAAGAATTATCACAGTTTGTTGTCATAACAATATTATTAATGGATCAGTGATTTACATACATCATCATAATTTACGAATGAATGTACTAAGATCATAACATAACTATTTATTCAACTGATGTTTCCATGGCAACATAATTCACTGTTAATATTCCAATAAATCCTAGGATTATTCTGTAATTCACAGCCCCCCTCCCTTATGTCAATTTTTGCATTAATTAATTAATTAATCAACTGCTTTTTTTTCATATTTTTAAATACTACAGCTAAACTAAATTTGTGTCATGTGACATCATGCATATATATTTGAGATAGCAACACAAAAACAGCTGGAAAAGTATTTTTTTTGATCATCTAAAACCAGAAATGAAATTTGTTGAAGAAGTTATTATAGGTCACCCATGGGTCAAATTTATGAATGCACTATCTGGAGTAAGTAAATAGATGGCAAATAGTCTTGTTGCACTTGTGTACTCAGGTTTCGAGACACGTGTCGATTGAAGTCTTCAGTTATCAGCACATACTAGATTATAGTATGAAAAATCACTTAAAAGTTGTACCCACATATAGCACAAACCGGTAGACTCTATCCTCAGAGAGTCAGATTACAATTTCACTACCAATCTACAAATTTCAGATTTAAAAGTTAAAGCTATGTATGTATGCATGCAATAGTATCATGTAGTTCTTTTATATTATGAGTATTTTAAAATCTAAATGACAGGGACTGTGACATTAATGTCTTGTTTCAAATTATATTATTAAATTATAGTGATACACCAACAAATACTGCTTGATTTTTCAATCAAAATTTCAAGTGACATCTCTAATTAATAGAATCACAATTTACCATAATTACTGTCAACATAATTCACTATGGAATCATAAAATAATATCAATACTATTGCATTAACATGTACATGTACACACATGTAAAGTTTCATTCAAAAGCTCAATCATCGTAAAATAGACTTTTTTTATTTGATGACCGATCAGTCAGTGACAATTCAAAGTAAACTGATAAATACGCAGACAATGTACTTTACCTTTTAGACGATACAGCTACTAGCAGACAAATAGACCAGAAGATAATGCTACCTACAACCCCAAGGCCCTGCCCTTAACTCAAACAATGACCTCTATTTGTACACAACACCATCCATTTGATAAGCTATAACGTGGTGATACTGCACGCAAGCGATTTAAAATATAACTAGGAGTACCGGTAATTATTCTATTTATTAAAACAACTTCAGTGGAATATAACGCAACATTAAATAGATTAATACCTAGATAACCATGGAAACTATATTAAATTTGAAAAAATAAAAAAAACGTATGTCAGAGATGTCTGTGCCATTCACAGAGTGGCACATTTAAAGTTAAATATTAGCCAACCATATTTCTCATTTACTGACCAAAATACAGGCAGTGCATTTGGAGAAAAGTGATAAATTATTTTCTGCTACATATTTTTTGATTAACTTGCAATACTGACTCTGATTGTCTCAATAAACACCAACCTAACTGGCTAGCCAATCAGAAAACACCAACCTAACTGGCTAGCCAATCAGAAAACACGTTAATAACAGGCTGAGTGAATTAGAAGTGACTTTACAAGATTGTCTGTGATTTGTTCAACACACCCTGTAATCTACTGACTAGCCAATCAAGAAAACCTTCACTTGTTATGTGTTATTCAGACATCTTACCTGTATATTCAAAACACTAGGTATCTTTGCTATATGTTGTTGTATTGTGTTGACACATGACTGACATGTCATACCCTCTACACCAATCACACACCACTTACTGTCCATTCTGGAGGAAGTTGTTAGATCAGTCTAATTAAATTCTGAAAAATACAAAAGACATTTACATTTAGAAACACTTTCAATATTCCGGTCAATTAAACCATACACAAAAAATCAGCAAGGCAGAAACTATGTTTACTACCTTATAAAAAATATGTTTGGATATTTAGAGTACTAACACATTTCCACTTTTGGTTCGATTTAAAATACACGAATATTCACTTTTGAGATATAATGTGTATATAATATAATGTGTTGATTCTTGGATATTTTATCTTCGTCGTCCTGTACTTCGTTTAGTAATTCAAACTTCCCAGTTTACATAAAAAAAGGTGAGTTTCGCAATTTCGACATGGAAAATCGAAAAGTTTATAACAGTTATTAGAGTACATCAAATTAGTTTTTCAGGAAACACCCCTGGGATCTGCAATTTATAGAATAAACGCAGTATATTTATATGTAATAATTAAACTACGAAATTAATTATAGTTGGTCAGCATTCAGAATTCTGGTTTCCGTAATAACAGGTACATAAACAATGTCTGATATAAACTGTTGATTTACATGTACACAGTATGCTAGCATATTTAACCTTGGCTTTCTCATGATAACTACCAGGTGCCGCAAAGAGGCTGGTGTTTTGATGATGATTATGATCAGATCATTGTTATAAAAATATGCTAACCAATAATACCATAAACAGTTTATAGGTGTATTTGCTACATTATTAATGCATGCATTTATGTAAATAACGAAGCTACGTGAGTCTATGGTCAAAATAAATCATATTTTAATGATCAAGCACACAATAATATCACTGTCATCAGTATTTTGATTTTTCCTTTACATGTACATCAACACATTTTAATAGGCAGAGTTTTGAAAGCAAGAAAAGTTAGTTTTTAAGCCAGTCTAAAGCTAGTGAAATGTTATGCTTGGATTGTACTGTATGTCTTACACTGAAACCACACAAACTCATACAGGTACTAAATGACCTGCATAATGTTCAATAAATGGCAGAGGCATTAAGTTTCAGTTTTGTACAGTTTAAAAGGAATTCCCAGTACTCTATAGGTTTCACACTCCAATAATCATATGTATTAAGTTGCAAGGTCAAATAAAGTCACCCACAATATGTAACCATCTGCATTTTGAAAACAACTTATAAAGATATATTTTGCCAAGTACTGTAAATGCATTAATTATTTAATGGGTTTTAATTTCTCTATTTTCTCTGATGAGTAAAATCCGCTGAATTAAATCTGTGTGAACATATGAAGTAATAAAACTCATTGTTTTCTGACAAATTCATGAAATTAAACACAGTGAATATGCTCAAAACATCAAAATAGTGAAATTATATGTCAGGGAAAATAAATAGTTTACAGTACTAGTGAAGCTGAATCGACATTTTTGGGACTTATAACATGTATGTTTTGCTTCTAAAAAATAGACAAATGGCACTTTTAAATAATAATTATTTTATAATTTTGCGTACTTTACTTAATGGCTCAATGTGTGAAATACCCATGCCTCTTAAGTTTTTACATTGTCATCTATGGGGATAGGAGACTGTAATGATTTGAGGCTATGACGTTTAGTTTTATAGTTATTTGCATAATGATATTGATACATTGTATGGAACATCCCTTGAGTATTTAGACTCAGTTCCAGGCCTAGCAGTTGAGCAATAAACACCTTGGCTACAAGTGCTACTCTCCAGTGCGTTATTCTCTTATCATATTTGGTGACCAATACTCACTTGGTTCACTCCGCCTTGAGAAGTCGGTTCTCAGTTTACTCTGGCTAGAAACTACCAACACTGCCATAATGATTGCGTTTAATTTAGAAAAATTTTCAGTATTAAAAAAATGCTTGGTTTAGTTGGAGAGACATATATATATCTGGAATTCAGTGAAAATAATAAGCATGTAATGGTGGTTGCAGAAACAAATAAAAAGAAAATTACAAAGTATGCAAACCAGATGATATAGTATAATTGGAGTACTTGCACATAGATGACGCCTTGAGATAAAAATGTATTCACCCAAGCAAAATTTGGTAAATTATAGCCATACACAAGATGGGTATATCTTAAACTGTCCAAATTTACGAGGTTATCTTGTGATGCAGGCATTTGAGATAGCAAGAAGTTTAATGTTTTTATGAAGCACAATAAATGGCATACTATAAATGTATTAATTATTCACTGTGTTTTAATTTCACTATTTTGCTGATAAAGCTACTTGAACATGTAAAAAAAAATAAAACTCATTGTTATTGTTTCCTTGACAAATTTGTAAAATTAAAACACAATAAATATGCTCAAAATATTAAAATAATGAAAATAAATTGTTTCACAGAAGTTAATCATTTGAATATAGAGTATACCAAAGGCAACTCTCATTTGTCATGAAATCAAGTCTCCACAATTAATTTTTCTGTATATTTAAAATGCTTTGACAAAGATGTTTAAAGCTGTGAGAAATTACCTTAGTTGTCATATTTTTGTTGGTAGCATATGCATTTATGATATAGGTGTGCTTTAGCCATAATAAGTCATACATGTATTTGAATTATTCCACTGTATATTGGAGATGCGCTTTTAACAAACTAGGCATTCAGAAAAATGCTCAGAATATTGTGTTTTGTTATTTAATATTCCTTGAATAAGAAATGTACAATAATATATTATAGAGAACTTATATTTAAATATGATTTGTTTTCCAAAATTGAATCAATAACAAAATCAGAATTTTAGAATATACACTGTAAATTTCACTATAGAATTTATAGATTTTGAGATGACTGAAATATAGTTATAGGGAGATTCATTTCATTTATTGATCTTTATTCATAACCATATTGTTTTCTTCATATTTCATTTTTTTTTGCATATAATGCTACGAGAAACTAGCACACACAGTTTTAATATTTTTTTTGAACGTCAGTGTAAACACCATATTTGTGATCGGTCAATGAGAACGCCTCCCGTCGTCAATATTGTAACTCAACGTGATCTATGGCAACCTTACATGTTTTTGGCGCTCGTTTTAGCAGTTGCGTTTCAGTTGTTTTCAGTTGAGTTCTAGTTAACATGACGTGTCCGTTTCAGTTTTCACCGCTGAGAAGATCGAACCACCCTTTCTCCCATAATAGTCAGGGTCCACATATACATGTGTACGCGTATACACACTTGGCTGAAAAGAAATATAGGTTTGTCTAAAACATGTCCCACGTCATATACTAGTAAACTAATGTCAGTATAATTCGCTAAACAGTTTTACGTAAATTAGTTTTACCCTAGGGCTAGTCTACAATAATTCCAGCTGATAACGCAACATGTGGGCAAAGGTAACAACAGTCAGTAGGATCAAAGGTCACCACCAAAGATGATATTATCCATTACATGTACAATGCAATTACAGGCACAGCATATAGTTATAAGCACTGTATTAATTATGATGCATGGTATCTCTTAGTGGTATATGTTTCACAAAGATCAGCAATATATATATATGTCATATGTTTGACTACTGAAAAAATTTAAGTACAATATAACTTCTTAAACTATTATTGTAACACATACAATTTGCAAAAATTCAACATAGCTCACTTTTAACAAGTACAAATGTGTAATTATTGTTCGTTGATAATGATTTGTAATTTGTTTTCGATTTTTAAACATGAATAGATAGTTTTCTAAATAAATTGAATAAATTTTCTAAAAGACAGCATAAATTTGAAATTCATTATTAAAAGATAATGATTACCGGGGACTCAATATTTCTACAAAAATATGAAATATTTTTCCAAAAATGATGGTCTTGAATTGTCTAACAAATAGAAGTGGCTGAATAACTGTATACAATAATTTTACAATAATACAATTTTTTATGTCCTTCCATTCATTGCACATATAATAAGCAATGCTCCATAATTCTAAGCAATGTTAACAGAACACAACATATAGAATTTAGGTTGGTTAATTAAAGAGCGGTGTTCGTCGCGCAGCGAGTGTTCGAAATTCATGTAAATAAACAATGTATTTTACACGCATTGTGTACATCGTTATGAGTCCCATATCGAAGAGGATGCAGCTCGACGACCATTTCAATTGATCAAACTGCATACCTGGTAGATGCACAAAAGTTTTATGAAGCATGACGATGGTTTCTGTGTCCTAACACGTTTATTTGCCTGCAAGATAAATTCACTGGTTGTCAACTGTTGAAAAACTAAGCATGCCTGCTAGACATGACATCCCAGCATTTTACGTGCACTATAGCAGGTGCTATAACATCCGACAGAAGTTAATAAGAAACCTGGTTCATCATTACAATGTGGTTTAAAGGATAAATTCCGTACTATCTGTGATTTCATTTTTGATATGTGAATATACATGCAGTAATTATGATGAAAAATTAAATTTAAATTTTTTTATTATAAAATCAAGAAATTAAAATTAATTTATTAATATCTACCATATTTAAATGCATGTTGAACTTTTTCCTTATGTACGAATACAAAAGGTCAAAGTTCATACTGGCCTTGCTGCTGATAAAACTTCCTAAAAAGCACATGGTCTAAACAGTTAGGGGTTTTCTCTCTATGTTCCCGGGACATAAAACTGAACGGCACTTTTTTTAATTTCATAAAATAACAGAAGTGAAGTTTATATACAACATTTTAATGTCATAAAATAAGTGAAGAAATATTGTTGTCTTATTAACTAGCTATCAAGTAAGGTAATCTACTAATCTGCAATCATTGTTTTACATCATTTGATCAAAAGTTGTTATTTTTCATTTTGTACCTAAGTTAGCATTTTCAATTCAGAAAACACCATAATATGAATAATGATTTTTGTGGACGAATTTGAAGGTAATCGGTTAAGATGATTATTGGAAGTATTAAAACTGCTGTGGTAAATAACAGAAATGCATAATTATAATTTTTAAATCCGAAATGTGGTATTTGTGGTAATTAACAAAATAATCAATTGATACATCACACACTAGACAATTGGATTACGGCACAATGCAATTATTAAACACCATCGCACCACAGACTCGTTTCTCTATCCACACTTGATATCCTATAAGGGGGGGGGGGTAACCACCGGGTGACAGGCACATGACACTAGACCTGGCAATGACTAATACAGCCGGACAACTGATATCAGAACCATAAAAGGACATACCATTGAAAACCACAACCAGGACAAATAGACCCATCGTGACTGAGAATATGATCGTTATATTTAACTTCCAGATATTAAAATACACACGGCGGTTTCAATAAATTAATTGTATTGTTTGTGAGCCGGTCAGTTTACTGGTATTTGCACGACATAATCCATAGTTGTACAAGCCGCTGTTGTGCAAATCTACTGTACTGTACCGTAGCCGCCAGTATTATGGACATCGATATTAATATCAACAAATAAAAACAGCAGATGCTGAGTGGGAAAACAACATATCGACTCGGTCTCCTACTACTAGTACTAGCTGTACATACCATGGCCCTGGGCAATGCACATTTTTAACTGATTTTTCGTACCTGGTTTTATCCAGACGGACGTCCACTCTTCCATATACCACGCCACCTTCGATTACGATTAAGGTGTCATCTGTTTTTGTAGAGAAACGGGAACGTCGTAGAAATACGTGCTATTTTCTTGAAGGAATCTGTCATTTACCATTAAGTCATGTGACTGCATTTGACCTATGACCGATTCGAAATAAAATTATCTAAGATGGCTGCGCCCTCACGACTGGATGGTTTTACACGCTTGCGTGAGTATTTCTATTATTATTTTTTCTCTTATATGGGCCGTGATCTGTTTCTAGTTCATTGGCAGTAGACTTGTTAACGTAACACGTACAAAACAAAAGATGAGTCGGAAGTACAGGACTGTACTTTTTTGGTCCGTACTCACCCGCATCATGTACATTACAAAGTGCGTGTCGTCACTGTGTGGGTGGCTACTAGCTGTGGAATCGATTCACAGTCAATTCGTCCCAATTCACATTCGTTCCAACACATTCGTCCCACAAGTCGATGCGTCCATTTTTTTTTAATTTTTGGTCAGCGTAAATGGTATGGATCATGTTTATGGCCTAAAAGGACCACAGAATATTAGTTGGATTAAAAGTTTCTATAAAATTAGTGAAGAAAATAAAATAAAGCGTTTTGTTGAAACATTTTGAAACTATTCAAGACATGAAATCCCTAAAGCACTATGCTTGAATTAAACACAACAACAAAAAGGAAAATTATATAAAAGATCCCCTTGATCATCATGGCATCTCACTCCTCTGTAAGGTGAGGTCAAACGCAATAGACTTGGAAGGGAATAAAACAGGATGGGAAAATTATAAAGGTGATGGGGTATGTAAGCTTTGCAATGATGGAAAGGAGGATGTTTCTCACTTTTTATTTCTTTGCAAATCAACTAACCACTTGAGAAGTGAATTCTATTCAGCACTGACCAATACAATAGTGGAAAGTGGTGGAGAACCAACTATTGTTCATAGATTTTTCTCAGGAGGAATTAATTTCAAATTTAATTTTCTCTTCAGTGATGCTTTATGGGCAATCAATAAGGATTTGGGAAATAATACATCAAACGAAATCCGAAACTTTCTCACCCACCTATGGAAATTGTATGTTACTTTTTATGCCGTTTCAAAGGCTAATAAAAACAATTATTATTAAATTATTATTATTATTACGATCTTGAGCAGGGTCAATTTCTATGCCAACTGTTACTGACACGCTAACTAATAACTCCACGTTGCGTGTACGGTGTATTTGTATATCAACTTGTGGGACGAATTGACTTTGGGACGAATTAACTTGTGGGACGAATCGACTTGAAACGAATCGACTTGTGGGACGAATGTGATTTGGGACGAATTGACCGTCCCCCGTGGAATCATAGCCCTGTGTTGCCGACCGTATTATTTACGTGACTGACTCTGGCTGGCTCATATGTTCGACGTACAACAACAAAATTAAAAAAAAGACTTCCAAATGAAATTGTTAGGGCAAAATTTGATTGTAGGTCCCACCAAAGAGCTATGGAACCGCAGCTAGGTGGCTACCACCAAAAACACGTCTTTCTGTTGTGAAATATTTGTCAATGTACCCTCACCCCTCACCCTAACTTTCCAGCCCACCTCAAATCAGTTGTATATGCGCCTCTAGTATATGTGTCCTCAAGAGGGACATATACAATTAATTTGAGGGGCGAGGGTAGGGTTCGGGTTAGAGTTAGGATTAGAGGTACATTGAAAATCTTTCCAGCAATGTCTGCTTCATATGGAATAAAAATTGATCATCAATTGAACGAATGGTCGTTAGGAGATAGGCATTGGAAATCATGGGGGTGTGACCAATGTACATGTTTCTCCTGCAACACTGTGCGTGCGTTTTTTTTCTCGGTGTCAAATTTTCAAAAATAATATTCTCATTTCTTCTTAATTTCAAATGATCGACCCCTTATGAGCAATTTCAATGTGCTCACTCACCTCGAATATTTTCTATGTACAAAAATAACATGATCACAAGACCCTACAAAACAATTTTCTCCACAGCTTTGCACCATATTCATGCCCACTTTTCAGGTGGTGTTTATAAAAGAAAAACAAACCAATAAACTTAAATACAAGCTATTTAATACGAGTTATTCAAATTAGCATCTAATAATACAGGAACAATGACAAATTTGCATACTATATTTAGCAACATTTTAACAAGACATCGTTTAGCAACTATCATAAAAAGGCTATGCTAAATTACAGGCAGCTTCTCTCAACTCGACTTCTGTTTATCCAGTGATTATTGGTGGTGACATGATTCACTAAATATCAAAAAGGCTATGCTAAATTACAGGCAGCTTCTCTCAACTCGACTTCTGTTTATCCAGTGATTATTGGTGGTGACATGATTCACTAAATATCAAAAAGGCTATGCTAAATTACAGGCAGCTTCTCTCAACTCGACTTCTGTTCATCCAGTGATTATTGGTGGTGACATGATTCACTAAATATCAAAAAGGCTATGCTAAATTACATTCAGCTTCTCTCAACTCGACTTCTGTTTATCCAGTGATTATTGGTGGTGACATGATTCACTAAATATCAAAAAGGCTATGCTAAATTACATTCAGCTTCTCTCAACTCGACTTCTGTTTATCCAGTGATTATTGGTGGTGACATGATTCACTAAATATCAAAAAGGCTATGCTAAATTACATTCAGCTTCTCTCAACTCGACTTCTGTTTATCCAGTGATTATTGGTGGTGACATGATTCACTAAATATCAAAAAGGCTATGCTAAATTACAGGCAGCTTCTCTCAACTCGACTTCTGTTTATCCAGTGATTATTGGTGGTGACATGATTCACTAAATATCAAAAAGGCTATGCTAAATTACATTCAGCTTCTCTCAACTCGACTTCTGTTTATCCAGTGATTATTGGTGGTGACATGATTCACTAAATATCAAAAAGGCTATGCTAAATTACAGGCAGCTTCTCTCAACTCGACTTCTGTTTATCCAGTGATTATTGGTGGTGACATGATTCACTAAATATCAAAAAGGCTATGCTAAATTAAATGCAGCTTCTCTCAACTCAACTTCTGTTTATCCAGTGATTATTGGTGGTGACATGATTCACTAAATATCAAAAAGGCTATGCTAAATTACAGGCAGCTTCTCTCAACTCGACTTCTGTTTATCCAGTGATTATTGGTGGTGACATGATTCACTAAATATCAAAAAGGCTATGCTAAATTACAGGCAGCTTCTCTCAACTCAACTTCTGTTTATCCAGTGATTATTGGTGGTGACATGATTCACTAAATATCAAAAAGGCTATGCTAAATTACAGGCAGCTTCTCTCAACTCGACTTCTGTTTATCCAGTGATTATTGGTGGTGACATGATTCACTAAATATCAAAAAGGCTATGCTAAATTACAGGCAGCTTCTCTCAACTCGACTTCTGTTTATCCAGTGATTATTGGTGGTGACATGATTCACTAAATATCAAAAAGGCTATGCTAAATTACAGGCAGCTTCTCTCAACTCGACTTCTGTTTATCCAGTGATTATTGGTGGTGACATGATTCACTAAATATCAAAAAGGCTATGCTAAATTACAGGCAGCTTCTCTCAACTCGACTTCTGTTTATCCAGTGATTATTGGTGGTGACATGATTCACTAAATATCAAAAAGGCTATGCTAAATTACAGGCAGCTTCTCTCAACTCGACTTCTGTTTATCCAGTGATTATTGGTGGTGACATGATTCACTAAATATCAAAAAGGCTATGCTAAATTAAATGCAGCTTCTCTCAACTCGACTTCTGTTTATCCAGTGATTATTGGTGGTGACATGATTCACTAAATATCAAAAAGGCTATGCTAAATTACAGGCAGCTTCTCTCAACTCGACTTCTGTTTATCCAGTGATTATTGGTGGTGACATGATTCACTAAATATCAAAAAGGCTATGCTAAATTACAGGCAGCTTCTCTCAACTCGACTTCTGTTCATCCAGTGATTATTGGTGGTGACATGATTCACTAAATATCAAAAAGGCTATGCTAAATTACATTCAGCTTCTCTCAACTCGACTTCTGTTTATCCAGTGATTATTGGTGGTGACATGATTCACTAAATATCAAAAAGGCTATGCTAAATTACATTCAGCTTCTCTCAACTCGACTTCTGTTTATCCAGTGATTATTGGTGGTGACATGATTCACTAAATATCAAAAAGGCTATGCTAAATTACATTCAGCTTCTCTCAACTCGACTTCTGTTTATCCAGTGATTATTGGTGGTGACATGATTCACTAAATATCAAAAAGGCTATGCTAAATTAAATGCAGCTTCTCTCAACTCGACTTCTGTTTATCCAGTGATTATTGGTGGTGACATGATTCACTAAATATCAAAAAGGCTATGCTAAATTACATTCAGCTTCTCTCAACTCGACTTCTGTTTATCCAGTGATTATTGGTGGTGACATGATTCACTAAATATCAAAAAGGCTATGCTAAATTACAGGCAGCTTCTCTCAACTCGACTTCTGTTTATCCAGTGATTATTGGTGGTGACATGATTCACTAAATATCAAAAAGGCTATGCTAAATTACATTCAGCTTCTCTCAACTCGACTTCTGTTTATCCAGTGATTATTGGTGGTGACATGATTCACTAAATATCAAAAAGGCTATGCTAAATTACAGGCAGCTTCTCTCAACTCGACTTCTGTTTATCCAGTGATTATTGGTGGTGACATGATTCACTAAATATCAAAATGGCTATGCTAAATTACAGGCAGCTTCTCTCAACTCGACTTCTGTTTATCCAGTGATTATTGGTGGTGACATGATTCACTAAATATCAAAAAGGCTATGCTAAATTACAGGCAGCTTCTCTCAACTCGACTTCTGTTTATCCAGTGATTATTGGTGGTGACATGATTCACTAAATATCAAAAAGGCTATGCTAAATTAAATGCAGCTTCTCTCAACTCGACTTCTGTTTATCCAGTGATTATTGGTGGTGACATGATTCACTAAATATCAAAAAGGCTATGCTAAATTACATTCAGCTTCTCTCAACTCAACTTCTGTTTATCCAGTGATTATTGGTGGTGACATGATTCACTAAATATCAAAAAGGCTATGCTAAATTACATTCAGCTTCTCTCAACTCGACTTCTGTTTATCCAGTGATTATTGGTGGTGACATGATTCACTAAATATCAAAAAGGCTATGCTAAATTAAATGCAGCTTCTCTCAACTCGACTTCTGTTTATCCAGTGATTATTGGTGGTGACATGATTCACTAAATATCAAAAAGGCTATGCTAAATTAAATGCAGCTTCTCTCAACTCGACTTCTGTTTATCCAGTGATTATTGGTGGTGACATGATTCACTAAATATCAAAAAGGCTATGCTAAATTAAATGCAGCTTCTCTCAACTCGACTTCTGTTTATCCAGTGATTATTGGTGGTGACATGATTCACTAAATATCAAAAAGGCTATGCTAAATTACAGGCAGCTTCTCTCAACTCGACTTCTGTTTATCCAGTGATTATTGGTGGTGACATGATTCACTAAATATCAAAAAGGCTATGCTAAATTACAGGCAGCTTCTCTCAACTCAACTTCTGTTTATCCAGTGATTATTGGTGGTGACATGATTCACTAAATATCAAAAAGGCTATGCTAAATTACAGGCAGCTTCTCTCAACTCGACTTCTGTTTATCCAGTGATTATTGGTGGTGACATGATTCACTAAATATCAAAAAGGCTATGCTAAATTACAGGCAGCTTCTCTCAACTCGACTTCTGTTTATCCAGTGATTATTGGTGGTGACATGATTCACTAAATATCAAAAAGGCTATGCTAAATTAAATGCAGCTTCTCTCAACTCGACTTCTGTTTATCCAGTGATTATTGGTGGTGACATGATTCACTAAATATCAAAAAGGCTATGCTAAATTAAATGCAGCTTCTCTCAACTCAACTTCTGTTTATCCAGTGATTATTGGTGGTGACATGATTCACTAAATATCAAAAAGGCTATGCTAAATTACATGCAGCTTCTCTCAACTCGACTTCTGTTTATCCAGTGATTATTGGTGGTGACATGATTCACTAAATATCAAAAAGGCTATGCTAAATTACAGGCAGCTTCTCTCAACTCGACTTCTGTTTATCCAGTGATTATTGGTGGTGACATGATTCACTAAATATCAAAAAGGCTATGCTAAATTAAATGCAGCTTCTCTCAACTCGACTTCTGTTTATCCAGTGATTATTGGTGGTGACATGATTCACTAAATATCAAAAAGGCTATGCTAAATTACAGGCAGCTTCTCTCAACTCAACTTCTGTTTATCCAGTGATTATTGGTGGTGACATGATTCACTAAATATCAAAAAGGCTATGCTAAATTACAGGCAGCTTCTCTCAACTCGACTTCTGTTTATCCAGTGATTATTGGTGGTGACATGATTCACTAAATATCAAAAAGGCTATGCTAAATTACAGGCAGCTTCTCTCAACTCGACTTCTGTTTATCCAGTGATTATTGGTGGTGACATGATTCACTAAATATCAAAAAGGCTATGCTAAATTACAGGCAGCTTCTCTCAACTCAACTTCTGTTTATCCAGTGATTATTGGTGGTGACATGATTCACTAAATATCAAAAAGGCTATGCTAAATTACAGGCAGCTTCTCTCAACTCGACTTCTGTTCATTCAGTGATTATTGGTGGTGACATGATTCACTAAATATCAAAAAGGCTATGCTAAATTAAATGCAGCTTCTCTCAACTCGACTTCTGTTTATCCAGTGATTATTGGTGGTGACATGATTCACTAAATATCAAAAAGGCTATGCTAAATTAAATGCAGCTTCTCTCAACTCGACTTCTGTTTATCCAGTGATTATTGGTGGTGACATGATTCACTAAATATCAAAAAGGCTATGCTAAATTACAGGCAGCTTCTCTCAACTCGACTTCTGTTTATCCAGTGATTATTGGTGGTGACATGATTCACTAAATATCAAAAAGGCTATGCTAAATTACAGGCAGCTTCTCTCAACTCAACTTCTGTTTATCCAGTGATTATTGGTGGTGACATGATTCACTAAATATCAAAAAGGCTATGCTAAATTACAGGCAGCTTCTCTCAACTCGACTTCTGTTTATCCAGTGATTATTGGTGGTGACATGATTCACTAAATATCAAAAAGGCTATGCTAAATTACAGGCAGCTTCTCTCAACTCGACTTCTGTTTATCCAGTGATTATTGGTGGTGACATGATTCACTAAATATCAAAAAGGCTATGCTAAATTACAGGCAGCTTCTCTCAACTCAACTTCTGTTTATCCAGTGATTATTGGTGGTGACATGATTCACTAAATATCAAAAAGGCTATGCTAAATTACAGGCAGCTTCTCTCAACTCGACTTCTGTTTATCCAGTGATTATTGGTGGTGACATGATTCACTAAATATCAAAAAGGCTATGCTAAATTACAGGCAGCTTCTCTCAACTCGACTTCTGTTTATCCAGTGATTATTGGTGGTGACATGATTCACTAAATATCAAAAAGGCTATGCTAAATTACAGGCAGCTTCTCTCAACTCGACTTCTGTTTATCCAGTGATTATTGGTGGTGACATGATTCACTAAATATCAAAAAGGCTATGCTAAATTACAGGCAGCTTCTCTCAACTCGACTTCTGTTTATCCAGTGATTATTGGTGGTGACATGATTCACTAAATATCAAAAAGGCTATGCTAAATTACAGGCAGCTTCTCTCAACTCGACTTCTGTTTATCCAGTGATTATTGGTGGTGACATGATTCACTAAATATCAAAAAGGCTATGCTAAATTACAGGCAGCTTCTCTCAACTCGACTTCTGTTTATCCAGTGATTATTGGTGGTGACATGATTCACTAAATATCAAAAAGGCTATGCTAAATTACAGGCAGCTTCTCTCAACTCGACTTCTGTTCATCCAGTGATTATTGGTGGTGACATGATTCACTAAATATCAAAAAGGCTATGCTAAATTAAATGCAGCTTCTCTCAACTCGACTTCTGTTTATCCAGTGATTATTGGTGGTGACATGATTCACTAAATATCAAAAAGGCTATGCTAAATTACAGGCAGCTTCTCTCAACTCGACTTCTGTTTATCCAGTGATTATTGGTGGTGACATGATTCACTAAATATCAAAAAGGCTATGCTAAATTAAATGCAGCTTCTCTCAACTCGACTTCTGTTTATCCAGTGATTATTGGTGGTGACATGATTCACTAAATATCAAAAAGGCTATGCTAAATTAAATGCAGCTTCTCTCAACTCGACTTCTGTTTATCCAGTGATTATTGGTGGTGACATGATTCACTAAATATCAAAAAGGCTATGCTAAATTAAATGCAGCTTCTCTCAACTCGACTTCTGTTTATCCAGTGATTATTGGTGGTGACATGATTCACTAAATATCAAAAAGGCTATGCTAAATTACAGGCAGCTTCTCTCAACTCGACTTCTGTTTATCCAGTGATTATTGGTGGTGACATGATTCACTAAATATCAAAAAGGCTATGCTAAATTACAGGCAGCTTCTCTCAACTCAACTTCTGTTTATCCAGTGATTATTGGTGGTGACATGATTCACTAAATATCAAAAAGGCTATGCTAAATTACAGGCAGCTTCTCTCAACTCAACTTCTGTTTATCCAGTGATTATTGGTGGTGACATGATTCACTAAATATCAAAAAGGCTATGCTAAATTACAGGCAGCTTCTCTCAACTCGACTTCTGTTCATTCAGTGATTATTGGTGGTGACATGATTCACTAAATATCAAAAAGGCTATGCTAAATTACATGCAGCTTCTCTCAACTCGACTTCTGTTCATCCAGTGATTATTGGTGGTGACATGATTCACTAATTATCAAAAAGGCTATGCTAAATTACATGCAGCTTCTCTCAACTCGACTTCTGTTCATCCAGTGATTATTGGTGGTGACATGATTCACTAAATATCGCAAACTTGAAGTTGTACATTTCACTGAAATATTGTTCACTTTTATAAAATGCAAGTGATTTTCTGCATCCGAATACAGGTGACCCTTGCATAATACACGTGACTTGGCAGGTAGCAACAGGTGATAGCAGAAGAGCAGTTTAATGATTCACTAAAAATTCAACACAACCATGGATAAGACTTTGGCATAAACTTGTGTTTCAAGATGACAAGTTACAATTACCTATTCGAAACACATGTTTGGAGCTATATTCTTTTTATTCATCTCGTCTTATCATTTTTTCTCAAGATGTTTTCTTATGAATGACCTTTTTTGTGGTGCATAACCTGAGAAACAACAAACGATACCACCTGTACACTGGAAAGCCATTATTCCTAAACTTTGACAGTATTTTTATTTTCTTTCATATTTTCTTTCAGCATCTCAAGCTGTGTTTTCATATCTCTGTAATTCTTTCTACTCAAATTTAAATTGTGTTGTCTGTATTGAGAGATTCTTTAAGTAATTTATTTTTCTGATTACAGATTTCCATGATGAACACATCTAAGTATTGAGAATTAAATAAAAAAAAATATGTGGAAGTTACATAATAGTTTGAGAGTTCTCCCATTTCAAAGGGGAATTTTAGGAGCAGTAAATCCTACTTCTTTGCAGTTTAATAGTATTGAAAGTCATCGCCGACAGGATCTGTTACCAATCCATCATGAGAGAAATCAGGCAAGCGTATTTCTACATAGTTACATGCGTACACTCAGATGGAGTAAAACAATGCATCATAACAAATTCGCTTTCATTCAGTCGCGTCATCTCAGTTTAAAACCTGCTGATGTTGTGAATGCAGCGCCCTCAACGATCCAACCATATCTCAAATTAATGCGAGCTGATAAACCGATTGGAACGTGGTTGCTCTACTTGCCGTGTACGTGGAGCATCAGCTTAGCCGCTCAACCTGGAAGTCTCCCAGATTTCTACACATTGGCACTGTTCGGGTTAGGTGCGTGGGTGATGCGAGGCGCTGGGTGTACCATTAATGATATGTGGGATAGAGACTTCGATAAGGCTGTTACACGTACTCAGGATAGACCAATCGCAGCAGGTGATGTCTCCATGTACCAGGCTCTGGCATTCCTAGCATTGCAGCTGTCAGTTGGACTCTCTATCCTCCTTCAGTTAAACAACTACAGCATAGTGCTGGGTGCTTCATCACTGGTTCTAGTTGCATCTTACCCATTAATGAAACGAGTCACATTCTGGCCCCAGGCATTCCTGGGATTGACTTTCAACTGGGGAGCCTTGTTGGGTTGGGCTGCTATTCGCGGCAGCTGTGATTGGAGCGTTGTTTTACCTTTGTATATTTCATGTATTGCATGGACTCTTTTTTATGACACGGTTTACGCACATCAAGACAAAGATGATGATGTTTTGATTGGTGTAAAATCAACGGCGTTGTTGTTCGGTGAGAAAACCAAACCATGGTTGGCAGGGTTTGCTTCTGTCTTTGTGGGAGGGTTAACAGTCACTGGGATTATGACGGAACAGACTTTGCCGTATTATGCTGCGGTCGGCCTCACAATGGCTCACTTGGGGACTCAGATAGCCACGCTTGACATTAATAATGGTGACGACTGCT
Source organism: Saccoglossus kowalevskii (assembly GCF_978046115.1). Lineage (NCBI taxonomy): Eukaryota > Metazoa > Hemichordata > Enteropneusta > Harrimaniidae > Saccoglossus > Saccoglossus kowalevskii. Next base: position 21,165,403 of record NC_140644.1, read on the forward strand.
GGAAGAAATTTCAGTCTAATAAACGACTTGGTTTAATCATTCTTTGTGGAATTGTTGCTGGAACATTAGCCAAAGTGTCTAAAGATGACAAATATAAAAAAGACAATCTGTCCAATAAACAACCCTAAATGTGGCAGATTTTTGGATTGAAGTGTTTTATTTTTGTTTGTTTTATATTGAAGAACAATGAATAAATAAGGTGATAACAAAATGGTAGTGTTTCCAATTAAAGCGCACATACACCATTTAAATAGAACTTATTTTGACCACAGACGCACCCCAGTCATTTATGTAAGCGTTAAATTTAGACTTGGAAATAATTTACAATATGGACCAATTAAATTGTTGAGTTCATTTACTGATTTCCATTTAACATGTTTCAGTTTGCATATTCATGACTCTGTGATATGAATTTTTTGGGGGGAAAAAAGTTCAACTTGTGTATAAGAGGAATAAGTGTATGACAGAAAAAAATCTTACCAATACTGGCAAATACTCTTAAACTATGATTTGAACTACTTCTCTTAGTCATTGCGTATTAATTAAATGTATGTCGATCGTAATTTGTGGATAGCGCCCTCTGTGGCAGCGCCGCTGATTTTATATTTTGAAAATAATGTTGGCGCATTCATGGTTTGTCGTCCTGAAATTTCAATGTAAATGTTTCAGCAAAATGCTTCCACATATTTGTGGAGATTGAGCGGACGATGAACTGCGTACGTGGAAGTAATTTTGTTTGGAAAGGCCAAATATAGCAATATGGCTTGTATAAAACATAATAAATGTAGAAATTAGAATACACTACGGTATACTCCTATCTGAACTGTTACCTTGCCGTGGTGGTGGGGGGGGGGGGGCTTGCTCCTCTCGGTGACCCTACGAGCTGTGTCGGTGGGGGATAGATCCTATGACAGGTTTAACCAAGCCGGATTGGTCAACGGGTAGAGAGTAGACGAAATAAAGTTCAACTGATCCTCCAGGTTGGGGGTTGAGCATCACCCTACCCTGGAAAAAGCTGCGATTACGGAAACCAAATCCTGGCCATATTCTCCACCAGGAGACAAAGAAATGATTATGGCACTACGGTATATAGAATCTATCACCTGTTTTGTGATAAACTCGCATCTGCGACTAACGTACGTGATTTGAAAAGTGTGGTTTACTTTTGTACAAATTTAAAATCTGCTACTAGTATTAGTATTTTTTTTAATCAAGCGTAGAGGAAAGTGCGTTAATATAAAGATGGTTTATCACATCATGCCGCACGTCGGTTGACTTATCGTAACTTGATTTAGCGTTTGAGTTTAGGCAACTACAGGTTAATTTACATTTTTACACGGTAAAAAACTGTTTCCGAACAGAATGAGGTTTTATTGTACTGTTGTTTTCATGGTAAATTGAAGTTATTGTTCCGTACAGTTCATTGTAATTTAATATACAAATAGCTATTAATGTTTCTATTTAATAAAGTAACGCATTTTTTATCTATTCTGGATGTCCACTTTAAACTAGTATCTAACACAGGGTTAAAATAGTATATTATAGAAATATGGCAAGATATGGATCACTTGCACAGACACCATCAAACGTACATTTATTAATATAATAATGTTTTTTTCAACGATAACAAAGAATAATAGAACATAAAATTCAATTCTCGTTCGTTTTGAGTTACATCACATAGTACGTATGATGCATGGACGAAGAGCGTTCCATATAAATATAATTAAAATGTATATGTCGCCCTCATTGGTAATTATTGGAAATTAATTCGTTTATTGAACTGTCGACTACGACAAAACACATTACATGGAAGCCAAGATTAATATTGCACTGAGATTTGATGAAACATTGTGATGTTTTTGAATATTTGCATGTTTTTTGTCTACTCGTCGGTTCAAACTGAAATAACACCATACAAAATAACATCATAGTAATCGTTCGACGTGACAATGCCGATAGTACGTAACTGTAACATGAAACCTATGGAGACTGCGCAGTTTATTGCACCATATGTTAGGTTATGATAAACCACACCTGATCGGAATGTGTATTAAAGGGCGGTAGTCGTCGCGCCGCTTCCTGTTCCACATGGGACTCATAGCGCCGTATACAACGCGTGTACAATACATAGTTTATTTACATAAAATTCAAACACGCCCTGCGCGACGACCACCGCGCTTTAACACGTGCAATTTGTATACACACGAAATATGAATGTAGACACAGTTTATAGTTGCTCATTGATATTTAAACAAAATCGTGACTGTATCATTATTGATAATCGAATATGACAGAATGTAATATACAGATAATTTGTAAGTGGCAAGCATGCGAATATTATAGATATTTAAAATTTATCGTAAAAATAAATATATACGATACAACTAGTAATTTGATTAATAAGCTTGTTATACATGACAATTGCGTCCATACATGAACACACCGTAAACATCGTGGTTTCTCTTAAAGCATTTATATTTACAATATAATTCGAAGCCCTCCGGAGGATGATTATGCGATGGCCTGGATACAAGAACAAGAAGGCCTGCACAATCACATGATATTTGACTTAAACACAGCACTTTAGTGATGCACTAAAACTTTCGACTTGCTCATATACATAGCTATCACGTGTCAAAACTGAAACGAATGGGTAATCTAACACATCACTAGACGCGGGGGTGATGGATTGGTCCCAGGAACCCAATTACTACAAATGATAGTGACTAGTAGCTACACAGATTATCGTGGATTCGGGTAATAGAAGTATATGGTCACGTGATAAATCCGAAGAAAGACGTGGGTTGGTGGATACGTGCACTGTCGAACGTCTCTCGGAACTAAAGGCGTCGATAAACATCAAGGCCAGTCAGTTCGTCAATTCACGGTTATCTTTTTTAGTAACCGTGGTCACTTGTAACGTACTTCGTTTGGGTATACTATCTGATATTTGCAATAATCCGACTTGGTGACGTCACGTCATACACACTTTCTGCAGTCAGTCTTGGAATTACAGTCGTGTCTAAACGCGTCATGCACGCCATATGGTAAGATACGTACCTGTGTTTGTAGACAACTCATAGTCCCCCTGTCACGGACAAATCAAGGTGAACAACGTGCCGTTTAAATCAAGGTTGGTTATACGTATTTCGTCCTATCGCACTTGTTGTAAAGAGATTAATGGGGGGGGGGGGTGGATATTGACGACAATGGCGACAGCAATTGTGTGTCCCGACTTTTAAATAATGTACATTATTCACCCCTTGTGTTTTGTTTTCTTTATCTTTAGTATATATGTTGATATCATGGCACGTAATGAATTTCAATCCTAATTACCAATGTAAACAATTCATTCATAATGCGCACTGATGTGAGTTTCGAGACAGAGGGTGGGAGGGGTTAGAGAATCATGGAGCTAAATAAAAACGAAATGTCACATAAAATGTGAGTGATTTCTCCCACGCTGCCTGCACTGACTGTACAAGTTTAATGAGCTGTCAGCACGAAATAAATTACTCTCTTTTGATAGATTTCATGTAGAATGTGTTCATTTCCTACGACTGGATTGAAAACACGGATGAATTGTCACCAAATGATTATTATTTTCAATTTTCATATTACTAATGACTCGCAACAATCGAGCTGAAACACGAGTACTGTTTCGTCGCGCCCTTTCCTTAATATTATTGACATCGTAAATATTACAGTCAATACATCAGAACTCACTAGTTACATGTAGCTTAAGGATTGATTTGTTCAGATGGCCGAAATCTGAATGTACGTAGCAAGGGTCATAGTGGCTTATTTTAAAACTATTTTCCTAATGTACAACCCGAGGCCACTCTGATAAATAATGGAAATTCACCCTTTTTGAAATGGATTTTAAATTTCACCACAATAAATCTTCGAATTTAAATTAACACTTAAGTATCTGAAAATTACCTGTGTTCCATTAAACGCTTTTAATGAGTTACTATTACTACTACGAAGTGATTCCTAAGGAAAAATTGAAATATTTAGTCAACTAAACGTGTTTTTTCACAAGTTGATTCCATATTTTACATATTTCCATAATGCATACACAGACTAAAATACTAGCATAACGCATTCCCACCCACACATGATGTCAGACGTGATGACAACACAAATCAGAAATTCCATTACTGCATAGATTGGCTAGCAGAGATTAGCTTGGATTATGGTAATCTCCGGGGAAATTTTAAATAGCATGGATTCAGGTAATTCGCCGGGAGTAATCTAGAAACTTAATATCTGCAGAAAATGTCAATTGCCTACAACTGGGACGTAGTATCATGAATTGGACTTCGAAAGCTGAGCCAAATTTCGTTCAAACACTCTGGAAGTTGATGCATAGACTCTTGTCGCATGTGCGTATGCGCATAAATCCAAACTCTTATTATGCAGGGACCAGTGAGATGTTTTCTGCAGACCACACAATGAGAATTCAACGTTAGCTCATTTAATGGCGACCTATTCTTACTGAATGTACACACAGTGCTTTAATTTGAAATATATGCCATCTCTCAAAACACACACCGTCCAATAATTCCTTTTGAAAATTGAGCACCCCCCTCTATTTTGTAACTGAATGACTTATGTAAGTAATAATTCAATATGGACATCTGATCAATTGTATTTGTTCATTTCAAGATTATCAAAGTTCTCGCTGTGTCTGGGTTACGTATTGCTGTTACATCAAGTCGCGTGGTCCTGGCAACAATCACACTACTGCCAAATATTTCATACAGTGCAAAGAGTAAGTGAATGACGTCACGATGACGCAGACGTCTGAAGGTATTAATAAAGACGATGGCGGTGCCGTTCTCCATCTCACTGTAAGCCATAAAAATGTTTAATTATTATAAGGTATCTCACGAATGACTCAGAATAATTTGAAATATTAATCAAGTGCCGTGATTTTCATTGTTTCTAAGCCCTCGAGGAACAAAATAAACTTACTATGCGAATTGAATAAATCAAGTTTACGTTCGCGTTCCACTCATTTGCATACCGAGTTCGATATATGTATATTTATTTTTGAGAGGCAATATGTGTACAGCTTCTGTGACACAGCTGGAAACATGGCCATTAAGTTTCGAACATATTAAATCGTGGCCATTAATAACTTAGTTTTTGATAATCTTCGAAAATATATTGTCAATACTCCAAAGCACTAGGTTTTGAAGCGTTTGGAGATTGTCACATGATAATATTCAAGTGTCAAGATAATTTATATGGAATAAGGGAACATACAACGTATATTGTCTTAATTAGTTATATTTTTATTTATATATGAGATTGAGATGTGAAAAATAAGATTTTATTTTTTTATTACAATTGACTCAATTTCTACTTAAGCGACATCTACTAATCCGATATCATATTGTAATTTAATAGGTGCGTGGAATGACGTGTTCGTCATGTGTGCATGCCATAGAAACCACGCTGATGAAGAGAGCGGGCATTAAGTATGCATCTGTCGCCCTGGCAACAAGCAGCGCTAAAGTTGCCTATGACGCTGATGCCATTGGACCTCGGGATATCGTTGAAATTGTCGAGGTAGTGTATCGAATAACACCCCCCCCCCCACACACACCAAACTGAGCATATGTACATGTATTTTTCAACAACGGCCACGTTTCTCAAATCAAAAATCTCTGTTATCATAAATTGCCTTTTACATAGATCACGGTACATCAAAGATCAACAACTGACAAGATATAACCATGCTAAGAAGATGTCACGAAGTCTAGGCTTGTCACACTGACCATTGACCAATCTGGGACACGATGTCGGTCATTGACTATTGGTCTATATAAATTTTTGTGCCATGATCTTGCGTGTAGGGTTCACCTGCCACGATTGCAGTAAGCACATTTGTTGAGAACAATGGGTACAATTTCCGAAACATCAACATTCATGTGTACTGCATTTACAATAAACTTTCTCGGACTTGTATAGCATATTCCATTCGAAAATAGGGTAGTTCCCTCATCACGTTACAAATATTTCCTAATTATAGATTGGAGCGATGGGTTTTAAGTCTGATACATTCCTCGTATTCAGCTTCTTCTGGATATAACGTCCTCCCGGGGGTAACATGTTGTGGACCGATACATATATATGATGATATATATATATATATGATATGATACATATATATATATATATATATATATATATATATATATATCATGTTCTAAAAGTCTTTTTTTGTCACTTGCAGGATGCGGGATTCGAAGTGTCAGTTGCACCTGACGATCCACAAAATAAAATTGCAAATCTAGATTATGCAGAAGAGATTAGAAAGTAAGTGAGTCTATTCGATATTGTACATATTTACAGAAAATACTGGTTTAAAAATAGAAAATATACTTATTTTTTATGCTCAATTATGCTCTAGGAAATACATTTAATTGCTATGAATATGATTATGTTGATAGCCGTAGTCGATGCATTTTTACAGAAAGTAGTTCTCAAAATCTGACAAATTATAATGTTGCAATGGCATTGATGTAACTGTATGGATGTAATGACATATAAATAGAATTACTGTATTCATTCGCGTATCACAGCGCTTATAAATATTTTTACATGTGTTCTCATTGAAAAAAATATTAATGACAACTATTTAAAGCAGTAATAGAGATAATAGCATATTAGTTAATTCTCATTACTTATATATCGAAGCATTTTGCTTGTCAAAACCTAGTGGCGGATCCAGAGGGCATGCCCCCCAAACGCATGACGAAAAAAAAATGATAAATTATTATCAGTATAATCATGCTAAAATAGATTTTCAAGAGACATCTAAAACATTATATTTTTGTTACAAATACTTTCATGTTAAAGTAGAAGATGAGTATGACTATATTAGTGCATTTTTTGTTTTATTTTGAAAGTGTATTTATTGACTTTATTTTTATTTATTTTTTATTTATATATTTACTTGTACATTTATTATTTTAAAAACCTGTTCAAAGCCATTATATAACATGTATAATATAAGTAACTATAATATCACAGTTTATATTTGTGGTCATGTTAAAATAGCTGTGACATCATAATGTTTGTGATCATGTTAAAAAGTCATAATGTTATTAATTTTGTTATTAATTATTTGATTTCAGGCAGTGATAATTGTGATAATTATTTATTAATTTGTTTATTAACATTCTGAGGAAGAATGTGTCAGTTTTGTGATAATTCTTAATTATGCTGTTGAAGTAATATTAAATTTTGTTTTATTATTATTTTTCTTTATCCTGGTTTTTATAATCCACTGCCTGTAGTTACCCTGCTATTTAGTCCAGGCAATCGTTCATATGATCTGGATTACGCATAGCTTCTCTGCGATGTACGCTCCGTAAATTTTAAGCGAAGCTTTGACCCCCCAATACATTTTGCTGGATCCGCCACTGTCAAAACCCATGATAATTATATCAATATATATCCACTACCTTCCATGATGTATCTAAGCAGGCGTAAACAAGGCATACTACGAGGTGGACGTAAGGGAGTGATTAACACGTAAGGCTAGAAATAATGTCAGTCGTCACGCGTGTTCGAATTTCATGTTAACCAAACAAGTATTTTACACACGCTGTATACGTCGCTATAGTCCCATATCAAACAGAACGCGGTGCGATTTAATCTATACTGTAAATGTATTATTCAGGATGTTCTTAGAATATTCTCGCATTCTTGCTTTCGATTTGACACATAATCGAGTCCAGAGCTATGTTCGTCTCGTACATGATCGTCCAGCATCAGTAAGTTCCAACCATCGTGGTTCAACTACAGTATACACGTACTCATGTACGCTGCTGTCATATGCATTTGAATTACAATAACATTACAACATGCTTGGAGAGGTATTAAAATGGTTTGCTTTTAAAAGATTAAATTTAGATACCTCTAAGTGTGTTTATTTCACTATTATTATTCAATATTAGTAAGTGTTCAAACATTACTCATGTTATGTTATGTCACGTCACGTATTCTAAGCCACGACGACTTTGCGTTTCAGATGGCGCACGTCATTTTTGATATCACTGATATTTGGTATTCCTACGATATCAGTAAACTTGGGATTCTTCTTATATTACAAGAACCACCCAGATGTAAATAGATGTTGTTTACTTCCCGGAGTTTCCATAGAGAATTTATTGTTGTTTTTATTGTGCACACCCGTTCAGGTAAGTTTTCGGTGGAATTATCCTCTACAATATTGTATGTGGATACGTACAGTGGTTTATGAGAAATGATAAACAGTGTTAATGAACTGAAATTACAAATGTTCTGTACCGTATTTTAAATATTAGCACGTACACGTAAATGTAGGCGCATGCGCCTTTACATAGTTTATTATCGCATCTTTATACTATCGGTGTTGTACTAGAACAATGTTTTTTTTTCACATTAAATTTTCGTTCCTTGTGAATATCAATATCGATCTGAAGATCATAATGTTTATATGAACTTCATATTACACCAGTTTATCACATATACCGTTGCGATTATTATAATTACATATCGATATATCTGAAATATTTCCGAATTTACCAGCTTGGCTCATGAGAAAATCACTTGTTTAGTAGTAAATGATAAAAACAAACGTATATAATGGAAGACACTCAGATATTTCGATAATTCTACTCTTCAGTGTTTATTTTTCAAATATCGCAAATGACATTCACATTGATTCAGTTTCGGGTTGGACCATACATTTTTTACTGGAGAAGGGAGCGTTACAGGATGGGCAGAAGGTTAAGGGCATATCCAAAGCAGATTTTGTTTTGATTTTATCCCAGCTACCTTCAGTAAAAATAACACCCGTTAAACGATTCGCAGTCATGATTTTTCAGATATCAAGTTATAAATTCCTGAAAATACCAAATGTACGTATTTAGCATTGCAGGCGATAAAGAAAACTAATCCAAATACTTTTTCGTGAATAATCTCTGTTAACCTTCTTTAATCTTTAAATGTTGATCTAATCATAGTTCCTTGGTGGCCGTTATTTCTATGTGGGTGCATTCAAAGCCCTCCGGCACAAATCGGCTAACATGGACGTCCTCATTGCCATGGCAACTACTGTAGCGTATCTGTACTCCGTCGTCATCGTTATCATCGCTATGGTGATTGATGCTGAACATGGGATACACGTAAGCCCCATGACATTCTTCGACACACCTCCTATGCTAATTATGTTTGTAAGTCTTGGCAAATGGTTGGAGTACAAAGCAAAGGTAGGTCATTCTAAAGCCGCCATTTTGTTCATATACTGTACATTGCGTAAAAGCAACATTTGAAAATTACATTCTATTATCATGACTTGTACACTCAGTGTTGAATCCATGAGCTTGTGCTATCAGTTTTTGTTTTGGCCATGTGTATTCTAAATATAGCTTCAGTGGTCAGATTAGTTGTGTATGTCCAGTCAAATCACTGATACGTTAAAATATAAGATACTTGTATTTGAGATTGCACCCGCAAACGATGATGGGCGATCGTGGTGGATTGTACCAGGGCAGGGGAACTATCCTGAACAAACGTTAGGGTCACGTTCTGACCCCTACCCCTTTCCAGATAGCAGCATACAAAAAAATGTATACCCCCTACTTAGAACTATAGTTCATACTTATTTTAATGACTAAAACAACGCGTTTTAGGAATGATGCCAATATTTCCGATAACGAATGCTGAAATTACAGAACTCTTTTTTTTTAACCAAAAAAGTGACTTCTTCCGGTGACACATGCATTCGTACATGTTTTCAATGGAAGTGTCAACTTTCAAGGGGTTTGGCATCTTATCTCAATCTGGTTTATCTAATTAAAAAGTCAAACCATCGGGCACACCTCGTGTCTAAGTTGTAATATTTGTATTGTATTCGATATTGATTGTCGATGTACACTCTGGGTGACGCATGCTCTTTGAATTTATAGTACACACCTTTAATTCAAAACACATATTATGGCGTGTATCAACATAAAATATAAAAATCAATACTGCAATATTGAGTCTTTCAGTTAATACACCGAGATGAGAATCAACAGAAATGTTATAATACAGTTTTTTTACGTGTCAGGCAAAGACATCCTCTGCATTAGCACAGCTAATCTCACTTCAATGTAGCGAAGCCATATTGGTTCGATTCGACGACGAAGGTCATCCAATCAGCGAAGATGAAATCAGCGTGGAATTGTTGCACAAAGGAGACATACTAAAAATATTTCCGGGAACTAAGATTCCAGTGGACGGAGTAGTGTATGATGGGATATCAATGGTCGACGAGTCCATTATAACTGGGGAGTCCATGCCGGTCAATAAGAAACAAGGTATTTTTTTAATCACAGGCGTATGTAACAACTATTAATGTAATTAATATGAACGTAATCATTTTTAAGCATTAATGGAATGATAATCAGCTTTTAACGTTATAAAAATTTATCATAATGTAATGAATAAACCCCCCTCGACAATGCTATAAGATATTACCAAAATGAGCTTCTCAAAAATTTGCTGCTCCCTCCCAAACTTCCTGACAAAGAAAAAATAGTTGCAATACTAAACAATGGTTGTAACAAATCAGTTCCTCAATAGTACATGCATGATTGTTTTAAAATCCGAGAGAAAAACATGAAAAAAGTACTACCAGCTGCCTCAAAATAAATAAAAACATTTACTCTAATTTATTATATTTTATTAAAAACTTTGTTTTATACTCTTTTAGTCTCATTCATTTTTTTATTGCTATACTTTTATTGTATTCTATAATCAAAGTCCCATAGAGGTACGATAACAATAAAGATTATTATTATTATTACCGAAAAATGCAATAATATATTAGCATCAGAAAATACATTCTGGCAGATCTATTGGCGGAATTGAATGTCTTTAGAGGATTGTTTCGCGTTGCAGATTGTATGTCAATTAAAGCATCTCGTACGCCGTCCGTCGTGGCAGTAAAATATTAAACACAAGGAGGTAAAGATATATAAATAACTTGGGTTTACGAGGTTCCTAAACAAACGTTATCTGGCCCGCGTGTCGTCGCTATAGAAATATCGCACATAATGTGGATGGGAACTGGAAATTCATTCCAGTGAATATAATGATATAGAAGCCAATATCTTCGTTAAATTATTTAAAATTTTAATTTTTAATGACATTAATATATAATGTACTATCTTACTTATATTTAGATGCAAAATATTATTTGTTAATAGTTTAACAGTTGACTTCTAATTTCATTAATGGTTTTCAGGTGATCATGTAGTTGGCGGAACCATCAATCAACACGGTAATATTCTCATACAAGCAACTCGTGTTGGATCTGACACTACATTATCGCAGATTGTTAGACTGGTAGAAGAGGCACAGACATCAAAGGTATGAATGTGTACGCACGCACGCACGCGCAAATTGAGTCCCAAGCGACGATAACAACACACGCGAAAAGAAAAAATGGATAGACGCTTGTGTGTAAACACTGACACGCTCCGGCTACCTGATGCATGCGGAGGTGACGACTCTCCCGCTTTAAACTGATGGGAACCAATATAGTACAATACGATTATATGCATATATAGACAGGGGCTGGAATGCACACCGGCCACACTTGGAACATGACTTGGATAATGTCGCTACAACTGACCATCAGTTTAGTATGTCATATCGAACCAGACGTCACGGTAGCTATTATCATGCTTACCTTTACACTGTTTTTTTATTTCAGGCTCCAATTCAACGCCTGGCTGACAAAATAGCCGGATATTTTGTACCTATAATTATTGTGTTATCGGTGCTGACGTTGGTGATACATTTCATCCTGGGTTATAGTGGATATTTTGAGAATTATCTAAATCACTGCACTAGCCAAACTGAAGTAAGGAACATACCTTCTATGTGTAATGTTACATAATAAACACCTGACTTTTAATATTTTGTATGTTACTAAGACATAGGTGAGAGCATTGACCTATATAAATGTTTTTGTTTTCTTATTTCTTTAATTCTATTTCAAGTCTTCAGAACCTCAGTTAAGCGAACACGCAGCAATACTGCAACTTGCTTTCAGTTGTGCAATCTCTGTATTGTGTATTGCGTGTCCCTGCGCTTTGGGTCTGGCCACACCCACAGCCGTCATGGTTGGTACTGGTGTCGGAGCTGTAAATGGGATACTGATCAAAGGCGGTGAACCATTGGAAGTGACGCAAAAGGCAAGTTTACCCTCTTTGACCATCACAGCTCACTATGTTTCTTAATTTTGACCGAAAACCTATAAAGTTTTATATTGGATCAAGTCACTGGCTCCCGCAACTAGGAATGTCCACGCATTTAAGTAGCTCTCAAAATCGAGACCACTACCATTTTCTAACGTATTTTGTGGTTAATACATACTAGATAGTGTGTTGAAAATTTGCTGATCTTCCAACGACGAACATTGTACAGTCAGTAAACAGAGAGTCTAGTGATGGGATAATTTATTCCCAGTTTTACTGATACTACCAGCAACTAGTAGTCTTGCAGTCCAACTATTCAAACTTCCAAAATATACTTTAACTATCTTTGTTTGAAAAGACACTTTAAATAACTGCCCATCCAACCAGTGCCTATCGAGATCAGTCAACTAAGTTGAAATTTGCCCACGTTTACGTCATCATTAGCATCCCGGCCCCCTTCAGGTTACTCTATAGTATATTATCTTTAGTTCGTTACAACTCCACTTTTATTCATTCCAAAACTACGGAATACAGCTAAATTTCTAGCCATCAAGACCCCATCTAAAGTATGAAAATCGAATAACGAATTATTGATGCTTCCCCAAATCTAATTTTAGGGAAGTGGCAAACATCCTTTTTCGTCTAATAAAAAGACAGCAAACATTCTCTTCTCATTAACTTGCATAAATTAAAGTTCTTAAAAGATAAATCAATCTCCATGAGTTCACTATATTGGTAATGCAATATATCTACAATTTTAAAAACTGATTGGGTTGATTGTTGTTTACATCTTTCAGGTTGACGTGGTTGTTTTTGATAAAACAGGGACTATCACGCAGGGGACTCCACGAGTTGTGACCAATGCCCTCTTCGGCACCACTGGTTACACTGCTCATAAATTTCTTGCCATTGCCGGTACCGCCGAATCCCACAGTGAACATCCATATGGAATTGCCATAACACGATATGCGAAAACGGTAAGTGGTCGCTGGTTCGTGCAGATTCGTCGTATTTACGTGGTATCACAAGTTCAATAAATCATGCCACAGGGACGATGTGGAATTGTGATATACGTAATGTTGTTCACTTTAAAGCGCGTGTTCGAATTTCATGTAAATAAACAATGTGTTTTACACGCGTTGTATACGTCACTATGAGTCCCATATCGAACAGGACGCGGCACGACGACTGCCGCCCTTTAACAACCTTGCCTGGTTTGTCAATTGCACGAATACAATTCAACAAAAACAATAGACATGAGAAAAACCTCCATTCCTCCATGTTGCAGCTGCACTTCATCGCTTTATTATAAACTTTAATTACCATTAACACTTCTGCAAACTACTACATATTTATTATTGTTTTATACAGGTGTTACAAAGCGAACAACTTGGAAGATGTAACCATTTTGAATCAGTGCCAGGATATGGACTGACATGTAAAGTCAGTGGAATAGAGGAATTATTGACATCAGTTGTAAAAGATGACAGTGGTTCATTCAGCAATGCAATGCTCGTACTCTCGGAAGCTGTTGATAAACTAACACCAGACACGAAGACTGTACATACTGGGAAGCCTGTAGCAGGTATGCGGAATGATCCTTTTCTCTTCTATGTGATCTTTTACCAGTCCATGACGTATAAATGTACTACTTGAACTACAAGTTTTAAATTATGGTAATTTTCTGATTGACCACAGATGATGCCACAAAGCCGGATGATTCGTTTCAAGTCATTGAATACAACGTTTTAATCGGTAAACGTGATTGGATGAGGCAAAATGGCCTGACTGTGACGTCATCGATGGATTCTGCAATGGCAGAACACGAAGATATGGGACGAACCGCAGTGTTAGTGGCCATCAATGGTAATGATATTTACGCTCAGATAGAATCTTAAACTGTCATATTACTCGTAAAACCCACAATGCCATACTTACTGGAATATGAATGTGTACGAACAAAATTGACATACTTATTGTTAACACACCTAATAGACAGGCGTAATACATGTAGCCCCATGAAAGCATTTTAAAAAGTCTGGTTATGTAGAGGTAAAACAAAGTTCCCTTGTTTTTTTTGTGTGTTTTTTATTGACGAATTACTTTTTAGTTTTAGTTTGCTCTATACATGTAGTTTGATTACTTTTTTCACAGGACAATTAATTGGGATGATAATTGTTGCTGACACACTAAAAGAGGAAGCCCCATTGGCTGTGCGGATTTTACATGGAATGGACATAGCTGTTATATTACTTACTGGTGACAATGCAAAAACTGCCACAGCAATTGCAAAGCAGGTAAACACAAAATTAAACTATTTCCTACCTTAACTAGGATTTTGATTCTAATTGTAATTGTTGTGTTTTTATCAGCGGGGTTGTCTTTGTTTCTGTTGTTATTATTATGGTTCTTGACTATTGAACTTACATTTTAATTCTTCTGCCATATTCTGGAAAATTATTTAATTAATGCATATACTGTCAGGTGGCAATTAAATGGATACTATTTGCTCATATAACTGACTTATTACTGAGAAAATGATGTTTAGAAATTAGAGTGTCTGAAAACGTTTTGTTATTTGGGAACAGCTCCTCCCACTGTATGTTTCTAAATCTAGTCACGGTAACGATCTTTGTTCACAAATTAAAAAAAAAAATAGAAACTTTTAAAATCTTCAGAAGCAAATATTAATATTTCGATGATTGTAATAATAATGTCTGCTTGTAATATTTAAAATGACTCAATGCCTGATATACTCACCAGTCTGGAATCACCAATGTATGTGCCGAAGTACTTCCGTCAGAGAAAGTGAATCGAATTAAAGAACTCCAGGTTCAAGGTCACACGGTTGCCATGGTTGGTGACGGAGTCAACGATTCACCGGCTCTGGCACAGGCCGATGTAGGCATTGCAATAGGATCAGGGACTGACATCGCGGTGGAGGCTGCTGACGTTGTACTTATCAAGGTAACACTCTGTTTTGTTTTATGCGTAATAATTTATCTCGTTCTATTTTTATTTGATCTCGACTATTATAATATATTAAAGCGGGGCAGTCGTCACCTGCGCATGCGTCAGATAGCCATAGCGCATCACTGTTTACAAAGAAGCGTCTACCCACGAGCCTTTGCGTTTTTGGCGTGTGTTGTTTTCGTCGCTTGGGATTCAATTCCCCGCGCGTGCGCAGGTGACGACCCTCCCGCTTTAATGTACTAAACACGTAAGTATTCTATTCATATTGTTTTATGTCAATTAACCCCACCAGAACTTATTCAAATTATTACTTGCTTTTTAGAACGATCTACTTTATGTTGTTGCGGCTATTGATTTATCAAAGTGTACAGTTCGACGGATTCGAATTAATTTTGGATTTGCCATTATTTACAATATAATAACTATACCCATTGCGGCAGGTAGGATGTTTTATTATTTACTGTGATCAGTGTGTCGTATAACTGGTCTAAATCGTCGCAGTTGGTGTTGTATGTCAATGATTATTAATAGTGTGTTTAAGCAACATCAACACATTTGCACAGCTTCTAATTGTGTAATTTCAAAGAAAAATATTATTACTGAACACAAACTACTCTCATTTTGAAAAGAAAACACTTTATATAATCCTAATATTGTTATTTTAGGTATACTTATGCCGGTATGTGTGATGTTGGAGCCGTGGATGGCTGCTGGTGTCATGGCTGCTTCATCTATCTCGGTCATCTGCTCTTCCCTTCTTCTCAAACTGTAAGTACTATTCAAGAGAATGTACTGTCCAATGTTTCGTATTAAAGGGACATGTACAGGAATATCACTCAAATGCGCAAACTATGAGACAATATTTTGTGTCTAAGAATGAGATTATTTTAGTCGAACCTAGAACTTCTTTACAATATATGAAGAATTATGGCTGAATTATCAAAAACAAGAAAAACTTTAATTAAAGGGCGTGCATCATCTGATTGATGATATGATTTATTTAAGAATACAATAAACGTTTTATTTTCAGATACAAAAAGCCAAAGCATAACAAACTAGATGTTGTACCCAGGAATGGATTGCCCGTGTCGTCCGATTATAGGGAACTGGATTATTTAGCATCGATTGGACCGAAATACAGCGAGAAACAATCCAAATTAAGAAAACGAGGGTCATCTGAATATGAACTGCTATCACCAGAGGGCGTACCTCTAACTTGTGGATCAGTGCCATAGATTATGATAAATTAATATTTTGAAACTACTTCTTGACAAAACAACTTATATTTATTTATTTATTTATTTATTTATTTATTTATTTATTTATTTATTTATTTATTTATTTATTTATTTATTTATTTATTTATTTATTTATTTATTTATTTATTTAATTATTTATTTATTTATTTATTTAATAATAATAAAGCAAGTGAATAAAGTAAGCGGGAGGGTCGTCACCTGAGCACGCGCGGGAATTGAGTCCCAAGCGATGATAACAACACACGCTAAAACGCAAAGGCTCATGTGTAGACGCTTATTTGTTAACAAAGACACGCTATGGCCATCTGACGCATGCGCAGGTGACAACTCCCCCACTTTAATATTGACATGTTTGATAACCATAAATACCTCGCATTAAACTTGTACTACCAAAAGAAACACGATAAACTGACTGAATAAGTGGCCGGTAATTCTTCATAGGATCTTAAATAAGTGGCACTTTTGTAAGAAGTATTATATAAAGAAGTAACGACGTATAAAAGAAGGGGTCACATACCATCTAACCTTGACCACCACTGCGGTGTACATTTCAGCGTAAAATATTATGAATCTGCCATATCGATTTAGAAATGTACAAGAATGAATCTGAATAATATCTGAGAAATGTTTTAGAAACAGTTTAAGAACATTTTCTTGCTACTCTAATTATAGTACATCGAGTCATTTTTCTCCTTAAAGGGGCACCTTCCAGTTAAGATTAATTTCACAACAAATTTACTTTCTGGATTAAAATAACAATGGATAACAAAAGATTTGATTAACATTGTAAACAACATAAACAATAGTGTCCCATGATTCTTTGGTGCAATCCCTGGGATTGAGCGGTTCCCCTTTAAATTCAGCGAAAAAGTGAATGTACACAGGTTACCACCAGCCAATCAGTAAAAGTGAATGAAGCAGTTTTTACTGCAACCAATTTATGTATATATTTGGATAACGTTTGGATAACGGAATCTATTTGAAATTAAAATCACCCTGGCAAACAAAAAACCGGGGCCATACCTGGATATTTAATGATCTTCTTATGAGATTATCAATCATTGAAATCATAACCGATCCGATTTATTTTATATAGTACATGGTTCTTAAATGCTGTTTGGTGATATTCAATTATTTGGAGCGTCAGTTTTACTGTAGAAACAGTCTAGAAAGACTTGAAGTACAACCACCGCGTTCTTGTACACCTGCAGGTTGTGTTAGCTCGTCTAGTATTATTTTTGAACGAAAAAATATTATTTTGGGAAAGTTGTCAGGAATGTCAGTAATTATTATGCTAGTGTTATTTTTTAGTTCTGAATGCGTATTCAAATTATAACAATAAACTTTATTTCATTATAACTTGAGACGATTACGGATAATATGTGTATATGTGTATTGTAGTCATGTTAAGACACAAATCATTGCTAATTGGCACTATTTGAATACATTGAAGGTAAAGTTGTTGAGACACGTGTTTCACATATGAGACGACTCAGACCAGTACTGGGTACCGTGTCTTACTGTGTCTATGCGATATACATCGCTTATAAATCAGGCATAGGCTTATAAACGATGAGACATGATCGAACTCAAATTTTAATCAATTGTCTGTCGATTGACAGTGAAAACATTTCCCGCGAATATTGGGGTTATAATCTCGGTGGGTTAACAATGGCTTGAAAATCTTCAATTGTGGAGAGTTTTTTTAATCCTTGAAAGAGTACACACTTTATATCACCAACCAGCTATTTGTAATCTTATCTTCCACCTCAGCGTCACGAGACTGTTCTTATCATTTGAAACTCCTAACCACACATTCGTTGCTTCTCGGGAAGGCAGTGCCAACAATAATAAGATTTTAAAGAAATGATTGCAGATGGAAATATTGCTTGTTCGGGCTGGCAGAAATTTTTCAGAAATGATTTGTTAATTTATTGTAAGAATGAACATTATTGCACATACAAGTAATTGCAAACCTGCCAAACTGAGTAAAAGTAGGTTCGATGAGAACTGTGTAATTTGAAGCTGAATGATTCTATGCGTGAATTGGTAAATAGTGGGTCTAATTCTCATCTGGAATAATATATTCTACTAAGAACAATACGAGTATACAGATGAGAATATATATTTAGCACACGAAGCGAGATGACATGGAATTGGTTTCAGTTCTCTATCATTTATTAGATACACTGTCAGATATTTACTATTATTGCAATACCAGTGAATTGTTAAATGCAAATTAATTGTACGATGACGTATTTGCAAACGCTCAAAACAGTGTAAAGAACGTGGCTTGATGAAGAGCGCCACTACTGGTGGAAGTTGCATATTGTGATCATTTGTATACGTGAACATTTACATGTTACATTTGCCAAGGGTAAACGGGGTGTTATTTAGTTATTTGATGCTATACGCGTGTACCGTGTTATAATAAAGTGTGAAAAAAGGAATCTCATGAATTCATATTACTTCAACTTGGAAACAGTATGATTTTAATATGTATATAGGGTATTTTAAGTTTTTGCACTTGAAAAGGGGTATAATTTCACAAAAATAAGTACGTGTTTAGAGGCTATTTTGAAAAGCTATACTTCAGCATGGGTACCAGGTCTGACTTGGAATACCGAGCCCCCCTCCCGGGGGGGGTGTGAACATGGTCAACGTTTGACGCCAACACGTGCCACGTGTCAATCGTGCAATATCGGGAGACTTTTACAAATGTACAGATAAAGACTTGTAAATCGGTTAGGAAGGTTGTGGATAGGTCTTACGTATGGGACAGTCTGCGCATGCGAGTTCCCATGGTAATGTACTGAAGTCATGGAGAAAGCCGATCTCCTTCCCAGAGGCCTTTGCGCTTTACGATAAGTAACGCGCATCGAACTGTGCGGAGTTCGGGAGAAAGCCAATATTGATGACCCAGAATTCCGTGCCGTTTGTGTATTTACATATCGATTCCCAAGGTACTAGTACCCTGGAAAAGGCACTCTGAATGGCAGGATTCCAGCCTACCCTAGCACTGACTACGTATGCAGTGTGAGATATACAAAGACTCTGAACAAAGAATGTAAGTTTCAACAGTTTAATAATTCCCATACCCATGCATATGTAAAAATACACAATATATATACCATACTGATAATAACTATTCCAGTGTTGAGAGTCAGAAATATGATACATATAAAATACTATGAAATATCATAACTTGAATAAATATAATAATTTCTGCTGAAATAACTACAATATGTGATGAATAAATTATGTTTGATGTAACTAGGACAACTTTATCTAATGTATTATTGGTTCATTTTCTTAAATATAAAACTATAAAAATGTACTACAATGTTGACGTGTCCCGTTCAGACAAACAGACCATATTGAATTGTTGAAGTTTAACAAACCAAACATTTCAATCAGTGCAGTGTACATTTAAATTGTCATTGCATTTCGGTTGGTTGTTTGGTTAGACTCGTTATACCGAATCATATACTATATTGTGTGAATGTTTTTTTACAGATATGGGTTGTTGCATTGAACAATAGAGGACTCGAATTGGACAATTCACAAAAAATATTTTCATTAAAATAATATTGATTAAATTTTCTATCAGTAATGCTATCTTTCGGGGGTTATCTCTCTTAATACCAGTAGTATTAGTGTTTTAGTGTTTACTAGCAACGGCTTGATCCTGGATGTGTCCTTTGGTAGGTTGACATCTACCGACTTGACCACCAAGACCAGCAGACCCTCTATAACCACGTGGACCTTTTCCCCATTGATTACCAGGACCATTACCTTTTTGTCCCTTACCACAATGTTTACGCATACCACGGCGATGTACATCGACATCAAAACCTGTAAAGACAAATAAAATTAATTATATAACTTGTAACATTAGGACATGGAACACATACTTTAATGACGACAATAGATGTTACACACCTTTACTATTTTCCATTCCAGGAGACGAATTGGTGGATAAGTGTCTCTTCTGTGCATTGAACGTTGCGGCAGCCATATGTGCAACAATTCTTCCAGGATGTTGCTTTTGTTGACCTTTGACGCTCTGTGACTGACTGCATCGTTTGAACTTTTTACCATCTGAGAAACGACCTGATTTGAGTGTTATACTATTACGACTGCATCGATGACCCCCCAACTGTTTTGCCATTGGATTACATCTTGCTTTGTACATCTTTCTCTGTGCTTGATGGAATCTTCTATACCGTTTACCAGCGGAGACACACGTTTTGGGACCAATACATCCGTGCTCTTTAACTGGTTTTGTCAGTGTGGAACAGTTTCTCTTGATCATTCCTTCTTTTTCTAAATGATTGATTCTTTTGAAAAGCGAAGGAGTCGTTATGAGCAGTATATTTGGGTCATTACACTTGTGACTTTTGAAAGGTGTTGCCCTGTGTTGCTTCATTTTTCGTTCTTGTTGGAATCTTTTAAGTTGAGTTGACAGAATGTTCATTTCAGGTATGCAGTCCTTGCAACATCCGAACGGTTTTTGCAATATGAAATGTTTTCCTGCACGTTGGTTTAAACGATGTCGCTGGTGGTTATTTTTACTAGCTTTACTTTCTCTGTACTCCATTCCATCATTATTTGATGTTTTAGAAATCACTTTTCTTTGCACCAGTCTTTTCTGTTTTGGGATCGCTATAAATAAATAAATAAATAAAGATAAAATTTACTTTCAATGTTAGAATATAAGATATAATTAGCTAGGACGAATGATGAGGCTGATATGGTTAGGGCTGAGTCGGATTGTATACGTTCAGCCTACTTACTTAACGTTCCTGACATATGAACAGTATGTTTTATATGCTTCTGCTGTGGGTTGGTTCCCTCATTTGTATTCCCAGAAGCAACTTCTGTGGCTTCTGAATCATATTCAGAACGCATTTCTGTGTGTTCTTGCCGTCGTTCTCTACATACACGGTTCCATTTCATCTTAGGTCGTAAGCCACCAGATACGAATTGCCAGAGACCAGGACGGGAGGTAAATCCCTGTTAGATAAATAAATTCACTCTGTTTAAAGAATGCAATATCATCTATTTACTGTCTACTTTGTAGTGGGATATTATGGAAATTATTCCACCATAGCGAACAGCTTGAAGAATGGAAATACTTTTAGCTTAGATGATAAACACTTTAAACAAACATACCTCCATGTGGCTACGACCAATCTGTGGTTTACGCATCTTAATCATCTCGTGTTCTGGGTGAAGTCCTTTCTCCTCACAGACTTTACACAGATCATAACCAGGACACACAACACACTTGAAACGTGGCCCAGCAATTCGGCTTTCACACCCATTACACGTTATTCGAGGTTGATACACTTTCTTGCGACATTTTGATGCGTTATTGCGACACTTTTTACCAGTCACTGAAATAAAAAAAAATGTAAAATACTATTTTTAAATGATGTCTTTGTCCGGTAGATAAACCGAATTTGTGATGTTGTACTGATTATTTAAAGGGCGGCAGTCGTCGCGCCGCGTCCTGTTCGATATGGGACTCATAGCGACGTATACAACGCGTGTAAAATACATTGTTTATTTACATGAAATTCGAACACGCGCTGCGCGACGACCACCGCGCTTTAATGTAGGCTGCGTACGTTTTGTATTGTCGTGATATACGCCTTGTTTTTTTCAAGCTTTGGATATTTCGTGACGCCGAAGTACGAAATTTAAGTTCCTTGTTGTATGTCTATGCTTGTTTCTTTGATATGACATATATCATCATGATATAGTAAATATACTCACGATGTATGTAGACTTTCAAGATACCTTCATTGAGTTGGCCTAGAACGTCGGCCAATTCAGTATCATTGGAGAAAGCGACCAGGCCATCTTCGCTATCTGAAATGACAATGAGAAATACTTCATTTTAACCTGAATAATAAATTGAATTGTATCACTTAAGCAAGTATGTCTATGTATTGTTGTACGTCCTAATACAAACAAATTTTAAATATATGGTATAGATGATTATTTTATGATTAATATGTGTTACATGATATGAATAATAAATTAATTGTTTTGGAATGTTCGCATAAAAATAAGTTTAGGTTATAACAATACTCACAGGCGTGTAATTATTGTTGTAAGTCAAAATTTATTTGCTAACGATAATCGAAAACATTTTAGTTTGCACTTAATTCGGGCACCATGAGATGCAAGTAAAATTCCACAAAATTGCTTGAATAACTTGAATAACAAAGTAACTTGAATTTGCATGTACGTAACCGACAATAGCGCCAGCCACTCTAGGACAGACATTTTACTATGTACAGACAGTTGCCATAAATTGTACCCAAAATAATAGCACAACAATAACATTTTTCAGAAAATTGAATATCGATCATATTTTATGACTCAGTTTTTAGACAATGTAACTGACGGGAATTAGCGGTATATAATATCTATCGCAGCTGACACATCAAACAATGAATGACAGAGGTTAAAGTTGAACTATACATGTTTACAACTCGCACACGGGTTCGTAAAATTACATTTATTTATATATATATATATATATATATATATATACGTTTTGCATTTTCATTGTATGACATTGTATGCTCAGAATTTGTTGCGATGAAAAGTGATATAACCCCTTGTTATTTATTACAATAACGGCAAATTGTGAAATAAACAATAAAATATGAAAATTTGCAAATATTTATTAGAAACACGCCTATTATAGTAGTGTGTCATATATTCGGTTACCGAGTCGTTGCTAATGGAATGCAGAAATAATAAAATGCTTACCTCTGTACGAGAGTGTGAACGAATCCGATCTTCCAATAGATGGGAATACCTGTGTTATTTTCGTAGACAGGTACTCGTAGCTTGTGGATGCACCCTGATCCACAGCAAATCGACGAATTTCTTGACTGTCGTCGGCAGTCTGCAAATATGCTTTCACTGTAATAGACATGTTTATACTGCGGAGAGAGCGAAATAAACAGCGATGAGAGACAAGTTGTGTTTATGTTCATTTCACCCGAAGAAAACGATCGACTGATAGCAGGAAGGAATATTTGTCATACGAAATGAAGGAATGCGTTCATCAGCGCATCAATACGAACCTGTTGCTGTTTTCTCTCGTAGAAGAATCGTGTTCCATCGCTGTATTGGAAATACTCGTCTTCTTTGAAGTACTTATCTGTATATTCGTCATCATATTAATAATTTACCTAGGTAGCATCAGCAGAATTTATACACAAATTTAGGTAAACACATGGCTCCAAATTGCTAAATCTGGCTGATGAGTCATCGACTGGCACCATGGCAATTGCGAAATACTCACCTTATTAGCCAATCAAACTCGGGATCAAGTCGGATTATCTGTACACAGTATATTGGGAAATGCTAAAAATAGTACATGATGTCATGGTGTACATTTAGGACACCGCCATCAGCCGATCGCTTTGTGACGTGTGCCCTCTATCGACGGTTTACATATCTGAGTGGCGTGAATCGTCTTTGGTGGAATGTTGTACCTGAGATTAAATAGATGTATCCGTATATGTGTAGTCATGACAACAATAAGTAAATCAGAGTGAATACCAAGCATTAACGGCACAATTGGTGTAAATGGCCATGGACCCAACACTTTTAGGTATATGATTACAATATAAAATTACGATTTTGCGTTATCAAATTGAACTTTAAAGTTTGCCTGGGCGGAAATTTGCCCTTCAACACGAAACACGCGTACGATTTCAGTCAGGGAATCGTTTAAAAGAAAGAATATATTTACCTAAATAATCAGTGAAAATTTGCACAAATCATGTAATAGTCAACGCCAAGCGGTAAACAATGTTCTTTTACATGATTTTGTACTGTGTTCAATAATCAGTATTGTTCTGTATTAATTTTTAAAGATAAATACAAGATGTAAGACTTAACTGTTGTATCAGAAAATGCTGTGCCAGTGTGTGTATACCCGTTATAAAATATCACTACCCCCACACCAATACCACTATAACCTACAAATAATGAGATAGTGTCACATGACCTCGGGGATGAATCATCCATGAATTGCCACGTATACATCGAGATATAGAACCTGCCAGTGATGGTATTTGTAATGAAGAAGTAGTAATATATTAGTTTATGCATGGACCCATAGCGACGCATACAACGCGTGTAATATACATCACTTGTTTATTTATTAGAAGGAATTGTTCAGCAAAACCTGTGGATTGAAAGGCGCCCTCTAGAGAGAAATGTTGTTATCTATTATTCCCATACTCACTAACTAAAATGGCCCCTTTATTGAGTCTATGATACGCCATGAGGGTTCTACAGTTTATCCCACCCTGGTCCCACCCAGCTAATCCCTCGCACTAACCCCTTTCTAGGAATCACTTCTATGTAAATACTGAGAGTTCATGTTCACTCAGTGTGTCGCTTTTATAATATATTCTATCAGGCGTCTTCAGTTCAGTATTTTATCAGGGGGGAATTCTGCTCCACGGGGTTGTCCACACTTGCCAGGGGGGAATCTCGTCTCGTCTCTCTATATCTCGTCCCCTTGAGGTGCGGGATCGGGAACGTCACTTAACTTTACAGTCAAATAAGACACACACAACGAAATACGTTTCAGCTCTCGTCTTAGTCGATCAGTCGAGCACTCTATAAGACACAGCGCCCTGGGGAAAAATCCCCAAGACTATCGCAAGGCTGACCCAAGACTCGCCCAAGACTGCGTCAAGGCTCGCCCCAAGTCTCTCCAGGACTGGACTTAGACTCTCCTAGGCTGGACTTAGACTGCGTCTATCGTGGAGTACTCCCCAAGACCAACTCAAAACAACTATATTCATTTTCAAAACTCTAAACAATTACAAAACAGTAAAAAGACTCTAGGGCGTAACTTTCAATCATAAAGCCAATCACACTAAGTACTGAATACGTCATATCTTTTGATTAATCGTTCACTACATTAATAACTACGGATACCAACTGTCAGAAATCGTAATCAGAATAGCGACGGTTATCTCGTAATTAGTTCCAAATCACTGAGCCAAGTTCCGTCCAAAACTTCAAATAGGCCTAAACGATGACAGACATAACACAGCAATTCGCTAATAATCAGCTAATTAAGTCGGTCAACAGATACGCAAAAACAAATTCATGACAATATTATGCAATCAAGGCGGGTTGTTTCTTAAATCCTCATCTTGATTGCCATGGTAACATTAATACATAATAATATTAGAGTGAAAATTAATACTGAGACGGTGATGAACTAATACCCCCCCCCCAATGTTTCTGGCTTCATACACTTTCTGTGATGAGCAGAACACGATGAAGTCATTTTCAGTGGATTCTTGTGGAATTTCCCTTTCTAGTATTTGACATATTTGTGATGACGTCAATTTTATAGCTGCATTAAATGTTTACCTATCAATCATTGGCTGCAATGTACCAATACCATGATGATATTGGTACATCAAATTTGATAGAATTCTAACTATCTATTATATCATGTTCGTTGTTTGTACTGGTGATAGTGATGTTCATGATTCGGGTCTCACGAGAATACATCTACCTTTGTTTGGTTCGAGTTGAAAAAAAAAACTCTTCTTACAATATGTAATGAGCAATATGCTACTGAACTTATATGTGCAAATATTATGTATATAGGGTATTGTACATTGGCCTGGATAATGTGTAATGTTGTACCTGTTTTGATATTTCACTTCGAATACTTAATATAATTATAATTAAAAATTAATATCAACATGCTTCAAATATAGTATCGTATCGATTAATGTGGAGTAATTAAAAAATCATCCGTCTATGACTTGGTGTGTCACTTAGGATTTAACTACGTCACAGTGCGTCAAGCCGAGTTTACCGTCCCACCCACCTACGTTTCTTGCCACGTGTCGTTGAAATTGACCGCCTCCTCACAACCATTGCTTTTTCATCAGCTAATTTTTTCCGTTAACGAGTGTGAAGACACAATGTTTTAGTTCAATTCATTATCGATGTGAAATTTAATATGATATTTTTCTATTGTCCCCGTACAATGGGCTTTGTACATCCTTTTTACTTTCATAAGCGAAATTTTGGACAAATTTAAAACCACCTTAAAAGGAAATACGCTAGAGCATTTAGTTGTTACATCAATATCCTCCCCATAAACACTTTTAATCGTTTCTGGAGTTACAGAAATCATTCAAGTTATGCGTCCAACTCGGGACCGCTTATATATCATTATCTGAACAGATAAACACCGTTTGAGTAAACCAGTAAACAAATCACTTGCTTGTGAATTTGGGATTAAAGTTACGTTTTATGTAAAGTGCCTGGAACGCTGTACATTTAGTCAAAGCAAGAAACATAAGGTGGTGAGGGCGCCTAGACGTATGAATCGTGGGATTTCATTCAACCGACTTTATATAGCGCGTGCGTCAGATGACCGACTTATATACATTCATTTTATATTACGAGTGTAAAATGTTTTCAGGTGAAAACAAATTATAAGATACATAGACAGTTCACAGCCATCATTCCTTGATGTTTTTATAATAAATTTCCTATAATAATACTTTATAGATTATAATAAAAGGTTTACAATTTTTACCATAATTACTTTTTGTTTATTTCAATTCAATGCCCCTGACCTATA
Organism: Saccoglossus kowalevskii; assembly: GCF_978046115.1. Classification (NCBI taxonomy): domain Eukaryota; kingdom Metazoa; phylum Hemichordata; class Enteropneusta; family Harrimaniidae; genus Saccoglossus; species Saccoglossus kowalevskii. The sequence continues at coordinate 21,192,552 of NC_140644.1, forward strand.
TATATAAATACAATATAATATTAATTAATATACGAAATTACTGAATAACACATCAGTAAAAGATTGCATAATGTAACTATTGCAGAATGGATTTCCCAAATTAAAAACATTTGTATACAATTAAACAAATATTCCGTGTGGGTGTTTGGTATACCAAGGGGATATATATAGCTGGCAGTGTTTTTTGCCAATGCATTTCCGAATCCACCACAAAATGCTGATATAAAATTTATATCAGCCTGAGTAGACCATTATAAGCTTTTTTCATTCATATAAAGACCAGTCTAAAATAATACTATCCTCGGGGGCGGACATCCGGGCATTTTCACCGCCTGGCAACCGGAGGCGGTGAAAAGAAAGGCCCAAAACTCGCAGAAAACGGTATTTTGGGATGATTGTTGAGACTCCTCTGAACAGTGTAACAAGATTAGCCTTACGTATGTAACATATATAAATTTGGTTGTTCGGGATTACTTCAAAGTTGAGTTTGTGTTGTTTTCTCGAATTTTCACCGGCTCGACCGGCGTTCCACAGCAGCGCGCACAGAGCCCATAGAAATGCATGTACAGTGGTGCGCGTCGTAGCAACGTGGAACGTCTTGTGACGTACCAAATAATTCATGTACAATATGCTCTTCTTAAAAATGCACATCTACTAGAATATTATATTCTATCGAATACATAATCTTGAAGATTAACTTAAACTATGGTCCGAAAAATGCCAAAAATGTAACCAATCAGTTTTGTTTTGTGGTGGATTCGGAAATGCATTGGCAAAAAACACTGCCAGCTATATATATCCCCTACTATGTTGTATCTACTGTCTGTAACAATATATTCACTGGTTTCTATGTACTATGTTGTATCTACTGTATGTGCCAATATATTCAATGGTTCCTATGTACTATGTTGTATCTACTGTCTGACAATATATTCCAGTGACGAAGTAATTATGTGACGTGAAAAGGGCGTATATGGGTACATTTTGTATTATTATTCAAATTATTAATCATTTAGAATGGATTAACTATTTGTATTTTGTAAAAACTGTATTGATGGGCGACTACAGATCAAGAAATTTACCTGTGAACGGTATTTTTTTTGACGCTTTGTCGTCATTGTGTCCGACATTTGGGAATACCTCATACTTTGTCGGTACGACATAGAGGGCGTGCTTTTACAGCGAGCACATCAATCACGCGTAGCATAGCGTTTGTATCAAAAATATAAACGGCCGGGTTACAGGCTTCAGAACAGTGACGTTGGTGGGTTCGAATGGTTTTCATATAAAAAAATAATTTGGCACAATTTACACTGTATTGTATCACTCAGTTCTTTCGCCTCGACGACACACGTTCAAAGGTCAAAGGTTAAAATGAGGCAATCTTTCGATTGACCTCGTCATAACTAGGACACGGAACTTGGTGTAGAAGTGACACGTCTTACAATCAGTCCATGCGATGTTCTGAGCTGCTCAACAGTGATTATTCTGATGTCCTCTAGTATTATCATGTTGGTTGTGTGGGTATCGATTTTTACTTCGTAAGTACATCAAATTACATTCACTATACCGCAAAAAAGCCACCATAATGTCACTATTGCTTTAGTTGTACTTAAACAATTTATTAACTCATAACAACCTACTGAAGGAGGTTGTGTACAATAGTACATGGTGATTAGGATATTGTTTTTGAAAGTGTAATTAAAGTCCTGATTTGACAATTATCTCGAAGAAGTTCGATCTACATAGAATTAGGAAATGAATTTCTCTGAGACAATGGCATCACATCCACAAATATGGTCTACCTGTATGTATAAACATAGTTTGGTCTTTCTCAGCTAAGAGTGAGATGCACCCTGGGAGTACCGCAGTGCAGATTAGACTTCATTTATACTAGCTAGTGGTATCTTCACAAAATTACTGGACATTTGTGTACATGTATTTTCATCACATGGCCTTGAAGAACCTCATTAATATGAATAGAAAATATTTTGAGTTCAAAATTGTGTTTTTCTGCCAATACATTTGCTAGCCCCCACTAATGTTGATACATGGGTGTTGATGGATCAAGACGAAAATGTCTAAATGTATATAATCCCCATATAAACATGAGGCTCAATACCATGGTGCAAATATAATTGAAAAGTATCATTTTTCATGAAAATATATCAATCAATAAATTTATTTATAAAATCTCTCAAAGCCAGAAATGCATCTTGAGAACGTATATGTTTTTGATTGGTTCACTTTGTCAAGTAATGCATGTATGTCTTTTGGATTGGTTTACTGAGTCATGTGATGATGTGTAACTTTTTGATTGGTTCACAGAGTCATGTGATGATGCACATGTTTTTATTGGTTCATTGTGTAATGTGATGCATGATTATGTTTTTGATTGCTTCACTTTGTCATGTAATGCATGTATAAATCAAGAAGAGTGTACTGTCTGAATTATAATGTCTTCTGGACAAGTAATTGTTATTACCTTGATACAAACGGCCCACTGATTCTCTGGTTTTTCCAAATTTGTAACTGTCTGCATATTATTATTATATTTACAGTTTATTGATCAGCATGTTGGTTCTACTGCTTGTTGTTGGTGCTATACTAATACCAATCACTGTTCTACTATTCCTTGGTATGAGACAATGGATTAAACAAAGATCCATGCAGCTGATTCCTCATTTGAAGACTCCAAACCCAGATGGTTCCATTCCTCAAATTGTGGGATTCTTCCATCCATACTGTAATGCGGGAGGCGGTGGTGAGAGAGTACTTTGGTGTGCGATTAATGCTTTACAAAGCAAGTAAGTCTTCTTCATGGTTAAATTAAAATAATTTTTCCTAATTAATATAACTTCCACAGACATACTACTTAATTTTTAAAACTTAATTTTAGTGGATTAGATGTTTGTGAAAGTAATTCACATTCTAAAAGAAACTTATGAAACCCTTGATGCATCATTTTACATCCTGACTGGAGATCACAACATTTCGTACCAGTGACGATATTTCAATAAATCGCAAGATGTTATTACATGTAGCAAGACAAATAGTTTTTTTAAAGCAATGCATATTCCCGTCAGATTGGAACATTCCCCTAGTCAACTCCCAGTGTGCCTCTAAATTATTCAATGTACATGCATTATATAATTTTTGGGGAAAACAAGAGTACCAGTTTTTTTAATGATTTGCTCACTTTCTACAAACATAGTTATGTGTGTGATATTCTTGATCAAAGCCAATTATATTCTATTAATTTGCACAGATGAAAAACCAATTATTTTTGCCACTGCGTTATTTTTCACGCTATTTATTTTTTGCAGCATCAAAAGGTGCTAAAACATCACTCTTAGACTATCTTTTGCCGTTGCCGAAATTTCAGATCAATACAGTATTATGTATTTAGTGCATGTAGCAAAATAAAAAAATTAAACTCATTGACATATTGCAGTAGGTGAACTTGTATTTACTTGTATGGTATTAGTACCTTGCATAATGCTGATAACAAATTATCTCATGTATTTTTAAAAGGGTTTACGAGGAGTTTTTGGGATTGCATATTCATGCATGTATCGGTTAATCTAAGGTCTGTTTTTTTCACCATGATAAGTTAGTTTGAGCTGCATACAACATTATCGCTAATTATGTATGTTACAATGCACAGGTAGTAAAAGCTGCTAAGTAAATGTGGTGTAGAGTATGGATAATTACTAAATGTTGAAATATGCTGAGTAGTTAATTAGGAGAAATGCAAGATTCATTCTAACATTTGGAGTATTACTTAATTATCTTTTTCTATCACTCATGTGTGACAATTCACCTTAAAATATATGCATCTTCTGTGGATGGCATAAATACTGTCTTATTGTCTATATTTTAAAACTTTAATTAGAAGGTGTATATGCAGTTATTTAATAATGTCTTTTAGATAGTATAAATATACATGACTTCCACAAACAGTCTTACATGTAGAAGTAGGGCATCGACCACTATTACATCTATTTCAATTTTTTACCTTTTTTTTTATGCAATAATAAAATTTTTGGTCGAGTGGCTTCATTGTATTACTTGTAATTGCTTCACTTCAATTAATAATGATAATTTTGCAACCGTAAATTAATTTTAAAGGCTTACAAGCTGCGTTTTTCCACAAATTTGTTCAAATTTTGTGATCCATATTCATGTAATATGTTTATGATAGCATCTACATGTAGATAGGCACAGAATGTTTTTTTTTATTTACTTATCATTCATTTGGAACCCCCAAAATTATTCTAGTTCGGTAATAATTAAAAAAAAATTAAAAAAAAAAATGCTACTTGTGCCTCTTTTTGGAATTATAAAATTTAATGTTTTTATATTAATATATTTGCTTGCAGATATAAAAATATAAAATGTGTTGTTTACACTGGCGATGAGGATGCAACAGGTCCAGAGATAATCCAGAAAGCGAGACAGCGATTTAATATAGTTGTCAAAAAACCTGTTGAGTTTATCTTCCTAAAGCGACGCAATTGGGTAGAAGCTACAACATGGCCTTATTTCACACTGCTTGGCCAGAGTTTAGGTTCACTGATGCTGGGATGGGAAGGATTGATGCAATGTGTACCCGATATTTACATTGATTCCATGGGTTATGCGTTCACTCTACCGATGTTCAAGTATTTGGGTGGATGTAAAGTTGGTTGCTACGTTCACTATCCAACAATTAGTACTGACATGCTTTCGCGTGTCCGAGAACGCAGACAGACATACAATAACCAAGACGTTGTTTCGCAAAGTTCAGTACTGACGAGCTTGAAAGTTTTGTACTATCGTATATTCGCGTACGTGTATGGTGTGGTTGGTGCAAGGTCTGACATAGTGATGGTCAATTCTACCTGGACACACGGACACATTCAGGACTTGTGGAGTGTTAAAGAGAAAACATCGATAGTGTATCCGCCATGCGATACTGAAGATTTTCTAAGACTACCCCTCGAAGATGACAGCACAAAACTTAATCACACAATTGTGTCCGTTGCTCAGTTTCGACCTGAAAAAGATCATAGATTACAGCTGCTTTCGTTTCAAAGACTACTTCGGTCGACATCGGAAACACAGCGGGATAGACTCACGCTGATATTGGTGGGTAGCTGCCGAAATCAGGGAGATGCAGCTAGGGTAGATGAATTAAGACAACTATGCGAGGACTTGAAAATCAGATCTAATGTTGAATTTAAATTAAACGTTTCATTTGATGAGTTGAAAAAATACCTTGGAGAGGCTACCATTGGTCTCCACACTATGTGGAATGAACATTTCGGTATTGGTAAGTGAAATATCATACATGTTTTTGTGTTTAGCTTTTCAGTCTTTTTCAGTCTTTTTCATTCCAAAGGATACATTATTCTGATTCCCATGATACAATGTAATAACAAGTATGTGCATTATACCTGTGAATAATAATTTACATTGTCATATCAGTGTGCACCAATGAATCATAATATACATGTATGGTGACATATGCCAGTGTGCATTTCAGTTTATTATAATGCACAGTGACGTGGTGTAACTCTAATTTAGGCATCAGGTGAGAGTGAAAGTTAAGTTTACAGTCTAACAACAAAAAACAGCCAGTTATTTCAATGCAATTTGTGTTGGTTTTAATTTTTTTTGAAGAAGTATCGGTACATATGAAGTTTTAAAAACAAACTTGAAGGCATTATATTATTTAGTAGTAAAAGGTCACATTAGTTACTTAATAGCTTTGAGATGTTTACAAACATTGATTATCACAAAGTCATGGTTATAGTAGCATATACAAAAAATTAAGTGTGCCAGTGAATTATAATGTAGTGTCATAAGGTGACACTGAATCATGTACTGACATGTCAGTGTGTGTACCTTAGATAAATCTATTGTTTTTTGTGTCAGATGTATAATAATATACTAGTACATCTTATCCTCTTTTATGTACGGTAGGTGTGGTTGAGTGCATGGCGGCTGGTACGGTTATCCTTGCACACAAATCGGGTGGTCCCAAGATGGATATTGTGGTAAACTACAATGACAAACCTACTGGTTTCCTTGCAAATGATGAAGAGTCTTATGCCAATGCCATGGAAACCATTCTAAAGATGCCAGCCCAGCAAAGAATGGAGATGAGGAAGAATGCCCGCAAATCTGTGGTTAGGTTTTCAGAACAGGAGTTCAATGATAATTTCCTCAATTCAGTGCAGTCTCTCTTTAATTAAGATATATGAAATATATTATTTTAAGAAGGATTAATTTTATATAAATTTGACTATTTAAAAAAGATGTTTAAATAGCAATACAAAGATGATAAATTTCAATTGAAAGTTTTTTTGATCAGTCTTACTAATCAGTCTTACTCACACACATCATGGTAGAACATCCTATGTTTGTGCAAGGTTTTTTTCTTATCAAAATATTTTGAACGATGCTAATGATTGTTTTTTAAACTATCATTATTTAACAAATTATATTCAATATTGCCATTATTTTGTGCGGAACTATAAAAATAATTAAAAAAAATCTGTAATTTCCACCAACACTAGTTCTCATTTTCAAACTTACTCGAAATATAGATTGCAATTTTAATGAAATTTCTATGAAGCATACATTCTTCACACTAGCAAATTCAAACATAATCAAATTAACAATATTGTACTACCGGTACATGTATAGGCTAATTTCAAACATAAACCTTGTTTTGTTATCACCACTAAGCATAAAGTAATTGCAGGCTTCCATGCTATGGTGTGATATTTGTTAGTTTAATCGTTCCATGACCACGGTGCTCTTCTGCAACAGGCAGATTTTGCAATTCTTGTTCTAAATGTGGTCTATGCCTAAATTAATGATAAGATCTGTATTGAGGAGAGGTTCAGAATAAATTGAATGTAAAACAGTCTTCATATTTCATACTATTAAGATACGTACACTCAAGTCTGGAATCAATTGACAATAAATATTAGCATATGACATTACAACACCATTTATTGCATTTTGTATTCCATTATGTGACATACCCTAGGATAACATTTGTATAGCAATATTTATGTGAATTCTCATGTGGCTAAAAATGTGCAAAAATAATATTGAATAAATTCTCCCCTGATGCACTCTTTATTAGTTTTCCAATTGAATCCAAATTTAGCATGTTAGTTTGAACCACTCATGAAGTAGTGTCATGGCTTTCATTTATTTATCTGTGTTTGCTCTCTGATAATTCAATAATTGATTAGATATCTGCTTTGATTATATTTGACAAAAATACAAACCATTGTAGGCTATGCAGACTGTTGGCAGACTGTTGGTTTTGTTTCTAAAGTTACTTTGTCATCAGTTATCCAAAAACTATGAGTTGATATATTTTATGGCAAGTTGCACAATACTCATGCATGTCATTTTTTCACAATCACAGAAAAATAGTGATAAGTATTTTCTTACATAAATTCCCCTTTGACTTTACATGTAACTGGTATTCATTCTAACATGAACAATATTCAAAATAGATAAAATTGTATGTGCAGTATCTAATTTAACAATGTCATTTGAAGAAACCACAACTATGTAATTTTTTTGTATTAAAACACATAGATGAATAGTCATGAATATTAATTATTATTATTCATGAATATGAATTAATAGTTTATATAATAGATGGCCATTTCTTTGGATTTTTCCTCAGACGAGTAGATAAAAGTGGATGTTGTCTAACTGACTATAGACTATGTATCATTATCAACTCGTTTTGAGTTAGTATAACTAGAAATGCAACTATGATGTACACTTAGTGACATTAATGACATTAACAGTAAATTGAACATTAAATCGTCATGCGATGCATTTCTCAATTACATGACGAACAAAATGAAATGCCAAAGTGCCTTCCACATTATTTTTTTTCATTATTAAAATACATCGTTAGTTCATTGAATTTATGATAATGAAGATTACGGTACGTAACAGAAAAAGCATAAATGTGTATAATTTATTTTTGTTTGGAAATTCAAAATAAAAAACAAACTCATATGTTTGTCTCATCATTTTGTTTACACCAACAAATGTATAATTGGGTCATTGAGTTTACCCAGACTATATGTGACTGTCTTCTAACTACACATCCTGCATCCGCTCTGTCTTTAATACGTTTACATCACAAAAAAGTTCTTTCGAAGCTTTCTTTGGTGTCAATTGTACTGGTGTTTCAGTGTGGCTCCACATACATACATACATACATACATGTATGTACATTTGCAGAATATTGATGATACAGAGTGTTTTTTTTGATACAAGTACGTGGATAAATTGGTTCAGTTCAATGATAAGTCTATGAGATTATTGGTGAATTCATTCTTCTGATACACATAGCGTAGGGTTATAATTAATACATGGAGGTAGCAAGTCCCATCATCAAAGTCTGGTTCAAACACAAAACAATTGTTTTTATAATCGAGGATAAACCATTACATTTTTTCTTAATTTGAAAACTTTACAGGCATGGCAGTGCATGACTTGTCAGTAATCGTATATGAATAATATATTCACAGTTTACTATGACAATATGAAAGGCACAACCCAAACTTTGATTCAGAAGTAAATTCATAGTGTAATAATAGTCGGCATTATAACTAGTCTAAATAAATCTGACTACTAAGTATTACAAGTTGCTGACCGCTTGAATGCCATGGCTATACGATGCTGACCACTCAAATGCCATGGCTATACGATGCTGACCACTCGAATGCCATATACACGATGCTGACCACTCGAATGCCATATACACGATGCTTACCACTCGAATGGCATGACGATACGATGCTGACCACTCTAATGCCATGGCTATACGATGCTGACCACTCGAATGCCATGGCTATACGATGCTGACCACTCGAATGCCATATACACGATGCTTACCACTCAAATGGCATGGCTATACGATGCTGACCACTCTAATGCCATGGCTATACAATGCTGACCACTCTAATGCCATGGCTATACAATGCTGACCACTTGAATGCCATGGCTATACAATGCTGACCACTCGAATGCCATGGCTATACAATTCTGACCACTTGAATGCCATGGCTATACAATGCTGACCACTCGAATGCAATGGCTATACGATGCTGACCACTTGAATGCCATGGCTATACGATGCTGACCACTCAAATGCCATGGCTATATGATGCTGACCACTTGAATGCCATGGCTATACGATGCTGACCACTTGAATGCCATGGCTATATGATGCTGACCACTTGAATGCCATGGCTATACGATGCTGACCACTCAAATGCCATGCTATATAAGTTATGAATGGTGCATTTTTTACAACCATTTATGGCCTCGCTATCTAACACTTGTGGTGGCTTTTACACATGTTCTATTCAATGCTTTGGCATCTAAGCCAACGTTTAACTTCTATCTTTGCCATGTTTGTAAACCTCACAGATTCACTTCTGTTGCTAGTATGCTGCAGTTAGGTCATAGAATGATAATATACATGTATACCACTATGCCCATCAAGACATAGTTTTAGCTGATGGCCCACGTGTACATGATATACAATACTGCATGAATTTTATCATAATTACTAGTAACTGAATTTATATACAATCATATTTGATGGACATATCAGGTGACGTCAATATCTGCACAAATATTACATGGATCCAAATTTAGCATGTCAGTTTAAGCCACTCATGATGTAGCGTCATGACTTTTATTTATCTATCTGTGTTTGCTCTCTGATAACGCAACAAATGATTAGATATCTGCTTTGATTATATTTGACACAAACCATTGTAGGCTATGCAGACTGGTGGCTATGTTGTATCTAAAATTGTGACCAGTTATTCAAAAATGAGTATGGCAAGTTGGACTATATTTTTCACATTGCAATCACCAAAAGTTAACTAGTGATAAGTATTTTTTTACATAAATTCCCCATTGACTTTACATGTAACTGGAAAAAATGTCTTCATTCTAACATGAACAATATTCAAAATAGAGAGATAAAATTGTATGTGCAGTATCTAATTTAACAATGTAATTTGAAGAAACCATCTAAACCATCATGTATCTAGAATTGTAACCAGTTATTCAAAAACTATGAGTATGACAAGTTGCACTATATTTTTGACATCGCAATCACCAAAAAATAATTAGTGATAAGTAATTTCTTATATAAATTTCTCATTGACTTTACATGTAACTGGAAAAAAGGTATTCATTCTAACATGAACAATATTCGAAATAAAAAGATAATGTCTACATACATGTCAGTATTATAATCTAGGTATATCTAATCGTCGTTTAGTTTTGAATCTCGTCCAGTTCGCCATCAATGGAGTTCACCTTTTTAGCCTTACAACATAAACCTGCTATTTTCTTAGAAATGTATTCAAATATTTCAATGAGGGTGATAACACTAATTCCAATGAAGAGTCCAAGCTGTCCACCCACGTCACCTGCAAATAATAATAATAAATGCTGGAATTTAAGAAAGGGCTGGTAAGGGAATTACAACATATTAATTGGGTGATTTACAAATATATCCTATTCAGATATTTGAATAATAATGGTTATGTTAATAATTGTTCATATTTTATTTTATTTTACTTTTTTATTTGATACTAGTATTTGCAGTAAAATATAATACACCTCTCCCATAAATTGCGCCCTCTAGTGACGAAGCTTTCTATGACGTAAAAAGGTACCACAAAGGCCATCATCGATATCTATGCAAATTATGTTTTTTGTAAAAGTCTACTGTATTCTAGATACTGAACTACCGCAAAACCAAAAACACTGGTCGCTTTGAATGACACTGCCTTCCCTCATATAGGTAATTGTGCTGCTGTCACAAAAGCGTGCCACCACTATAGAAATGATATAAATATCTGCGATTTGTCATATTATTGTATACTTACTGAGAAGTGCAGATGACGTCATCGCTTCTGTCTGTGTATATTGTTCGTATTGTATTTGGGAATAATAGACATCAACGAATACATAACTGTCTCTGAAAGGAGTGTATATAGCTTTGATTAATGTATGTAAATTACATACAAACTCTTTAGAATTGTCAAATTTCAATATTACCATATGATATGATAATCATCTAAACCCACACTTATAGCATTTCATAAATGTCTTACTTTATCTCTTCTAATGTAACACTGTGATACTTTTCCACTTGTTCAGCAACATTGTTATTTGGAATTGTTGCATAAGATAGGGACATAGGATACGTTGAATAATTACAAGATACAGCACACGGATTTTCAATGACTTTTGATGTCCAATTATCTACAAAATAGAATAATCAGACAAACATTGTAAATGGATGAGACGATGATGAATACATGAATTAAAATCAGTTAATTGACTATGTACATTACTTTATCGATGTCACAACTACCGTAAAATCTGTATTAGAAATATGCATCCCTCAAAGAAGTGGCATCCATTCTTTTTGAACAATTGAGGCCGAAAACTCATTCACAATCCATTTCTTATATGTGTAGATGCTCTAATAGAAGCAACATCCCCTCTGTTGCATTGTACCATTGCTGTAAAAAAACCGCAGCTTCTAATACAGATTATACATTAGTATTTGTAGTCAATGACTTACTAACTAAACGTTGAACACACGTTGTACTCTGGCTCAGAGAGCAGACCTGTTCATCACCAGGCATATATAGAGGGCGGCATCCACACTCTTTGTATATGATGCGTTTGGAATACTCCAATAAACAACCAGCAAGACTATAGGAGGTGAAATATTCAACAGCTGCATTTCTATCACACTGACCCCATGGTGGCTCTAAGGAAATATACTAAAAATATAAAGGATTAATGGTGTGAGTTTAGTGTTCACATATATTTCCGACTGGTAGCAAACTGAGCATGGGTATTGGGTGCTGTTTGTGCATGGAACATAGTACATAGGAAGCAGTTAATATATTGTGACAGACAGTAGGTACAACATAGTACATAGTAATCAGTAAATATATTGTTACAGACAGTAGATACAACATAGTACATAGAAACCATTGAATATATTGTGACAGACAGTAGATACAACATAGTACATAGTAATCAGTAAATATATTGTTACAGACAGAAGATACAACATAATACATAGGAACCAGTGAATATATTGTTACAGACAGTAGATACAACATAGTACATAGGAACCAGTGAATATATTGTTACAGACAATAGATACAACATAGTACATAGGAACCATTGAATATATTGTCACAGACAGTAGATACAACATAGTACATAGTAACCAGTGAATATATTGTTACAGACAGTAGATACAACATAGTACATAGGAACCAGTGAATATATTGTTACAGACAGTAGATACAAGATAGTACATAGGAAACATTGAATATATTGTCACAGACAGTAGATACAACCTAGTACATAGGAACCAGTAAATATATTGTTACAGACAGTAGATACAACATAATACATAGGAACCAGTGAATATATTGTTACAGACAGTAGACACAACATAGTACATAGGAACCAGTGAATATATTGTTACAGACAGTAGATACAACATAGTACATAGGAACCATTGAATATATTTTCACAGACAGTAGATACAACATAGTACATAGTAACCAGTGAATATATTGTTACAGACAGTAGATACAACATAGTACATAGGAACCATTGAATATATTTTCACAGACAGTAGATACAACATAATACATAGTAACCAGTGAATATATTGTTACAGACAGTAGATATAACATAATACATAGAAACCAGTGAATATATTGTGACAGACAGTAGATACAACATAGTACATAGTAATCAGTAAATATATTGTTACAGACAGTAGATACAACATAATACATAGGAACCAGTGAATATATTGTTACAGACAGTAGATACAACATAGTACATAGAAACCAGTGAATATATTGTTACAGACAGTAGATACAACATAGTACATAGGAACCATTGAATATATTGTCACAGACAGTAGATACAACATAGTACATAGTAACCAGTGAATATATTGTTACAGACAGTAGATACAACATAGTACATAGGAACCAGTGAATATATTGTTATAGACAGTAGATACAACATTGTACATAGGAACCAGTGAATATATTGTCATAGACAGTAGATACAACATAGTACATAGGAACCAGTGAATATATTGTCACAGACAGTAGATACAACATAGTACATATGAACCAGTGAATATATTGTTATAGACAGTAGATACAACATAATACATAGGAACCAGTGAATATATTGTTACAGACAGTAGATACAACATAGTACATAGAAACCAGTGAATATATTGTTACAGACAGTAGATACAACATAGTACATAGGAACCATTGAATATATTGTCACAGACAGTAGATACAACATAGTACATAGTAACCAGTGAATATATTGTTACAGACAGTAGATACAACATAGTACATAGGAACCAGTGAATATATTGTTATAGACAGTAGATACAACATTGTACATAGGAACCAGTGAATATATTGTCATAGACAGTAGATACAACATAGTACATAGGAACCAGTGAATATATTGTCACAGACAGTAGATACAACATAGTACATAGGAACCAGTGAATATATTGTTATAGACAGTAGATACAACATAGTACATAGTAACCAGTGAATATATTGTTACAGACAGTAGATACAACATAGTACATAGGAACCAGTGAATATATTGTTACAGACAGTAGATACAACATAGTACATAGGAACCATTGAATATATTGTCACAGACAGTAGATACAACATAGTACATAGTAACCAGTGAATATATTGTTACAGACAGTAGATACAACATAGTACATAGGAACCAGTGAATATATTGTTATAGACAGTAGATACAACATTGTACATAGGAACCAGTGAATATATTGTCATAGACAGTAGATACAACATAGTACATAGGAACCAGTGAATATATTGTCACAGACAGTAGATACAACATAGTACATAGTACCAGTGAATATATTGTTTCAGACAGTAGATACAACATAGTACATAGGAACCAGTGAATATATTGTTATAGACAGTAGATACAACATTGTACATAGGAACCAGTGAATATATTGTCATAGACAGTAGATACAACATAGTACATAGGAACCAGTGAATATATTGTCACAGACAGTAGATACAACATAGTACATAGTACCAGTGAATATATTGTTTCAGACAGTAGATACATCATAGTACATAGGAACCAGTGAATATATTGTTACAAACAGTAGATACAACATAGTACATAGGATCCAGTGAATATATTGTGACAGACAGTAGATACAACATAGTGCATAGAAACCATTGAATATATTGTTACAGACAGTAGATACAACATAGTACATAGGAACCAGTGAATATATTGTGACAGACAGTAGATACAACCTAGTACATAGAAACCAGTGAATATATTGTCACAGACAGTAGATACAACATAGTACATAGGAACCAGTGAATATATTGTTGCAGACAGTAAATACAACATAGTACATAGGAACCAGTGAATATATTGTCACATACAGTAGATATAACATAGTACATAATAACCAGTAAATATTTTGTTACAGACAGTAGATACAACATAGTACATAGGAACCAGTGAATATATTGTTACAGACAGTAGATACAACATAGTACATACGAACCAGTGAATATATTGTGACAGACAGTAGATACAACATAGTACATAGGAACCAGTGAATATATTGTGACAGACAGTAGATACAACATAGTACATAGTAATCAGTGAATATATTGTGACAGACAGTAGATACAACATAGTACATAGGAACCAGTGAATATATTGTGACAGACAGTAGATACAACATAGTACATAGGAACCAGTGAATATATTGTTACAGACAGTAGATACAACATAGTACATAGGAACCAGTGAATATATTGTGACAGACAGTAGATACAACCTAGTACATAGAAACCAGTGAATACATTGTGACAGACAGTAGATACAACATAGTACATAGGAACCAGTGAATATATTGTCACATACAGTAGATACAACATAGTACATATGAACCAGTAAATATATTGTTACAGACAGTAGATACAACATAGTACATAGGAACCAGTGAATATATTGTGACAGACAGTAGATACAACCTAGTACATAGAAACCAGTGAATATATTGTTACAGACAGTAGATACAACATAGTACATAGGAACCAGTGAATATATTGTGACAGACAGTAGATACAACCTAGTACATAGGAACCAGTGAATATATTGTCACAGACAGTAGATACAACCTAGTACATATGAACCAGTAAATATTTTGTTACAGACAGTAGATACAACATAATACATAGGAACCAGTGAATATATTGTAACAGACAATAGATACAACATAGTACATAGGAACCAGTGAATATATTGTGACAGACAGTAGATACAACATGGTACATAGAAACCAGTGAATATATTGTCATAGACAGTAGATACAACATAGTACATAGGAACCAGTGAATATATTGTGACAGACAGTAGATACAACATGGTACATAGAAACCAGTGAATATATTGTAACAGACAGTAGATACAACATAGTACATAGGAAGCAGTGAATATATTGTCACAGACAGTAGATACAACATAGTACATAGTAACCAGTGAATATATTGTTACAGACAGTAGATACAACATAGTACATAGAAACCAGTGAATATATTGTTACAGACAGTAGATACAACATAGTACATAGGAACCAGTGAATATATTGTTACATACAGTAGATACAACATAATACATAGGAACCAGTGAATATATTGTGACAGACAGTAGATACAACATAGTACATATAAACCAGTGAATATATTGTGACAGACAGTAGATACAACCTAGTACATAGAAACCAGTGAATATATTGTTACAGACAGTAGATACAACATAGTACATAGGAACCAGTGAATATATTGTAACAGACAATAGATACAACATAGTACATAGGAACCAGTGAATATATTGTGACAGACAGTAGATACAACATGGTACATAGAAACCAGTGAATATATTGTCATAGACAGTAGATACAACATAGTACATAGGAACCAGTGAATATATTGTGACAGACAGTAGATACAACATGGTACATAGAAACCAGTGAATATATTGTAACAGACAGTAGATACAACATAGTACATATGAACCAGTGAATATATTGTCACAGACAGTAGATACAACATAGTACATAGTAACCAGTGAATATATTGTTACAGACAGTAGATACAACATAGTACATAGAAACCAGTGAATATATTGTTACAGACAGTAGATACAACATAGTACATAGGAACCAGTGAATATATTGTTACAGACAGTAGATACAACATAATACATAGGAACCAGTGAATATATTGTGACAGACAGTAGATACAACATAGTACATAGAAACCAGTGAATATATTGTGACAGACAGTAGATACAACCTAGTACATAGAAACCAGTGAATATATTGTTACAGACAGTAGATACAACATAGTACATAGGAACCAGTGAATATATTGTTACAGACAGTAGATACAACATAGTACATAGGAACCAGTGAATATATTGTTACAGACAGTAGTTACAACATAATACATAGTAACCAGTAAATATATTGTGACAGACAGTAGATACAACATAGTACATAGGAACCAATTAATATATTGTCATAGACAGTAGATACAACATAGTACATAGGAACCAGTGAATATATTGTCACAGACAGTAGATACAACATAGTACATAGTAACCAGTGAATATATTGTTACAGATAATATATACAACATGGTACATAGGAACCAGTGAATATATTGTCACATACAGTAGATACAACATAGTACATAGGAACCGGTGAATATATTGTCACAGACAGTAGATACAACATAGTACATAGTAACCAGTGAATATATTGTTACAGATAGTAGATACAACATAGTACATAGAAACCAGTGAATATATTGTCACAGACAGTAGATACAACATAGTACATAGTAACCAGTGAATATATTGTGACAGACAGTAGATACAACATAGTACATAGAAACCAGTGAATATATTGTCACAGACAGTAGATACAACATAGTACATAGTAACCAGTGAATATATTGTGACAGACAGTAGATACAACATAGTACATAGTAACCAGTAAATATATTCTTAAAGACAGTAGATACAACATAGTACATAGGAACCAATTAATATATTGTCACATACAATACATTGGCGACTGGATTTGGAGATTTGTTGCATAATATTGAATTTGGGAGAGAGTTACTAGTTAATAGTATTGATTTTCCAGAAATGTGTGTTTTGCCAGTCAGTAACTACCGCATATTTTCTTCAAGTTCCATTCAAAGTGCAGCAAATCTCAAGAACTAAATACACTCACCCTGACTTGTTTTATATCTGCGAATGTTCGGGTTCCTGGCTGTAATGCATATCCCTGTGATTCCATGGCTGGAGGCTCGCCTTTTGGATGCACCATAAATTTGACGCCAGCTTCAACATTTCCAAACATACTCTCTGAATATTCGTCCTGAAACAGTCCTCAGATGGATTATGTAGGTCAAACAAAGTGCATGATGTCACAGTGATATACAGAGTATATTGTAATGTGTATGGCATGGTATATAAAGTACTTGTACGATTATTAATTTCATGACAAATCTTCAATGAAGGCAGAATTTTAATATAAAAACTCAATTATATTCATAGACCATAAGCATAGAATCAAATTAATCATCTTGGAATGAGAATTCTAATAGAGTGCATATCATGTATATGGGTTTGAATGAGACGAAGGAATTTCGTGAAATGGTCATGTTTATCAGATAAGCACAACGTTATGTTTAAAGTTGCCAGACTAACCTGTTGTATATGCAGTGCTAATTTTAAACCATGGGCATTACCAGGAATTCTTTGTTCTAAATATTCATCTCCCCCATTGAACGTAAAACAGTTTCCGAATTGTGTGAAAGTATGGATAAAATTCTGTCAATAACAAACACATATAAAAACATACAATAATTCGGTGTTGTTATAGTATGAAACAAAACAAAAAAACATTAATCTTCTGTACGATTTGATTCAGTGCGTAAATTTTACACGTATATCCAGCTCTCTTAGCATATATGCATTGCAGCCATGGCTATATATTATTTATCGAGAATATCTTGATTGGAAACTATTAAATGTATTCCCTGCCATTGCCTTAAACAAACCCTGGATTTTTTTTTATTCTGCCGTTACTGTGGTAACCGATTGAAGACATTATTATATATATATCATATCATATGTAATATGAGTTTTAAAATGAGTTGTTGTTTTTCAATCATACTTGCTATATTTTTTTTAAAAATATTTTAAAATATAGAGACGTTTCTACCGAAAACTACACCTATGCTAAAAATACTGATTGAAGGTCAAACCTTCTCATCACATCGATGTCCATTCCACAAACATTCTATAATATTAAGCTGCCAGCCTGTGGTTCTGGTAACGTCCTCTACATCTAGTCCATTGGGGAAATAACGATCCAACTCACTTTGTAGTTTCTCCAAGGTGATTCCGTAATGTTCCAGGAATGAAATATGGGCGTTAAGAAGTTTACTATTGGCTAATTGGAGATATAGAGAAAGGGCCCAGCTATCATTCACATATTGGTCAAGAAGTGATTGAGTATATCTGCAGAAAATAGGAAAAGTAACCGTTAATGCAATAAAAAATAGTACAGTCTGTAGTCTGTAGTACAGATGGAAAATGGACTTTTTATAATTTATTGATTAGTTGCATACATATTTTGTAGTTTGCAGCACAGGGGTGGCGGAACACAATTTTGCAAGGGGGGGGGTCTGCTCACCAATTCGTGCCGAAGGCCCGACCTTACTAGGGGATCCAGGGGGGGGGGGATCTAGACTCTTTGAAACGCTATTTTCTGCATTTTTGCAAAGGGCAAATTTCGCTGACACAAAGGGTTTCAGCTTGATTTTGGAGGGGCGACACCCTAACAGTTTTGTCGAGGGAACGACCCCTCTGCCTACTCCCCCTGCGCCATCGCCACTGCAGCATATAATGCACCATTCATTGTCAAAGGGGAAAGCACACGCTGGTCTAGAACGTTGCGTTCTGGTCGCAATAAACGTTTGTTTCATTGGCGGAATAAATAACAAACATTGGAATAAACAATTGGTTGAGATGACCTTTGGAAAGATTATCTGTGGCACGTTTGAGGCATTCACTGACAACATCTAAATCATACATTTTAGTATTCATCTGCCATTTGTGGGTAAATATCTGTGATATTCAGGTTACTACAAAATAACAGTTTGTAATAATAATAGTTATATCTGTGTATAGTATATAGTGTATTTTAATACTAGTATTGACAATTTAGGACAATTCTACAAACCACCTCTAGCATTTATAACTTGTTTGCATCCCGTAATGCTTCTTGCAGTTTTAATATTATATTATGATTTGGATAAACATGAGAATGATGACCTCGTTTGTCACAGTACAGTAATAGAAAATACATTGTGAATATAAGCTTGATATGACACGAAGTTGACCAAATTTGGGTATATAGTTGAATGTATGTTGTTTGACATTGCTGTATTACTTTTTGTGGGGAAATCTGGTTTAGGAAACACATATTTGTTATCTGTATATCTCTTTGTCAGTCCAGACTCCTATCTGAAATATTAGCTCGAACACCACACACGATGTATACAGTCATATACGTACGTACCTATTAAAATTGCAAAATGTGACTGCTGGGAACTCCACTCGCCCTGGATAATTGATTGAAATTTCTGTATTGGTGTTGTACTCCGTATACGCGATTATTCTCAACGATATTTGCCAGATGCAAACTCCAAAACACGCCAACACAATCATAATCCAAATTATTCGTACACTAAATCGACTGTTGTCCGCGACCCTGGCAACTCCATGCATCGATGTACTAGCCGCGAATTTATAGTCGAGGCTTTCACTATTAGCCATTACTCAGAGTTGACTCTTAATGCACTTGGATATCTCCGTGGAATGGTATGTATATGCGACCACTGTTGAGACAAACACATACATGAAAGTTTAATTAATTAAATAACAAATTTGCGTCGGTAAATTTTTTTAGACAAATATTCAAAAACTTACAACGCGACACAAACGAAATAAATCCAAACCAAAACAGTACAGGAACAATATAATGGTAACATGTTTAAATACTGTTAGAGACAAAAATGTCCGCCAGCCAGCCAAATGTTAATCAAACGACAAACACATCAGCGTGCATTTGAAGTCCAGTGTTACTCGACACTATCAACTTTGAAAAAATCAGTCACACACTGTTCGGGAAATGACGTGAGACGGGCAGCTGGTACCTACAACATAAGTTCCCGTTTCAGACTACATCTATTGATATATTTAAATCGGTAATAAAACACTATTTTTCATTCAATATTAATTCTCATCAAGATTACATTATCCTGTTGTATTTATTATCACGTCTAGTTCGAAGTGTCCGGCTGCAATGCCCACTGGCAATCGAAAACAAAAGTTAAATATATGAGGCTTAATATTTTATCAGAAACAAAATAAAGAAAACTAGTATTATTGTTATCATGACAGTAAAACCCCCACTCTTGCATATAGTAGATAGAGATATAGTATTTTCAACAAACTTACATGAACGTACGGACACTTGGGAGTACTTTTCAATATCATTCACGAAGATACTTAAAATAGTAATAGAAAACAGTACCGAACCTTGATGAACACCAAAGTCACAGTCGAAGAAATACGCACGTGTGTTTTGACATGATATACGTTGAATTTAAAACCACGCTATTATTTATAGGATACTAAGTAATGGTCGATTCGATTTATTGTGGTAGGGGTTTCTACCGAGTTTTGGGAGCTCAATAATCGTAGTTCAGCTTCATAAGTTGGTAGACTAGAGGTATGTACCGGGCCGCGGAAAAATTGGTAAAATTGTACGGTTCGCTGACAGTCCGTTTGACTGCAGCTCCCTCCCCGTCACCAATCGAGCTGATGTTAATGTCGACCCACTCGTTACTGCTCTGATGTTCCTCTCTATTCAACAACAGTTCTTACCTTTTGTAAACATAAGCAAGCAAATTGCGTAGTTTCTAATTTGAGACACCTATATACTTTGTCATGGATTGCTCATAGTCCAAGCTCACTGTCAGTTAATAACAACTGTCCTTAGAAGGTAACAAAATACAATGAACTAAAGGGGAAATGCAATCATATGGTTGTCAGTGGGGAAGTACACACGTGACTTAGATGTTAATTTCCAAATATAAAAACACGTAATGTTGCGGGTTTACACTATAAGTACATGTTATTATTCTATGAAAATTTCAGAGATCTACAATTAAACGGTGGTTAAAATTAACAACAACAAATTAACAACCCGCATAGTTGTAGTTGTGGGTCTATATCTCTTGTTGTGTCGGTCTTTAGTCTTTGTGATGGTATTTTATTCATTTCTGATACATTTGGTGCATTTCTGGTACATTTTCTGACATTAGAATTTTTATCGATACAGAAGAGCTATGGTTCCTCCAATAGACTTGCGTAACACAAACGTCGACGCTAAAGGGCATAGCAAAGAAAAGTCGACAAAAGCAGAATATTTTCTCGCATCACACCATCGAAGCTAACGCAAATCAATAATACGTTTATTAAACTTTGACCAAAACCAAAATCGTGACAAAAACAATTAGTTTGATGTTTTTTCCCCCCGGGATTTAGTGCCCCGAACCACATGTAACTCCGGCGGCAGCCATTTTCTTCAGGTGGAACAAGAACAGTATGACGTTACACGGAGAAGGTATTCCAAATAACGTTTTGGATACTCCCGTAAAGCGAACTAGTCGTCGTCGTCTACTTGAGATGCATGCGTATACACACATTTCTTTTTAGACAAAAGTGAAAATAAATGTCTTTCCATGCATGTAGGATGCAGGAAAAATATACGACACCAGTAAACACCACGAAGTCTATAGGAAAATACTAATATTATACAATACAATACAATACTGGTCGAGTGAGCACGTCGTTTCCAGCGCTCCGTGCGTTTTCGCCTGGTTTTGGTGTCTTGCTTCCGTCTGAGTTGTGATTTTTGTTATGGGCGTTCTATATTGTTGTTATTGTCACTACGTGAGTAACTTTTTGGTTTACTTTAACATATTTTGGTGCCTTTTGGAGTGTTCCTTGCCTCTGCCTTGGCAAGGTGGTCGGCGACCAAGATGGCTGCCGCCCACACACGACCACCTTCAACGCCAACAAGTCAGTTAACGAGAAATCATGCGATAAGGTGTGAAAATATTGATGGAATTCCAGTCGAAACCTATGTGGAGGCAATTGCTGATTTGATCGGGGCTACTGATATTGTGGCGGCCTCTCGCATGAACCGATCTGTCATTGTTTTTCGATCTAATGTCTCATGGGTTGACATGGTCTCTGCCGCTGGCATAGCTACCGCTGGCATTGATATTGGAGATTTGCATGTGTCAGTCGAACCTCTAGTCCGTCCCTCAACTAAAATCAAATGTACCCCCTTTTTTGCCAGATAAATGTATTACTGACGCCTTGGCCAGCTATGGGCGTGTTATGAGCGCGGTGCGAGCGATCCCACTCGGTTGTAAAAATCCAACACTGAAACACGTTAAGTCTTTTCGCCGCCAGGTTTATGTTCATTTAAAAGATCTAAATATTAATGGTTTATTGCCTATTACATTCCAAGGTCAAACATACAACATTTATGTTTCATCCGATGAACTGACTTGCTTTTCATGTAAGATGAAGGGGCACACACGAAAAACATGTCCTAACTCACAATCAATAGATATGCAAATGACACACAGTGAAAACAATGGTAATCAAAATAACTCAACAACAGATATGCAACAGGTAAAAGGTAACTTAAATACCACTGACACACTGACTGACGAAAACGATGACATAACCGATAAAAATGTTACAACACCAGCTGATATTGCTATACAAAGTAATGTGACCCATCTAACAGAAAACATTGAAACTGATATGGCTACTGGCTCAACCAAGAACACGACAAAAAAGCGCACGCGTTCAAAATCGCCAGAGAGCAGAGAAACACAAAGTGGTGACATAAATAATGAAAATAAGACTGAACCGATCCTCAAAAAGCGCAACGATGGAAATGAAAATGAAATAGAAACTATTGAAGAAAATATTTCAATTGATGAAGAGAGGGTACAAACCCCTCCTTCCCCGCCCATTGCATCACCTTCGCCTCCCCCACCCTGTTCGCCCTCCAAACCACATGTTTATGTCAATGTGACAGTGCAACCCTGTGCCACAACCCGATGACACTGTGTTGTCTTCATTTCCACCATCCCCCTCACTTGATTTCACTGCTACATCCCCGCGCTACTCACCGCTTTCTGCTATCCCGCTTGACTTAAGTGGGCTAACCGATCAGTCTCAAGACCTTTTTAACACACCAAATCTACCAGATCAAACAAATGTTGAAATGGAGGCAACTGTTAGTGAATGTAGCGTCAATGAAGGGTCTACGATATCCGAGATTTCAACGTGTACTGACAGTAATAAAACAGCTATATCAAATGAAAATATTAAAGAGTTTTTGGTGTCCACGCTACATTCTCGTAGATTTATAGACAAGTGCTTTGAATTTTGTCCCAATCTTAAGATACTTGCTAGACACCTAATAAACTACCGAAACTCACAACAATTGAACACTTCAGACAAAACGCGCATTCACAGACTCATTAAAAAAATAAAACAACAAATCAGAACTGGCCGATTTAAAAACAAACAAACTTCACTCTCATGATGGCAAGCTCAATAACATGCGCAACATACAATGTTAATGGCTGTCGAGATGCTCTCAAACGATATAGTGTATTTGAATATCTTAAGCGTGACCACCCATGCAATTTGTATATGTTACAGGAAACGTATTCTCTTGCATCAGATGAAAACATATGGAAACTTGTGTGGCGTGGCCTTGGTATCTTTTCTCATGGCACTGTTAATCGCGCAGGTGTAGCTATCTTGTTTTCCCCAGCAGCAAACGTAAATATTTTATCACAGTATGAAATCATGCCTGGGTACATTGTGCACGCCCATATTCAAATAAATAATATCTCATTTCACATTATAAATATGTATGCACCCATCAACGGCGCTGAGCGCATGGAATGTTTTTCGAAGCTTGAACATTTTATTAGTAATTTAAACAACGACCCTGTGATAATGGGAGGAGATTTTAACTGCACTACTGAACCTGAAATAGATCGAAATAAAGGTTGAGAACCTGACATGCGCACAGCCAGGCTGCTCAAATCTGTCATACATCGCCTCAAACTGTGTGATGCATGGCGTCAGCACTATGGTAACACGTTGAATTTTACTTGGGGTCGTGGTGGTACTCTGGTGCGTTTAGATAGAATTTACATCAGCAAGTGCTTGCGCGGTAAAATTAAAAATATCAATACCAGTAATGGTGCGCTAGCGTTTTCTGATCATTCTCTTGTCAGCATCATCATCGCTAGAGACGGTGGTAAACATAAGAGTCCTGTGTGGTGTATGAACACCGGGATTTTGGGAGATGATGAATACGTAGCTGTTATCACTGAGTTTTGGGCGAAGTGGCAATCGTTCCGAAACAATCATGCGAATATCCAGGCGTGGTGGGACATCGGGAAAAACAAAATCAAATTATTAACAAAGCAATATTGCACATTTAAAAAAGATAAACACAAAACAGAAAAACACGTTTTGGAAATGGAAATCCAAGCCATTGAACGCACTACTGCCCGCAATGCACCGCTTTCCAACACCTACACCGAAAAGAAGGAACTTCTTGCACGCCTCCTTAAACATGAAAATACTGTTCTTACTACTCGTGCGCGACATCAGTTTCTGAACGAAAGTGATGTGTGTCACTCCTTCTTTTTCCAGCTAGAGAAAAAGAATGGCAATAAAAAGGCGATTTTTCAGCTCAGGCGCCAAGATAACACGCTCACTGAAAATCAAACTGAAATTCGCAAACTCATACATGATTTTTACAATAACCTGTACACTCCCGATAACACCGACATCGAGGCTCAAAATAACGTTTTTGAAGGCCTACCAAAGCTTAATGAAACCGACCTTGACGAACCGATCACATTTGACGAAATGAGCACTACCGTCAAAATGCTTTCACATGGGCGTACGCCTGGCATTGATGGGATACCAAACGAGTTTTACCAAACGTTTTGGCATATTATTGGGAGAGATCTGTGTGAAGTTTTTAATGCTGCCATCAACGAAAAAGCGCTTCCTCTATCTTGTACTAGAGCGGTTGTTACTCTCCTTCCTAAACAAGGTGATGTCACCAACCTAAAACACTGGCGACCAGTAAGTCTGTTATGCAGTGATTATAAAATCTTCACGAAAACGCTTGCACTGCGACTGCGCGGGGTCATTGGCACCATTGTTCACCCAGACCAAACTTGTAGCGTTCCCAACAGGCACATTCATGATAATATTAATCTCCTACGTGACAGCATTGACTATGCCAACGTTACTAACTCTCCTCTGGCCATTGTTGCCCTAGACCAAGAAAAGGCTTTTGATAGAATAAACCATAGCTATCTCTTTAACACTCTTTATGCCTTTGGTTTTGGTGACCGCTTCATTTCATACGTTCGCCTCATTTATGCACACGCCCAGTCTCTGATTCGCGTTAATTGCGCCCTCACTGCACCCATCACAGTGGCTAGGGGTATTCGACAAGGCTGTTCAATGTCCACTGTCCTCTACGTTATAGCCATTGAACCACTACTCCAGAAAATCAGAAATGATAAAAACATTGAAGGGTTAGTCATACCACACAGCAATAAACAACATTGTAAACTTACTGCTTATGCTGATGATGTTGAATAACCCGTAAACAGGACTTTAGTTTACTTGCTCACTGGTTACAAGTGTATGAGCGAGCATCAAACTCAAAAATAAATCTGCAAAAATCTGAAGGGCTATGGGCTGGTAGCTGGCGCAACAACACTGACACTCCTCTTAACATCAAATGGAACAGTGTGGGATTGAAAGTGTTGGGTGTTTATCTTGGGAACAGCCAAACATATACCGACCAGAACTGGGATGAATTTGTGTCAAAAGTGAATAATAAAATTAATTTCTGGAATCACTTCGTTCATAGCATGTCCTACAGAGGGCGCACACATGTTATTAATAACCTGATTTCTTCACAGCTATTGTACCGTATTAACAGCCTAGCACCACCCATGGACGTAGTTCTGAAGGTGCAGAGATTGTTGCTTGAATTCTTTTGGCAAGGCCGACATTGGGCTTCTGCCGAAACACTGTACCTCCCCTTGGAAAAAAGTGGGCAAAACGTCACGCACCTCCCAACGCGCATCAGCGCTATGCGTCTCGGTTACATTCAAAGATACCTGTACAGCAACCATAACCGTCCTTGTTTTAAATTCACTGACTACTTTTTTAACCAAGTAAGTAATGAGCACTTTGCCAGTCAACTTCTATGTATCAATATTAATGCACCTCTACGTCATCTGCCATCCTTTTATTGTGAACTCCTTCAGTGTTGGAAGTCTGTTGATAAAATGCGTAATTTTAATGATAGTAACGTTATTGATATTCTCAACGAACCACTGTTTCACAATCCACTCATTCTACACCCCATAAGAAATGAACCGTTTGAACTTAGACAATTTGTGGATGCAGGAGTAAACAAAGTCAGGGACCTTGTCCAGGAAACAAAAAAATATATTTGGTTGGGTGCTGCTGATCTGGCAGATAGAATTAAAATCCACTCCCATCGTATTCTTCAGCTCAGTATAAAGGTTGCTCATGATTCCATCCCCACTAAATGGAAAGACACAATCAACACCTATTTCAAAAGTAAAAAAGAGTGCAACCATTCTCTATCACACCTCAGCTTTCAACTCCACTTTTCTGATGACCTTAACTTACCACTTTATAAATTTGAAAGGGGTGCAATTTATAAATATCTGATTCAGGTTCTCTACGTCAGTCATCATCCACAAAAACTAGATACTGTTTGGCGTGACATACTGAGTCTACGTGAAAATGCCAAGCCCAATTTCCATGATTGTTATATAGCACCAGTTATTGGAAAATATGGGGACCTGCAGTGGCGTATCTCTCATGGTGCGTTTCCAACTGGAAGATTTCTGTTCAAAGCCCGTCTGAACAGTTCTGATAAGTGTCCTTTCTGTGATGAGGTCGATACTCTTCAACATATCTTTTTTGATTGCACGTCTAATGATAACCTACTCTACCTTTTTACGAACATCGCATCTCGTCTGGTTCAACAAGACTTTCGGATTCCTGGTTGGTGGTTCATAATATTACCACTCCGTCGCTCAAAACAGTTTCATTCTAGCCAGGCACAAAGCATTTTTTGCTTCTTAGCGTGCATGGCTAAAGTTGCGATTCACTCCAGCCAAGAGTTTCGTCCTCTTGGTGGATTATCTGCAAACATACGCGCGTTTTTCTTTTCTGCTTGTTTTGTGCTTTTATTGTTTTAGTTTTCCCTTGGAATTTGGGAGGATGAGGTTATCATGTGCCACAGCAGCCTCCATGTCACCCTTGGGCACAATGAACGCGCGGGTGAACGCAGTGCTTTTCAGCGCTCCCCGAATTTTTACAGGTTTGACCTCACGACTTAGTCGGTTTTCAGTTGTATTGGCATGTCCTGGGTAAGACGTTAAAATTGCATCCAGTTGTGGAGTTGTTGTACTTGGGAGAATGAGGTTACCCCTTGCCACAACTACCTCCAGGTTACCCTTGGGCAAGGTGTAGTACCTGTCAGCCGTGGGTGCCAACTTCCCACATAATAAGTTTGGTTGATGTCAGTAAGGGCATACGGTCATAAAAGCCTTGCACCAACTCAGCCTCACGTGTGACGTATCACCTATTAAAGGCAACGTTTACGTTTATTTAAATATGTAAATATGTGTCCTGGGCAAGATTTTAAACTACATCCGGTTGTGGAGTCTATGGACGCGGGAGAATGAGGTTACCCTTTGCCACAACTACCTCCAGGTCACCCTTGGGCAAGGTGTAGCACCTGTGAGCCTTGGGTGCCAACTTCCCATATATCAAGTTTGGTTGACGTCAGTAAAGGCACACGGTCGTAAAACTCCTGCACAAACAGATCCGCATAGGTGGAAAATTTTTCATGTAAATATGTATATATTAGTTTCAGTTGTTCTTAGCATTTGGCAGGGGGGATCGTAACCTCTTGTGGTGAGAACCAGTGTGACTGGCCTGCCAACGGGGTGCTAAGGACTTCATTGGAAAAGTTATCAGTTACATCAGTTAATGTAATTTCGTTTTACATACCCGTAAATCAAAAATCACTAATAGTAGCAGACGACCATTTCCTGTCGTTTTAGAGGGAAGTTCTAATACAGTGACGTCATTTAGCCAAGTAATTTTGTCCTCGTTCGACACCAAGAAAACGGTTGTCACTAGGGAAACGTACGGTTTAGCGAGCTAATTGCCGGGAAAAGAACAGATCATTTTTGTCACGGTTTTCACGCTGACGAGTGTTTAATGTTCACACTATCGATTGATGCCACTTTCTGCTGCATGCTATATAAAAATAGTGTACTTTTATCGTCTTTTATTTGCGGTGACATTTGGCGTCGCACGATTTTGTTACTCAATTCAATGGGAGGAACCATAGCTCTTCTGTGTCGATAAAAATCCTAATGTTTGAAAATAACACCACATTCCCCTGTATTTCGAATAATTAATAACTTACACAGTTAAATATAAAATAATTTTAGTAAATCTTGATATGTTTACCCTATCATCTACAATTTAATTGACGTCAAAACATTAGTCACAGAAGATTTCATTACCATTTTAATAAGTAATACATCAATTCGACTATTTATTCATTGATATGCAAATTGTTGCATATCTTTGTTTTAATTCTGACATCAAAATCAAATGAGTACTGCACATCAGGCGCCAATCAGATCTTTCCACTTATTTCTGAGATGTGATATATATATATACATACATAACAGTCATAGCGATTTGTGTTCACGCATTCTTGAGATTTCGCTATCTGAATGTAAAAATAAAAAAAATTAAATACATTTTATGAAAAGAATTCTTCACAGCACTCATTTGAATCTTTAAAATATTACTTAGCAGTCACATGACCACATGAAGTTTGAATCTAATATAAGATAGATTTTTGATTAGTGTGAATTATGAGCTACCATAATATAGTATGATTTGGGTCTAATTAAAATAATTGGTGTGAATTTACTTCCTGAAACCTCAACTACATCCTCGGTAACCCTTTTTTCAAAAATCTATAAATGTTAGACTTTGAGTGCTAAAACAAGAGATAACCTTACCCAAAAGTACTGATTCACAACAGTGCCGTTTTCTCTATTTTCAATTCTGGACAGTTTAGTTTCCTTAAACTCGAAATAGCGACTCGGTGATAAGAACTACGATGACGCCGTTTGGTTTTTGGTTGTCGTGAATATTAGCTTCCAACACAACTAGTATCGACAATATGAAATAGTAAATCCGTCAGCCAAGAATTGGGAAACTACTGATGACGTTGTAACCGATTACACGGGGAGAAAGGTTTCCTTACGGAATTTTGCGAACAAAAACATGTATACATTGGAAGCGTCATTTTCAAACTGGTAAGTGTACATGGAAAGCACCGTCTAACAAAGGACATCAGGCCAAACTCGTACACACCCGATGTTGAATATTTAAGACACGACAGCCGGCTTGATCACCTTTGCTAAATTTCAGACACACAAAACCAAATCGTGATGTGTATATTTATGTTGTTACGACCCAACACCACAAATAACATACCCAATCGTTTTATTGGATTAAATCGGGTTTTACTTTTATGAGTGCGATTTTCGGAATTTAACGACAATGTTAAAAAGTCGTCGATAAAGCGTCGATGAGCGCTCTCTAGCCCGGGAACTTGTTGTGCAAGTTCGGCGTGTCCAGTTGGACAGTGTACGGTTGGCTCAACGCCTCTCTTTCGCATTGTAGGTACATGGTACTTGCCGAGACATGTCAAATTTGCTAGGAATTTAACATATGGTTACTGAATTGGAGTATACTGTTGGTAGTTTCTAATTCCGTATCTAGTTTGTTTTACTCATGTAAGTCCAGTGGGCCATTTTTACTGATTTTGTTAATACCACGGAAGTATTTTACCTCGCACTTGTTCGGGCTACAAATTGATCCTGAGAATAAGAGTAAACGGTGGTCGTCTTGAATACACACATTTTAGTCTGGAAGCCCAGAGCTCTTTGATTCGTAGCACCCCCTCTACAACAAGGGCTTGAGCAAATACAGATAGTCACGTTACACAACATCAAATCGCATGTTACAATCGTACGTTACCTTAGATTTACCTCGGGACTCGATGAACTCAGAGAACAATACTTCTTACTTCATATTCCTGTATCAACATCTGCTGTGAAATGGATTGTTCAATTTATGTAAATGACTTGACGATGTTTCAATGAAGATGTTGCAATTATTACATGCATCTATTTTCATGCATCAATAAAGCTGTGAATGAAGCGTGTCCATTGCCAATTGGATAATCCGTTGAGCGGCAGAGGACAGTTGTTCATGAAGGCGGACGCTTGAAACTTTTCAACAGGTTCGCGTTAACCGGAGATAAATGTCTTGGAAAGTAACGTTTCTGTATATCATCTGAGAGGCATGGGATACGAATATTACACGTCGACATTTACCCTCTGGGTTTGAAATACAACTTTAGTGTTGGTTATTACCTTCAACCCATTATATTCCAATATACATTCTGACCAGTGGTTTAATTACTTTAGTGATTTATTTGACTGTAGTGGCGCTGTTTACGGCTTTCACTTAGCTGCCGAGTTAGAAACTATGTTGACCGAGGTGGATGATATTTTTCCAGATGTTGATTTTGATTTTGAGCTTGAATTGATTAATTACCCAATTAGCACGGAAGCTAGGCATAGCCAATCTTAAAAGGGGCAAGTCGGGGGGGGGGGGCAGATGGCCTCCCTGGTGATTTTTTAAGACAAGTGATTTTATTATCCCCTATCTCCGTGTACTTTTTAATAACATGTGGGAAAAAAGTGTCTTCCCAGAGCAGTTGGCGGGAGCTATTATTATTCCTTTGTATAGGCATGGGTCTCCAAACAGCCCTGAGAATTATAGGGGTATTTCACTGCTCAGCATTATCAGTAAAATTTTCACAGGTATTTTAAATAGACGCCTAGTTAATTGGTCAGCTGCTCTTGATAAAATTACAGAGGGTCACACCGGGTTTCGTAAAGGCTATTCAACAATAGATAATGTATTTATTTTGCAGGCAATCATTCAAAAGTATATTACCAGAAGAAAAGGGAAATTCTATTGTGCCTTTATTGATTTTTCCAAAGCCTTTGGCACTGTAGAGCGTCAAAGTACAAAGACTTTGGTATATTCTATTAAAGGGTGGTATCAGGGGGAAAATGTTCAAAATGGTATTTAATATTTATAGTAATGTCAAAACATATGTGAAATCTATAAATGGTTTCACAGAATCCTTTGACTGTCCCGTTGGTGTTAGACAGGGGTGCATGCTGAGCCCTTTCCTTTTTCGTTTTTTATAAATGAGTTGGCTTCTCATTTGCAGACATCAGGGCAGAGGGGGTTTCAGTTATCTCCCGATCTCGTGGAAATTCTGTGTTTATTATTTACAGACGATGTTGTTTTATTTTCTGATTCGATTATTGAACTACAGAGGCTGTTGAATAGCTTAAGTGAATACTGTAATCTTTGGAAAATGTCTGTCAATTTTTTCAAGACTAAAGTTGTTGTTTTTAAAGGGAGAGGTAGGATTTCAATTACTGAAAAGTGGTTTTATAATAACAAAAGACTAGATGTTGTTTCGTATTATAAGTATTTGGGAGTGTTGTTTTCCTGTCGGTTAAATTGGTTCAGTGCTACTAAAATCCTCGCCCAACAGGCTAAAAAGTCGTTAATGTGTTTACGTAAGCGCGTCAGTAAATTGGGCCCCTTGTCCTATGAACATTTCTTTAGAATTGTTGATACTATGATTTCCCTATTTTAAATTACGGGTCTGAAATTTGGGGTCACCATGGTTATGAAACGCTTGAACGTGTCCAGCACCTTGCATGTAAAATGTTCTTGGGTGTTTCCCAAAATGTACCAAATTGTGCAGTATAAGGGGAGTGTGGGGGTTACAACATTTTCCTTAGCACGGCAAAAAGATGCGTTAAATATTGGGCCAAGTTACTGAGTATGCCAGCACACAGATATCCCCGGGAATGTTATGTTATGTTACTTCATCTAGATATGTCACAGGCAAGATACAAACCAAATTGGGTGATCAATGGTAAAATTTATTATTTTCCTGTAATATGCATGGGGTGTGGGAGTCGCATTAGATATCGAACACCAGTAATTTTGTTAACATTTTTTTGTTTCTAGACTAAAATATAGATTGACAAGGAGATGTCACAACTTTGGACAAACTTATTAATTATTGTAATTTTAAAACGCGGCTTGAGCCCGAGCGTTATTTGTTTGCTATTTCTATTCCCTATCATAGGTTTATGTTATCCCGTTTTCGTTGTTCTTCTCATTGTCATGGAATAGAAACCGACAGGAGAAATGATATCCCAAGAGATGAACGCTTTTGCTCACTTTGTGAAAACGTAGAAATTGAAGATGAATTACACTTTTTGTCGATTTGTCCCTTCTTTGATGAATTTAGGAAAACATACATCCCTAGATTTTATTTTACCCCGCCCTCATATGAGAAGTTTTTAACCTTGTTATTGACTGAAGACAGATACGAATTGAAATCTTTTGCAGCCTTCCGTTTTCATTCCCTTAAATTACGTTATGAAATTTATAAACACAGTGTGTGACATTACTGTTTTTGTTACTTTATATTTTATTTATAGTTTATGTATTTTGGGCCACAGGCATTTGATTGCAATAAAGACCATCATTTAACCCTCTATTGGCTATGAGATATTTGGTTGGGATAGTTATACAAATGGAGACGGTAGAAGTATATATTATATTCTGAGTTTTAATGTATGACTCCACTTTGAATATATGAACAGAATTTTATAGAAATGTTTTCAAAACATCGTAATAGAATTCTCAGATGTTATCGATGGGTTGTCGGGACTTCAAGTTATGCATTTGTAAACTACAGTTTTTAAATTAAACATACAAATAACGTAGGGTGAACTGAATACGACGGTTACGACTTTCTAAGTTTCTGGCAGGATTAAAATAATCAATTTTATGTGACAGTAGTTCCACAACAATTAGTCAAGTTTTTATTCAATCATCACAGTTTTTTCTAGAATTATCTAATAATCTTCAACCGTTATTGTGCCATGCGTAGGGATATTCCGTGTAGCGAGTCCAGATAAAAAATGAGACACCTTTTTGTACTTTTAAGTGAGGCCCACTACTGTGAAACTGGGAACCTTGGTATTGACAACGCTACAAAATAATAACAATAATAAAATCCCGCCAACCCATAATGGATTCAAGCACATATCGTGATTTCTCCCATTATGGGTTGGAGGGTCGTTCATTATTGTTTGAATAAAAAAATAACCTACGTGGATAAATGTATTTTATAGAATGAGTAAAACCTAAAACAAGAATATAAACTATATAAGAAATGTCTCGACTCGGTTCACATGGAAAGAATAATTCAATAAATGTTAAAGACATTTAATATTTTTTGTGAACGAACGTGATTGAGCAATTTCACAATTATCTCTTGACAAAAGACTCAAAGTTTTATAATTTACGTCAGTACACGTACACTTGGTAAGATGACAGAAGCTAAAGTTCACAATCAATAATGATCCAAATGACCCTTTGAAAAATGGGAAATGCAACTGAATAAAAATGTAATATTATGTTGCTCTAATGCAATAGAATGCAAATATTTACTGAAATAGATTATTGAGGAACATACTAGTAAGTAGGCATTTGCACGTGTCTTCAACGGAATGCGAATTCTATAATGGTGAATTAAGTAATTGAAATGATCCTAAACCATGGCATGGCATTATAACCAAAAGAGACATGTTTCTATTTGAATGAAAAAAATCGTATAGCGAATTAAATAATTAATATGTTCAAAACGATGTACAATAATATAAATAAACAAACACTCGTGTGTCTCGGAACAATCAGAACCTGAATAGTGCACCCGTTTTATGATCGCCGTCATAGACGCATAATATCAACTCATTGGGGCTCATTTTATTCCATCCGCTAACAGCCTGAGAATCCACCCGACACGTACGGCTGGTAAGTCTTTATATCGTGTAGCCAATGATGATCAGGTGATCACACGTATACCCTGTCTTGATCACATTGCAATTATCTATCGCAATGTGTTTCACAAAATTTGCGTTTTTTGTCTTAAACATATATAAAAGCGCGATTTATGAAAAACATCATAATTTCAAAACGGCTGCAAATAAAAATCTGTCGTATCCTTTTAAATGACCCCAGACAGAACAACATCGGATATAACATATATTTTTATTATCTTTAACCAAAGATGTTGTTTTTATGAAACATTCAATATATTTTCATAACTTAAAACATTTTTGAGTTACCATTTCTGGCATTATAATTATGCATTGTAAGTACAATATACAATTAGCTCAGATTGTGGTTACAATCTTGCTGAATAATATTTCTTTTGAATGTAGAAAATAAGATCATTTTATAGCTTAACTGTCGTTGCATAACATTTTGACAATACGTAATTATTGTTGAATGTTATGTTTATTATTTGGATAATGATACCTTCAATTGTATTATTTCATGAACATGCGTGACGTCACCAATAGTTACACTTATTTCACTTTTTTATCAGTGTTAAAATACATCCCCGTCATTAATACAACGACAAAACACCGTGGCGAGAAAGCATATGCCGACATTTGCATATTAATAGAATAAAATTAATCATCGACCAGAATTTAAAATTTGTCTGTGCCCTTGCGTTAACTCATACGAACAATTTGAATGGAGTGGTCATGTCTAGTAACCTACATTATAACATAACGTCCGTGAATGAGGAGGTGTTCGTTTTCAGTGAGACCTTGTATGTACCCCACACACAGCTCTGTTAACATCTATAGACTGTTTCAAAAACACTGAACATGCCATACAAGGTGTGTCGTAATCTATTGAAAATTCGGTTGCATGGCGCACCCATGAGGACAAGCCCCCCAAAGTAACGCCAGGGCGGAACAACTATTCAGTTTCGTGTTGAGTGAGGCTCACCATTGTATGAGTTCACCTTCATAGATTTTTCTGCGCGGCAGCATTTTCTTGTTATTTTCTTAGCAATGTACTCTATTATTTCAACGAATGTGATAACGCTAATTCCAATAAATAGTCCAAACTGTCCACCAACATCACCTAAAATAACACAAATGTTAGATTACTGTGACGTAGTATATTGAAGACAAAAATGAAGCAACTTTATTTAATTTCTCCGATTGTATCAAATACGTTTTTGCATTTTCGTTCAGAAGTTAATTTATAATAAGTAATTGTAATACGGGTGTGTTTGACAAGACTACTTATATACTCACTGAGAAGAGCCGATGACGTCATCGCCTTTGTCTGTTTATATTGCTCATATTGTATTTGAGAATAATATACATCAAGATATACATAATTTTCTCTGAAAGAAATGTTCGGCTTTAATTAATTTCTTGTCATTTCTGGCTTTTTGAGATATAACTCACTGCGCTACATTGCTGTTACGTGTATGTGTCTTACCTCATATCTTCCAATGTTATGTCAAGTAAAATTTCAAATTGTTCAGCGACGTTAGTACTGGGAAACGTTGTATACGATAAGGACGTGGGATACAGTGTATAATTGCACGGCACTGTACAAGGAAGTTCCGGGGCGTTTGACGCCCATTCAGCTATAAATAGATGAAAACGGGGAAAACGTAGGAGTGAACGCATAGGAAAAGATAGGAGCAATTTACTCAGTTTATGTGACGTATTCCGATAACAAAAAAGATACAAAACGGTTATTTGGTACTGCAACTTAAATAGACTGCATTAAGGTAGAGATGCAGTTTACCTGACAGGTATTTTAATTAGTTAATTAGGAAACCACAACACAACACTATATATTTTCGGAAAGCTTATTGTATGAATTTAAAAATGTTGTTAGTATTTTTTTTATAGACACTGTAGTTTGAAATATGCACAGAAATGTGTTGTTTTTTTTGGTCATAAGTGATTTAAAAAAAATAGCTTCTAAACCATGCTGCTGTTTCCTGTCAAAATTGGTTTACGGGTACATCTGTTAACTGTGAAGAAAGTGCCGTCTTGAAAACTGTCTACCAGTTTTGCAGGGCAGCAGCTCAAGTTTCACTACTCCAAGTTTATGCATAAATTAACACCCAGGCTAGTTGTCTGTACGATTGTTGTAACACTGTTCAACCAAAAACAATGCCCCAAAGGCGTTTTGAAGATAAACACATTTTCAATCATTTGTGAAAATTTCAAAACAAAAAGTCAAAGCGTCTAGGGGCTATTTTTTTTAAGTCCTTGGATGTGCACTAAACAGAAGCTGAGATAATTGCTAATTTGCATAACAATTCACTCAGTAAGAAGTTTGCTAATGCTCATAATTAAAATGGCTGTAACAGTTCCAAATTTGAATGTATTATCATTTTGTAAAAAGTGAAATATAGTGCATAATATGGAGATCCCGTCATTTCTTTTTTTAACCATGTTTCTTTTTTATTATGTATGTACAGCCTTGCTAAATCTTGCTAAGCATTCAAAAGAGAGAATGTTTGCACCTGTTATCTATATTTTAAAATCGTCTTTTGAGTATGTTCCACTATTCAAAATTCTACAAAATTTTAACAGTCTATAGCCAAGACTGTTTGGATGATAAAAAGCAAAAAAAAAACACAAAAAAAACGATTTCACTCCCAAGTGCCCACGAACCTGCATCTCTACCTTAAATACAAGTAAATGTTTCATTAAGAAAAACATAGACGGTGACGACCAATGAAATGTACATATTTTTAGTTGCCGTCTTACCGGATATTTGTTGAACACATGTTGAACTCTGGTTCAG
The DNA here is from genome assembly GCF_978046115.1 of Saccoglossus kowalevskii. Classification (NCBI taxonomy): domain Eukaryota; kingdom Metazoa; phylum Hemichordata; class Enteropneusta; family Harrimaniidae; genus Saccoglossus; species Saccoglossus kowalevskii. Next base: position 21,229,884 of record NC_140644.1, read on the forward strand.
AGAGCAGACTGGTTCATTGCCCGGTATAAATAGAGGGCGGCATCCACAATCCTTGTAAATAAGACTTTTCAAATACTCCAATGAACAACCAGAAAGACTGTAGGAAGTAAAATAGTCGAGAGCTGCATTGTTGTCACACTGACCCCATGGTGGTTCTAAGGAAATATACTAAATTTGAAACAAAATAAATATAGCAATGTGTGAATAGATATAATCTACATTGAAATATTGTGAATATTGGTCTGGCTGCCATCTGGAGTTGAATACAACTGAAAAAATTCTCCACCCAAAACGTTTCTTAAATACCTTAAATGTTCGAAATATCGTCTGTTTATTATATGGTTGTGAATTCTAATTTTTTGAGGAGCTAATTTGACCAATCAGTGTATTGTATTTATATTACTTGCTACAAAAAATCTCCGCGTGTTTCGGCGACTATTTTGTACTTAATAAAACCCACGCGTGTACTACTTCTCATACTATGGGGTACTATGTTTATTATAGCATCACTGGAAAGTGTATCAATTCTTTGCATTATTTTTTACTAGAAAAATAAATACTGGAAACATTGATTCGACACATTGAAAACAAAATATTTCTCACAAAATGTACAACCAATTGATCTGATATATTCATTTTATGGGATATCTGGGTCAAAGGTCATTATTATGTGAAAAGTTCTTGACGTATGTTCACATGGTGTAGTTTTCATCTTGGGTAAATAATTAATTGTTTTCAGACTAGGCTAGACAGACAGTATAAGTTTATTGTGTCATTGATATTAATAATGAACCCAGTATGACATCACAATGCAATTTATATTATCAGGAATACTCAGACAGTCACATAATAATCTGTCCATTTCTTAAATCAAATACTTCGTATACTAGTATTAATTAATTCGTATGGAGTGGGAATTTGTTCGAAAGGAACTAAAAATAAACGATATCGGAAAAGTAGTCAGTGGATAGTTTTGTGAACTAGAATATAATGCACACTCTTTCTTTCGTTGCAATAATATTCACTCTGTCTGATTAAAATAAAATCTATTGTCGGATTTTTAGTACAATGACATTTTTTTTAGACATCAGGGAACTCGAAACTTGTATAGTACGGTGCAGTGGAATTAAAACGTTCAGAGATTTACTAATTTACGATCCCGGTGAGCATGGACTCTCAAAAGAGTTGGTCAGAAAAATATGAGCGGGAAACCAGCGCAGGTAGAGACGACATAAATTACTCGTACAATACATCTTATTTTGATTCAGATTTGAACTCACCCTGACTTGTCTAATATCTGCAAATGCCCGGGTTCCTGGATGTAATGCATATCCCTGTGACCCTATTTGTGGAGGTTCCTCTTTCGGATGTACCAAGAATTTGATTCCTGCTTCGATATTACCGTAAAGACTCTCTGTATATTCACTCTAATTTGTTAAATTGATCACAAACTATAATTGCAGTTAGACACAAATCGGAACTTTTAAAATGAAAATATTGATCATGTATATTTAGAATTCACGTGTATAATGCCTAACTGTTTATGTACCTAACTGTTTATAATGCCTAACTGTGTATGTACCTAACTGTGTATAATTCCTAACTGTGTATGTACCTAACTGTGTATAATGCCTAACTGTGTATGTACCTAACTGTGTATAATGCCTAACTGTTTATGTACCTAACTGTTTATAATGCCTAACTGTGTATGTACCTAACTGTGTATAATGCCTAACTGTGTATGTACCTAACTGTGTATAATGCCTAACTGTGTATGTACCTAACTGTGTATAATGCCTAACTGTTTATGTACCTAACTGTTTATAATGCCTAACTGTGTATGTACCTAACTGTGTATAATGCCTAACTGCGTATGTACCTAACTGTGTATAATGCCTAACTTTGTAAGTACCTAACTGTGTATAATGTCTAACTGTGTATGTACCTAACTGTGTATAATGTCTAACTATGTATGTACCTAACTGTGTATAATGCCTAACTTTGTATGTACCTAACTGTGTATAATGTCTAACTGTGTATGTACCTAACTGTGTATAATGTCTAACTATGTATGTACCTAACTGTGTATAATGCCTAACTGTGTATGTACCTAACTGTGTATAATGCCTAACTGTGTATGTACCTAACTGTGTATAATGCCTAACTTTGTATGTACCTAACTGTGTATAATGTCTAACTGTGTATGTACCTAACTGTGTATAATGTCTAACTATGTATGTACCTAACTGTGTATAATGCCTAACTGTGTATGTACCTAACTGTGTATAATGCCTAACTGTGTATATATGTACCTAACTGTGTATAATGCCTAACTGTGTATGTACCTAACTGTGTATAATGCCTAACTGTGTATGTACCTAACTGTATATAATGCCTAACTGTGTATGTACCTAACTGTGTATAATGCCGAACTGTGTATGTACCTAACTGTGTATAATGCCGAACTGTGTATGATTACCGGCACATATCGTAGGGTGCAGATTGTATTGGATGTGTAATTGGTTATAATCTGTAACCAGTACGGGCATAGGATGGTAGGGACACAATCGTATAATCAGTACGGACACAGAATCCAAAGCATGGCAGGAAAAGTGAATGCTGTATAAGAATATAGTATATGCTGTATAATATGTGGCCCTTGGTTTCTAGATCTTACCACCAAATTTACGTAATCTTATTCCCAACAAACTGTTCAAGTTGACAAGAAGGAGAAGAAATTTAATTCCATATTACATTATTGACAAACAGACTGACGATTGAATAGGTGTTGGTACTCGCTGTGGTTGTAGGATGAACTGTGCTTGGGCGGTGAACAACATACACATAATAACATGTTGAGCCGACAACCTAAACAACATACAAACCTGTTGTATATTCAGTACTACTGACAAACCATGTCCAGCCTCTGGGATTCTTTGATCTATATATTCATCTCCACCATTGAACGTATAGCAGTTTCCAAATCGTGTAAATGTATGAGTAAAATTCTAAAAAATAAAAAAAAAATGTAAGTAATGTAGTATCATATGTAACGTTTTTTTACACAGTGTTTTCACTCACATTTTTGAAAGATATCCTTTGAGTTGAGGGTATGTGAAGCATATGAAGACGATATAGGGAAGGTTTACAATTAATTTAAAGAAAAATAACAAAGAAGCCTGGTGACCAATACAAGCTTGAAATGCAAAATGTGAAATCAACGTGATCCATGGTATTGAAGCAAATCAAGAGAATTATATTTAAATTTGTGTGAATTGGCTAATTATTATGCATGTATTTTAACTCTAAAATAATCAGATCGGTTGATTATCCGAGAACACCTACGCACAAAGTTTCATTGAAATCTAATGGGCAGCATTGAGACGCAAGTGAAACTAGGTAATTATTATACATCATAGCGGATTGAAATAAAAAAAAAACTAATCAGGTTTGAGCACTATCCAAGATAATATGTGTACGAAATTTGATTGAAATCCGATTTGTGGGTCTTGAAATAGCATTGGTAGACACACGAACCACGCGCGCGCACCTTTACGTATATCATTAAGAAGCTGAATTAAGTTGAATTATATTAAAGTCAATTTAATTTAAATATAATGATATTCAATTAAAATGCACCACTATATACATGAGTGTTTAATTAAGTGAAATTAACATAAATTCAATGAAATAGAAATAGCAACATAACAAACTGTACACCGACAAATTGATTAACAAAGCGAGTAGCCAATCGGCGACGGCGTTGCAGCTGGTGAATTCTTGCATTGATGAGAGACAAGCCATGGTGTTACTGGTCATGATTCCCCATTGCAAACTTAAAGGCAGTTGGACGGACTCTCTGTCCCGTGATGTTTCCTACACTTAATTAGCTTCGCTTAAGTTATATTATTATTATTGACTGTATACCACACCTGTGGAAAACATTTATGTCCTCTCCACTGACACAATGGTAATGTAAAGTCGTTTAACTGCCAGCCAATGGCTCTGGTAAAGTTTTCCACGTCAAGTCCATCCGGGAATTTACGTTCCAAATCTCTTTGTAGTAGCTCTAGTGTAATTCCATAATGTTGCAGCATTTCAGTGTGATAGACGGGTTGTTGGGTGTTAGCTAACTGGAGATACAGTAAAATGTTCCAGCTATTGTTCACATATTTGTTAAGAAGTGAATAAGTATACCTATAAAAAAACGACGAATGAATTATTGAAGATGCAATATGGACGAAAAACTACGCTGTTCTGTAGATATGGAATAGTACTAATATATTTTTGCCGTCTGCAAATTCCGAAAATTGCGACTTATATTTTTTATCTATATCTTGGGCATGCCTGAACCGATCATATTCAAACTTCATATGCGCTCGCTATTATTCAGCTTATAAATCATCAAAATTGATTATTCTGTCATTCCGGATCATAAATGTGACACGATCTTTAACATTGTCCCGATGTGTTTTCTGATATATTTATATAACACCGTATGAATATGCTATAATAATTGGTTGCCAATTGTTTAAACGCTGAATTCGCGATACCACGTGCAGCCCTCGAGGCTCGAGGTCAATGAACGCAGATACGAACGAGACCTGAGTAACTGTGTGTGTGTGACTCATCATATTTCAATGTTTACGCGCATTATAATAGTGTGTACTGCCTCTAATTAAAACGCCACGTTTTCAGTGGTCGATTGGTACCACGTGCAGCTCTGTTATTAGAAGCTTGAGTGATTTGTAAACGAACAAGTTTGCGTGTCCGTGCGACTTGTCAACATTCAGTGTTTACCTACATTTGTATGGATTAACAATCCCAATGATTCATTCAGGTTGAGAATGCTGTATAGTTGTGTGATCAATGTCCTTGGCATGTCGTCACGCAATAATGGGCCATGCGGAATTCTTTATTCTCTAAACAATGAATCCCCCTAGTGCCAGATTGGAAATATGCAGGGTATATCGTCAACATTCACCAGTGCCCTTGGCATTGAATCCGCATCTATGGCCGCTCCAAATGTCACTGCTGGCCGGGGAACACAAAGACTCTGGTGCACACATTGATTTAGCCAATTCACACCATAGAGCACTGTTGCAGACAGAATCTCCGGCAGCATTTAGATGGTTCCAACATGTGCCAAAATAGTTTAACCATTACACTACAGCAATCCCCAATTAAAATGACAGTAGGGTGTTCATATGTGCATTTTTTTTTTTACAAAACTTCATAATAATTACAAAATGCGTACGTGTTATTTATCACCGTTATAAACGTATTCACGACAAACAGTGTGGTCTAAAATAAGCGTAATTTGAGGGTACATGCTGGGGGTAATTATACGAGGCGAGCAAGTTGAGTACAACTCAGTTGTCAGATGGGGTATTTTTTTAGAACATTAGATGATATGCGTCAGGGCGGGTGCGGCGAAATTTACACCATACCTGTTAAAATTGCAAAATGTGACTGCTGGGAACTCCAACCGGCCTGGATAATTGATTGAAATTTCTGTATTGGTGTTATACTCCATATAGTTGATAAATCGTAAAGAGATTTGCCATACGCAAACCCCAATACATGCCAACACAACGATAATCCAAATCACGCGTACACTTAACCGACTGTTTTCTGCGACCCTGGCAACTCCATGCATCGTGGTACTTGTTGCGAATTTGTAGTCCATGCTTTCAGTAGAGTCAGCCATTGTTCGGGATAAACTTATACTTGGATATCTGCGAGAAATGTAGCGTATACTCGGCCACTGTTTAGGAAAAAACACATGAATGAAAGTACCTTCATATTTAGGTAATCTACAACATGATAGTAATGATCGCATCCAAAACGTTTTATTCACACTAAGCCCAGTCAAATTCAAGGGCAGAGAAAATAATAAAAGTCAAATTGAGCCAAACTCAGATTAGGAATAATATTACTTGTGTGGTTGATGTAAGCACACCCACACCAACGGGTGGGTACAGTCTTCGTAACAAAAACTTGCTTAGGTATGGCTCCGTGCATTTTACTCGACTTGTGTTTGTTGTGTTCCTGACTACACGTCTTGGTCTACTTAGTCTTTGTCCGGTCAGTGGCGTATTTGTCCTCTGAGTCAGTGTTACTCCTGTGTCATCTCCTTTGTCCGAGCGCCTATGTTTAGTACCGGCCTTTGTTATATTTTTTCCCATCGCGACCTACTATACTTTATTGCTTTTTATGCCCAATTGTGCCAGCGAGATAGAACCATGTCTGACACTACCAACGCAAGCTGCACTAACTAGCTTATGACTCATATTTAATTAAAATAGCTAGATGGGAAAATTTTCATTCAAGACTGCTTGAAATTATTGTTTCTGATAGTTGGCATTCCGTTATGTTATTACACGACGACATTGAAGACACTATTAATCAACGTCGTGCTAGCAAAAATAAATCCTTGTTGGATTAAGATTTTTTGATAATGCTTGCGCGTTGATTTTGAAAACGTGTAAAATGACAACTAATTCTACATAGATGAATAAACATCGATAATGAATTTGTAGTATGCCATGTAGAATTAGGTTTTTCCCGAACTAAGCGTTATGTCACATTATTATTCTCTAAATGTCTATAAAATGTTCATGTTTTACTTTAAATCTTATTTTCGCGGATTCTTCATTATGATGTTTACAGGTAGACGTACTAAATGGTGGCAGCCATGTTTGTTTGTATTATTAGAGAACGCTTACGTAATCATTCCATATTTGGAATTCGCATTTCCTAATATGGTAGTATGAAAATACCCCGTAAAATACCACAAAATTACGGCACGCTGTAACTTATGGCGTTACGGTGACAGATGTATAATTATATGTTATGCATATCCATGTTTACGTATGTGCGAGCGTGACATTTTCTCACATTAACATACTAAACAGTGAAATGTTCAAGTCCTTGAATTGTTTGCAATTTATCATACGAACATATATATCAAGTCAGCGATGTGTTCTTTAGTTAAGCCGAACTAGAATAACACTTCTCAACTTCACACAAAGTAACGTTACGTATAACCTTTAATGTTGAGTGTGTTATTTTTTTTCAATGGGGTTTCTGTTCCAATCAAACTATGTATTCAAATTGGCATACCAAACGAAATGCTTATTGATACATAAAATTGTATTCTGCTGAAAAAAACATTCCACGTAACATATAATACTCTATGAATTCAAAATTAATGGACCGAAAGGCCCGAGGGTCATTAGCCACTTTTACTTATACAACTTGACCCGGTTCAATTACAAAGGCATGGAAGAAAGCCTTTCACAGTGCGGCAGAAAGCTGACGTCGTCGACAGTCGCCATAGTTTTAATGTCATGGTCATGATTTAGTCACTATCGCACAACAAATGTGAGACATAAACAACGAAAAGTGGAAGTACACTGGTTAGGTGTAAGTTGATAATTTAATCCCCTCATACAACTATCTGTACCTACACTTGCATACAGTCCCTCGTTTATTTGTTGTTTTCTCAATGAAATAAAATGTTGTGGGAGTGTAAATGGCGGAAGCCGAGTTACCGCGAAAGTCGGGTAACCCGTATTCAAGTGACTGTATGTACGTCTAATCTGTACCTTGAAATGACCGGACTACCTACCTTATTCCGCCACTGATTACTAATACATCTGAAACACCAATCGACTTCATTCAACTCAGTTACCCAGTTTTGGGGGAAGCTGCTACGTGCTGCTCAAACATTTCTCACAGGTCTAACGAAATGCTTGCATGCACTATTGTATTAGGATTGAATCACAATGGAACTATACAAGTTCATTTAAATAGGGGAAAGGTGATCGCGGCCAAGGGGAGTGGTGAATATTGGGAATCATGGCTAGGTATATAATTCACGTAACATACTCCTTTGTTTGAGGTGTAATAATTCTTCGCTCAATTTGATATCAATATATATCTATATTTACCGACATATAACAGGAATGATTTTACTTTCTTCATTGTTTAACTCCGTCCGTTTTACCGTGTGTCCGTGCGGTTCCACATGTACCTCAGACATGCTGGCCTCGACCAATCACATTAAGAATCCACACATACATCATGCATCTTATGTTACATATGCATGTTCATTCGTTTCGCGATCAACTTTGATTGTTTGAAGGTTGATTATTTCCAACGTAAATCATTATTCGATGAGTTTTTTTGGTTTGTATTTACTTACCGATAATTGACCTATGCTTCAATCCTACTCAATTACAACCCATCACATTTGGAATGAAATATTGTTATTTGTACGACCGTTAGCTAAATGATGTGAACGTTTCATAGTAAAATAAACTGAAATTCGCCAGTTAGTACATCTGTCAAAACAAGCGCTTTCACATTTTACACGTATCGCGTGAACAGAGAAATCGTTGGAGCCGCTACAATGAAGAGCTGCATACAGAATATTTAACAGCGCCATCAACGACGAAGAACGATTGCGCTTTATCTCTACGACTGCGCGCGCTATGATATGCCGCTAACGGAAAATAGAGACGGGGTATAACACACCACGTACCAGCCATATCTCATACGAGAAAGATGTTACTCGTAGAAAACACCATATAACCACATTTTCATTATTTTAGTGTGAAATGCTGACATTGTGTAATGTTTATGTGCCGGTTTAAAACAAATATATTATGAGACTGCGACGATGACATGAAATACAGAAATAAACACACCGTTTTCATGTACTTATTGGAAAGTTCGCTTGATCGAGCCTATTCTCAAGTTTTCACATCCTGTCTTCGGTGGCACAAACATTAGTTAGTTACTGAGTTGTTAACAACGCATCGTTATCTGCAGTGCTTCAATGGTTTATAATGTGTTATCGTTGGAAAAGTTAGTTCGCCCGCCATGCACTAACTTAAAATTGCGACAGAAATTAATGCAGCTCTGCGATACATGATAAAGAGTGATCGCACAGCAGCGAGCATCTGGGTTTTACGGCGAATATGAACGGATTGTGTTTTCAAATGTTTTAACATGATTTGTGCATTGTTTTATAAACCTCAAGCGTGCAACACAATGCGAGGCAGGGCATCGTACGAGTAAACGAGCTCTGGGTACAAGCGTGAACGAAAAATTGTCGGGCACTTGTTCCATATGGCAATCACCTATTGGTCAGTTGGAGATCTGTCATACCCCGTTGTTTTAATATGAAAAGCGCGTTGAAAGCGTTTCATCATATTCGAACGCTTCCAAAATTTGCACGGCCATGTTTTTTTTACGCGCCAGACGTACGTTTTCTAAAACTCCGAGTAAAGCAGCAAATTAATGTGAGTTAGAGGATAGGCGTATATGGCGTGATGAATATATAATTAGTGCGAGGCGCAGCAATTTTCGGACGTTCCATGCAGCCAATCAGAAAAATGAAGATGCAAATCTTCCGTCGCTTTCGTTCGGCCAATCAAGACAAAGACTGTGAACGGAAAGGAGTCGAAAGGAACACAAAACTCAGCGTCTGGTTAATTATATCACATGTATCGTTTCGTTTCGTCCACGAATTTAGCAAGTTCGCTAACACGACTGAAATCCAGTTCCGGAATAGCAGAAATGCTCAATTTTGATCATTTTTTTTTTACCACAGAATATTCTTAAATCGTAGGAATCAATGGAGGTGCTTATGTATCTGAAACGTATGAGATATGTGCGAAGTTTGAATGTAATCAGTCCAGGCACGTCTGAGATACAAGTGAGACACACGCACGCAGGTCAATCTCCTACAAGGATATACGCTTATCGTTCAATGTTCAGGTAAATCCAACAACTTTTTTCAGTAACAGAAAGACAGCTTATGAGGATATTTGTATTTCTGTGTCGCTTTTCATCTACCGCAACACACAGCAAATCAGCTCATGAAATATGTTTGTGAGCTGCGTGTGTCTAAGCTTATTCGATATGGATACTTTTTCATTTAGAATCTGAGATGTGAACGTTAATGCCGATCGCCCTTTGAGCTACAAATAGTGGCCAGATGGTGTTCAGTTAAACCATATTATTAAGTACGAGTTAAAACCAGACTGTGTGTGAACGATGTCGCGGTAAGGATAGCTTGCCTCTTTATGCACAGTGACTTTAATTCAGTTGGTGTTAGTGCATACAATGCACATTACTGTGAGTGCACTTATGTTTACTGTTTACGAGCGGACGTTGGCCGGCATAATCAGAGAGGGGTCACCCTAAAAAATACGTCAAGTTGAAGTTGTACATTTTTACTTAGTCACAGGGAGGGGATTCTGATCCTGTCATTGGTTATTCATTTTAGTTTTTTTCTAAAACATCATCAGACATCAAACAGACTACTTATTTGACGATAGTAGTAACCGGCCGTTTGAAGCGGAATAAGTATTGCGTATAACTAGATTGATTACACACGGTTTTGTAACATAAAACAATGTCAATGTGCTCTGAGCTGAGAGAGAATGATGGAATTTAGATATTCAATGTAAGCCAATGAATGACGTTTAATAAAAGAATAGTGATAATTGCTTTATTTTCATATCTCTTTAACTCGAAAATCACTGTATCTTGTGTTTTGTAACCTTCGTTTTCTTTCCACTCATGGCCCTTTTCCTGGAATTTGCATCTATTCGACTAAATATTTGATTCAGCTTGGAGATTTTGTTTAAAGACTAACTAGTGTGAAATGCAGTGACTCTAAAAGCACAACAAATATTTATTATTCAGCTGAAAGGGAGACATGAGTGATATAAATAACAAAGCAAATATAACGAGGAAATATCCAAACTTGTTTCCATGGGAACAATGCATTATGATTTCCCATAGAGTTTAACTCTAATCTTTAGGGTCCATTTTGAATTGAAAATTGGTCAATATTCTTAAACTGAGACTCGGCATCTTCAAAATTAGTTTGGCTGCCACAAGTTATATTTTGCAATTTTGAACTCAGTGAGTCGCAGGGTAAAATGAAGGGAACAAAAATAACATTTCTGATTCAGTGAGGTTACATTCGACCAACATTGAAGGGTTTTAATTCTTAATTAATCAATAGATTACAGTTTGTGTGGTGCATCCACAGTCAGCTGGCGCACACCTGATATAATAAAATAAATGCGACATTCAGTTTACTATATGGGGCCGCCATCTTGAATGACGCATAAAACTAAATAAGAGACAAGTTGTGAAACGCGTTTTTCAGATTCCTACAAGTCAGGAAAAATTTATTCGTGGAATGAATGCGAACGTACTGTCAGCTTCACATATAACAGATTTAGTATACCATATAAATTTGTGGGGAAGACTCATATTATTTAAAGATCAAGGTCAACAAACTTTTCACGACAAAGCGAAATGTATATGCTGAATATCCGGTGTAATGTCTGACTTATCGGATTTACTTATGGAATCAATAATTAATTAAACATCTTGAATTTTCAAAGTATAATGTCACACATACCACCTTGTAACATAAGAAAGTGGCCTATAATAGAAGCTGGCAATGCGTCAATCAGTGTCGAATATTTTTCCCATTCACAGAGATAATTTCATTTAGTGAAAGCAGTTACCCAGAGTGTTTTGACAAACGCCGAGAACACGAGTGACAGTGAGCGTGAGTCATGTATCGTGCACAGAATTATACTGAGAATGTTTCGATGTTGTGCACTGAACAGAATGTAGCTGTATGGCAGAGTAAATATATCTAGTGTAATATTCATATACTGTTTTCTTTTTTGAAGAAAACTGTGGTAGATATTCGCATTGATGAAGCTTTCTCTGAAATAAATACGTTGTTATGTGATGGCAATCAGTACACCTCTTGTAACAAAATCCAGATATCGATGCTTCCATTGGCTGTTGTTGATAATTTTATGCACCACCGCCACTCGTTTTCAAGGTTTTTTCTTAATTTTTCATTGTATCGTCGATTTTTACGAAAGGTGTAGATAATACGTTCGACCTGTATCATAAAAATTGTAATCAAAGTGTCCTTGGATTAATTATATATCGATACAATATTATACTCAGTATTAATATATACACTATCCTTCTTCGCCCACTTCGGGCATAACGTAACAGTTATATGAAATATTAAACGATAATATAAAATATCTGTTGCACATCGTGACGTGTTTACACGTTAAAATGATGGACACATAAGTTGTTGGGTATATTTGACAGATACAACATTTGCTGCAACGCACAATTGCAACCATTTAATGAGTGTGATTTTCCCCCCAAGTAAATAGTGTTTATATTCATTATCAACATGTTTGCCACAAACGGACTGCGCTGAGCATATAACCGACATAATATGTTTCAGGGTATTCGGAAAGGAGGAAATACACATAATCCGGTTATACGCGATATAGCGGTATTATTGAAATTCAATAAGCCATGTTTCATTTATTTGTTGGACTCTATTTCCTCAGCTTTCACAGGTAAATTTCAATCTGAATCAGTTACCCTGACGATGGTGATAGCATTGCAGAGAATGACAAAACTGAGCATCGTCATTCTGATTTTAGTCGGAATAATTGACTTTATACCAGTAATTTATTACACTTCGATACACAAGGGAACAGGCACAACGAAGATACCAGTAATCGAAACAATTCCAGGCGTTTATGATGAAGAAAATGGCAGTCTCAGAAGTGCAGTAAATCAAGGCAGTGGACGGCGTCGTGACTATTCTAGTGACGGGTGTATTTCAAACGACCGAGCTGGAATCATGGAAACGTTGTCAATTAGCCAACATTGTCACCATGTCCCAGGCAATGCCACATGTCGACAATTCGTGAAGTTAATAAAAGGATCGCACTCGTTCCACAAAAGAAAGGAGATCAAAAACTGCGAGGAGTTTCGGCAATTACATGGATATTATAATAAACCAGAGACAACAACTGAAACGCAATTTCCTCTGGCATTTGTCATCCTTGTATATACATCAGTTCCCCAGGTAGAACAGTTACTACGAACTATTTACAGACCCTGGAACTTTTACTGTGTTCATATTGATGGAAAATCATCGGCGCAATTCCATCGACGGATTAAAACAATCACGAAGTGTTTTCCTAACCTGTTACTCTCATCGCAATCTGTTACAGTTCACTGGGCGTCCATTTACGTACTTGAAGCAGAAAGGATTTGCCAAAGAGACTTGCTACGTCATAGCGACAAGTGGAAGTATCTTCTCAACCTATCTGGTCAGGAATTTCCATTGAAAACTAACCTGGAAATTGTCGAAGTCTTGCAAGAATTGAACGGTACTAATGATGTTATGAGTTTAGGAAATCCAGATGGAAGTGGATACAACACTTGGAGACAACATGTGCGATATATTGTCGACCCGTATAATGGAATACAGAGAACGAACAACAAAAAGACTGAACCCATTCCGGGTAATGTCGCTATTTACAAAGGTGAGCTTCATACTGCTTTAACAAGACAATTTGTTGAATACCTGCATAAAGACCCCATAGCTATTGCATACTACAATTGGCTTAATGATACATATTGTCCAGACGAACACTACTACCAATCACTCAATGTACTGCACAACGCACCAGGAACAACTGGCATTATTAATAATCAACTGTTGTGTCGAGCTAAAGTGTGGGTTACTGAGCCAAACTCGTATGTATGCAAGTCGCGTCGTGTCAAACGCGGAATATGCATATTTGGACGATTGGATTTACCTTGGTTGCTTGAGCAACCTCAGCTCTTTGCTAATAAGTTTCATTTCAACGAGGATCCACTAGTGTTAAATTGTTTGGAAGAAGCACTCAATTACCGAGTGTTTAACCCTATACATTTAAATATCGATCTTTATCACAACTTTTCAAAGAGCAGAAAATGGGGAATCAGGAATACATTACAATCATTTAAATTGCTTCCTTCTCAAGTTTAGGCACAATTTGGACCCCAATTGTGCCTATATTGCCATTTCACATGCTCGAATGCATAACACGAATAACACAATAAAGAGAAATATGTGTATGATGTTATAACATACATAACAGTTATCAATGTTTGCGCACACCTTTATTAAATGATCTACGGTGAGGTATGCTTTTTACTTTCTTAGAGGGGATTAATTGCTGTATGTGGGAGTAACACGTTTGTAACCACTGCTACGTGCACTAAAATTTGCTGAACTATACAGTAAGTTAAACATTGCAATTGAAAAATTCTCATTAATTTACAATTTAGCAAAAATATTCACTTGGAGAAAATTATATGATCAATTGTAATGTCATCTAATGTTTTAGTAACCAATCACTAATCATCATTAATCATGAATCGTAGAACCACATTTTTGTGACATATTAAAGGCATTTATTGCTCTGTATGTATTGCATTGCTGCTATTATTTGCTCTCGTTTTCTTTTTCTTAAAACAGAATAAATGCTTCATTTTGTTTCCAATATACTCTGCGATCTCCATCAATGTTATAACACTTGCACCGAGAAACAATCCCATTTGTCCTCCAATATCACCTAGAACAAATATACATTATAATACACTTGCTTGTTTCGTGAAAAGCAAAATATGGTATAAAAATTGTTTTGTTTATGAATTTTATATAAAACGCAATATATAATGTATAAAATTTTTATCCAAACGTGCGACGCGAACTGATAAATACTTACTAACTAAAGCAGAAGCAGTCATCGCATAGGTTTGCTTGGAGAGCTGATAACTCATTCTCCCGTAAAATATATCAACAGCAACATAGTTTTCACTGAAAAAACAACTACGATTAGTGCGTTACAGATATATGTTTATCCGTTAATTTTTGTTCAATGTATTTATAATAATAATAATATACAAGTATTTCAATTGCCTGAGTACGCCGTTGTGATTGATCGAGAGTGCATTTTAATTATGCAAGTCGTGGTCGAATAGAGACATACCACGGTTTTAAGTGTTTAGAATAAGACCCCAAACGTGAATAACATACAGAAGGGCTTTCTGCAAATGGGAATTATATTTTGCGTAACGGATGTGGGGTCGTAAATGCGTTTCTCAGGTATTTGGGGTTCAAGACACAAGCGCGAGAAAAATGTAAACCCGGAAACGTTGTCGATCCTCCAAACGTTATCGAGCGTCCGGCGCCAATCGAGTCTGTATTTGTTATTATGTCAATTTTACATACACACGTGTTACCACCGACACGTAACTAAACCTCTGCAACGTCGAAATCCGGGTGCAATTTGGTGTTTTAAGGTTATTTCTGTGTCTCAGAATTACTTTTAAAATGAATTTGGTATAATATAATAGGAATAACCATCACATGGTCGAGTATAACACGAGACTTAAACCAGTTTCATGACATAAACACACGAGCCATTCCTTGAATAATTCAAAGTCACGTTTAATAATCGTGCAATTCGTGGAATCTTCACTGGGTAATACGTATTTACTTTAAATTCTGGTGTATCTATCTATATATGTATGTGTAAGAAATTTAAATATTCATTATAGCGTAGGGGTACGAAGATACCACATTGGTTTCTATGGCAACCATACTCAAAGACTGATATATACACTTTTTTTGGTCAGTATTTTCCGTAAGTTTGAAATGTTTATCATGATTATTTTTAATTTCTTAACATCATCAGAACAATTTACGACATACCTTGCATACTCTGCAGATATGTTAAACAATTGTGCCATGCTGGACGCCACACTTTTGCTTGGGAAATTAGCATATGACATCGTAGTTGGATAGGTTGTATGATTACATGGTACGGGGCATGGCATGTCACCGTATTCTCCTGACTGTATAGCAGCTGTGAAACAATTATATGAATTGTTTTTTTGTGTTATATTTAGCAAAAATATTTTCAGCAGTGTACTAAAAACTGGACAAGAACTCATAATATTCAGTGGTCGCATTGATAGCTAGCATACATCTCAAATTAGACTGGCCCAGCTGTGGTGATTTTTTTCAGTTAATTGATATTAATAATAATAATAATAATAATAATAATAAAAAAATGGAAAACATAGTTTTGCAAAAAGTGGGGTAAACGCGAAACCACAACGGTTTTCGCGGTTACAGGAAAGTTTGCGTTAACACCTCCATTTCGCTATTGTTTTTATTTAATTTTAAATTTAAAAAGAAATAAATCGCCCAGACTGTGCCAGTCTAATCGCAAATTTAACGTTGTATGTATCTATATTCACGATAATAAGCATAATTTTATAAGACGAATGAATTTAAAATTAAAAACATGAACATGTATGTACAATACTCAAACACAAGCATAAACAAAGAACGTGGTATGTGCAATCAAATTATCTGTTTTTGCAAAATGAAATGCATTACCTTCTGTAGGCTGTACGCACTCAAATGTTTCCCACAGTGTACAATGACGAGCCCGACCAGGGTATATAAATGGACGACAGCCACACACACTGGTCATTATTTTAGAATACCATTCAAGGAGACATCCAGGAATAGTATACGAATCATAGAACTCTAATTGTTGACTTGGGTTACACTGACCCCATTTCGGTGGCAAATTTAACGACTGCAACAATTATAAAAACATGTATTTGCGTTGTATATTGGTATGTACATTGTGTATGATATATAATTTACAAGCATTGCGGGGTTTTCATTTTATATCACGATGGTATATACTCTGGTTTTGTAATATAATGACATAGAATAGAATATTTTACATCCATATGCACCTGATTCATAACAATATCAATATAGCTATTGACATCTACGAAAAGTAATCTCATTATATAATTGAATCAAATCGTCATATCATCACCGTTTGAATGTAATATTAACATTTCTAGTATTTAACATGTCATACCCTATGTTGTGTTATGTCCACATACGACAATGTTCCCGGTGTAATGGCGTGTCCTTGCGACTCTATTAAAGGAGGTTCGTCTTTGTTGTGAACATATATCTTCAGACCAGCCGCGTAGTTACCGAACGCCGTCTCCGTGTACTCCTCCTTTATATGGTAAAACATATAGGAGGGATATATTCATGTAATCGAATGAACCTATATTGATGTGAATATTGTTGGTATCGGGTAGAACAGTTTTTAAAAAAATCACCTGGTATTGTATTTTAATTTAGCCCTATACGTCTCAAAACGTGCAAACCTCTGCCATAGACCCACATTACATATCTTCACTAATATCTCTACCCTGTTGTATACATTCATCATACTCGGAAAATGAGCATATAATTTCATTTTTAAAAAGATGAAGAATGATGAGGAATTCTTTATAAACATTATCTTTCAAGCCTCAGATTTCTCATGAAATATAAATATATAAATATATACTAAAAAACTACAGAATTTTGTTTATTACTTTGTTTTAATAAATTGTTGTTTGCATGGCGACCATATCTAAATCACTACCAAAATATGTTCAGTTGGTTCTATTTAGAGCGACCCCTTCCGATAATTTCACGAGAATTAATGCACAAGTTATAAATGAAAAAGCATTCCCAAAACTATTGTTTCCAAGGTAACCAGATCCATAACCAGTTTTAAAAAAATGTAATGGTTCCGTCATTGTGTCAAGGGCAGCTTCTCTTGAAAAAACTACTAGAACCAAGAATAACGTTTTGACAAACAAACAAAACAGTAAACCAACTCTACCGAACACATAACCTTCTTATTGGAGGTAACAAAATGGCAGTCCTCGTGGTCGATGAAGGGGATACTAAATAGTCATATAAATATAGGGTATATTTATTGTATATATAAGGTTAAATGTGTTTTCCCCAAAATAAATTCAATTTCTTCTCATCTACACATCATCCAATTCATTGTTGTATGTCTAAATTTCACGTATCATATATATACAGATAATAATCTTTTCCCAATGAGCAGGTTTCCATTTTGCAGCGGCGCAAATGCAATTTGAAATAATTACCTGTTTTACATTGAGAAACATAACCAATCCATTACCAGCACCGACATGGTCTTGAGTCAAGTATTGATGTTTTGCAGGTGCATTGAAAGTATAGCAGTTACCATAACGTGTAAAAACATGTACGAAGTCCTGTAAGGGAGTGTAATATCGACTGACGTCACTGAAACGTCAACCCATGTCATATCAACTAATGAATTAAACGACTATTGACCTAAATAACAACATGATATAATATATGATGTAGCAAATCAATCACAATTTAGCGACACGATACGTTTATAATATGGGTCATTGACAGTTCATATACTCAATAGCGTAGAGTTCGACCGATAATTACTGTTCTTTCGGCATTGCTTCCTGGGTGGTGATTCTTGATATCGCCGCAGATGAAATCAAATATGTGTTTTATTTTCCCAATATTTGACACTATGAAGCATGCAATGTTAGTGGTCACAAGGGGTCACATGATCGTTCGATAAATATTGTATTGGCTTTCTTGCTGCTGGCGTCATTCATCTAGCTTCCTGTCCCGTTCTTTTCGTGTCGCTGTAACTAAACTCAGTTGTGTTGCTTCGATCAATAACAGTCGCTAGAAAAAATAATTATTGATATTGGCCCCAGGCGAGGTCTATAACTGTATAATGTGTATCACCTGATCACACATAAATTGACCAATCAATAGAACTGTTCTATTTATGATGGGTACTTAAAAAGAATGCGTTGACAATACTTACATCTGACGTACATAATTGACCACCTTTCCATACACAATGTAGAAGATCGTCGTGCATCGTAAACTGGTATCCAACACGACGGGTAAACGCTGCAAAATCGAACTCATCCGGGTAGGACAGCCCTGTGCTATTGACGAAATCATCGTACATATTGTCGTCGTACATTGAATATGTCGTATCATAGTCACGTGTACTTTGGGACTGTGTCAGGTATCCGACATATCGAACTTCCTCATCGGTGAGGGCAGATTTTCTGTACCTGTGAAATATGAATGATATGACTCATGCTTAGAAATGTATCAGATTTTGTATGGGGGAGGTCCAAATCGACAGACTAAGTTAATGATTTTTTTATATTATACAAAAACAAATTGAATATATTTTTCAACGGGGAGGGGGGGGGGGTTATCGAGTGACGTAAGGTGTTTCCAAGTAAGTGAGCATATCTTACTCCACATGTGGCACCCCCTATTTATCATTATAAATAATAATTAAATTGTTTTTGTATGACTCTTGTTATTATTTAAAACTCAATAATCCTCTCACATCGTTCGGCTTTTGAATTACATGAACACACACCAAATATATTTGATACTAAATGCTCATATCGCATGTAACTCATATCAAACGCACGTATTGATTTTAGACAGTAATAATTTCGACATGATGACCTACTTAGTCTGGCTGAATTACAATACGTATGTATTGTTGAACATTAGATTGATGACATACTTTTTCATAAAAACATGCTTTTATTTGAATAATGCTATAATTAATTAATACATGTTTTTTTTCAATAAATAAATAAATAAATGAAAATAAGTGTAAACTCTTAAAAAATACAAAGACGAGTCACGACACGCATAATCATTATAATAAAAATATAATAGCAAACATAATCGCAATATTTACATGAAAGGCTGTAGTTACATCCACTCTTGCTACTGTTTCTATATTGAGAACTACTAGGAATAAGTCATTGATACTCCACATGCCAGTGGGAAAATAGTAAACCAAATCACCGAGATGATATGCTAAGTATGAAATTCACATATTAGGTCTAACGGCCGAATTTTGTCATTACCAATCGCAACCTGTATCAGTAAGCAATATTGAATCCCTGATGTAATTGATCGAAAAAAAAGTGTCTTGATGTGTTCTACTCAAGAAAAGGTAGTGTGTAACAAAATATTCTGTAGACCATAATGTTTTACATATGTGCCAAGCTTGAATACAATACTGTAAAGGAAACCTGTTCGTGGAATGATAGACATGTTTGATGGCCGTCAGTAGGCCATCTTTAATTGAATAGTCAAACAAATGGAAGTTTAAATGAATGTTTAAATGTATGATGTACGTGTGAGCTTGAAGTTGTTTGGGTCAGTCACAGACGAACTGACACAAAGAGGTGATTCTAAAATTCGCTGTTTTAATAATGTAAATAAAAAAGTCACACTCGATCAGTATCGTATACACCATTAATGTTCTATGTGCAGTAGCCAGTAATAATGCTAACGTGACAGTGAAGTTAACAGTTATCCTATACCCAGGAGACGTGCATGGAATGGCATCACAAAAGTTGGAGTTTAAAACTCAAAGAGCGACTGTTCAATTAGACTAAAAGGATTATCACGACAATTTAAAAAACGCCATTTATTCAATGATACTGACAACATAATGCATTATTCACAGCGGTATAGCGGTTAATATTGTCGTTCATGTCAAAATTGATTAATTCTTTGGCATTTGTAAAGGTTTTCAGGCTAATAACGGTTGATCTAATTGACGAGCAAATAGTAATTTAACCCATAATAATATACTCATAATATAAATAGTAGCCATAGACGCTGTAGTAGAAAGAGAAGGATATTTTGCATTTGAATTTGCTTGGTTTGTGATTCCAAATGCCATTTCACTTTTATATGATTTCAACAATATCAAATTTGCCCAGCATTCACTTCCTGTTTTATTGAAATGTTACTCTTGTACATACATTATCATTGTTCACTAATTAGAATAATACGCATCACGTGACATGTGAAGGTTGTCATGTCATGTTTTTAATAGAATATAAATTCGCTGACATTTACATATTATACACTTGAAAATCAAAATCGAGATATAAGTTATTGTACAGCGACTATTCCAGCACTGCACATGATGGCTTTCTTGTAGAACCTGGGATAATATAATTAAAATTTAGAAGGAATACAAGCTTGATGATACAGATGAAATCTTGGTTTCTTTGCAGTTAGCTTGTGTTTCTTGCAGCTCCTCTTTTTTGACATGAATGTCATAACCCATTAGATGAAAGATACAAACAAATAAATATAAATAGAGAACAACTTATTTGAGAATATTGCCGTGGTATTTACCTGTTGAAATTGCAAATAGTTACAGCTGGAAACTCAAGTTTGTGTTCATATATTAGGGAGATCTCCGTATTCACGTTGAACTCGAGGTAATTTGAAACTCGTTCTGCAATTTGCCAAACACATACACACAACGATGTTATCACGATCATTGACCAAAACCCACGTCGTGAAAGGCATCGGCTCTCGCTAATCTTTACTATTCCGTGGCAGGTTGTGGCGGAAGCGAATTTCTGTTCTTCACTCTCTGTCTCCATCTCTGTTGAGTCCTAGACTGCGCAATAAGGGTTCTTCCGTGTGCTAGGCATGTGGAACAAATATGAAAGTCTCGCTTTGATTAGCGCGTCCGCTGACGTTGAACTGTGCATGCTATGAAGTAGCTATGATGTAGTACAAAGTGCGCAGACGCACTCAAATTCATATGCCAACAGTAGTCATACTAGTTTTATTCAGCAAACACAGATATTTAAAAAAACTTACATCCTAAGAGATATAAGTAATACAATAGGCCAACATTTATCTAAATCAATAAGATTAGCTTTAAACAGAAAACCACTTGTTGTATAAGCAACGTGCATGGATCTCCTTTTATTTTGGTTAGGGAATGGGCATGATCATGAGCTCTCTGACGGAGAGATAATCAGAGAAACAGAGATGATCACGCCACACAGTGTCCAATCTTTCTAGATGGTATCTGCTCACCTATACTTTTAACTTTTAAAATGATTTTACAGTATTCTGGCACTAGTCGGTCGGACACGTCGGAGTTAAAATCTTGTATTTACTTCATGGATCGAGTCCCGAACGCCTGTAAATGCAAGCAACTACAAGGTGATTTAGTATACATGTTTATTGAGGTTGAGATGTAGCACGGACCAATTGCTGAATAACGATTTATTGAGTATTGCAGTTGGATTTTTTTCAAAAGATTTCAATACTACATAATATAAGAGTAACAAATGGACAGGTGTGTTATGAGTTAAGAATATGTTGATTGTGGTGCATAGTAACTGCTCCCACTCCCCTAATATTCCTCGCTTAATTTAAATAGTATATAACCCTCATTTTTGCTGTTTTCAAACCGATACCTCTGAATATACTCAATATGCAAAGTAAATATGCTAAATGACAGGTGAGTGACATTATGTCCACAATCACTCAGTACAAAACTTCAAACATATCTTGAATAATAATTTTCCAAAATGTACGGTAAACTCTACACTCATTGTCATGGTAACCATCATTAAGGTGAGGTAAATCATTTAATAAAGAATTATGGGTATTATTTAGCATATCTGTACTGTTTTAAGGGTTGGTAGGATTGTGCCATTATGTTGAAGAAGAAGACAATGAAGATGGTTGTATCATACGTTTAGTCCAGTGGATTTAGCCCTGAAACAGGCCGAACCGGGAAGTAATTAGTACATTAACAAGTTTGGTATCAAAAGATAGGGAATTTTTTGTAGATTTACCAAAAAAACCCCAAGAACTGATAACGTGGGCAATTTTTTTACACGGGTAGAAGTAAGGGGTAGTGTTTTTCGTACATTTGAGATTTTTCTTACATTTATATTTTGTAATTGATATTACTTACAGCCTACACATTATTTCATATAGATATTGCTAGTGTTTTCTATACACTTTTTATTTAGATAAACTGAAGAAACTATCCGCTAGTTATAGAACAGAAATTTGCTGACGTCAGCATTTTTTACAATTATTTTAATCCTGTCAAGTAGTCAACCAATCTTTTGTTTTACCAGATACCTATCGGTATAATAAAATATCTTTCCTTTATTTCTAAGCACCAGCATCTAGGAAACTGTTTTAACTTTTAATGACTCGTTTGTAATTTCCAGGGGTTTTCAAACACCCTGATATTCCCAAAATATAGCTGAATCCTGTTACACAAGGAAGATTGTTATGGCAAGACTTATATAAACACTTGCTATGATTACTTCTCTTTTTCCTTTCTGCATTATTTGCTCTGTTTAGAGTAATCATATTTAATATAGTTAAAACAAGTCATCTGCAAGTCCTTGCATGACTGTCAATCATAATAAATTGCTCAGTTTGTAAAGTCAATATGACTTTTGATTATCATCACATGATTTCCTTATATGGCAACCAGACGAACCTCAAGTAGCACAAGATTATGTCGCAATTTTTTTGCTTGAACACGTTCAGACTTTCTGAATGCAAATACTGACAACTTTTACCAAGATTTGAAGGCTTTTGTGCGTGCTAAACGCGTCTTGTTTATGCTTGTGATAAATTTAGATTTGCGCATCCCTGAATTGCAACATTGCAACAACAAAACTCAAGATCCACGAAGATGAGTGGGTGCAACAGGTACAAGCCAGACTTCTCAGCATCAGTAATTTTACATGAATTCCACTATCATGCAATGAATGAAGACCCTGAATCCAAAAAAATCAACTTATTAACTTATGCACAACTTATTAAAAATCATATAAAATCACAACTAGTCAGTTATACCCAAACACTGAAGAAATGCAATGGACTGAGAAAGCCATTAGTACCTTCCGTACACCATGAAAGTTTTACTTCAAGATATGCTTGTTGGAAAAGACACTGATGTTAAGGAGGCATCCATAGGGCAGGCCGTCATGCCCACGAGTTATATTGACTCCACTACAAATAGGACTTGCTGTTCAAATGCATCGCCAGTTTGGCCCACGATTTCTCATTGATTCTCTCCATAGTCATGGGTTTTGTTCACCATATGCAGAGGTACAGAAGTTTGAACGTAGTGCCACCTTGCACCAAGCAACTGACATTCCTGGTTTCACACCCGGACATTTTATACAACATGTAGCTGATAATGTTGACCATAATGTCCGGACCATTAATGAGCTGAACACGTTTCATGGTATGGGCATAATAACGACCATAACACCAGGAATATTGTGGAACAACACCATACCTAAAGTTCATGTCACATCCGAGGTTATAGATTCCGTTGCAAAATTCAATATTAAATATTATAAGCAGGTATCAAAGGGCATGATCAAATTAAAGTATGCCCAGTTACCCAGTTTAATAGCAGGTGATGATACATTGAATGTGGATCTTTGTGGAAAATCTCTTGGTTGTTACGTCCATCTAGACCATCTTGGAATGGTTTTACGCAAATGGTACATCAAGGTCCTCATCCTGGGGTCTCATCTATAATGTTCATGCCAATCGATATGAAATCAACTGATGA
Source organism: Saccoglossus kowalevskii (assembly GCF_978046115.1). NCBI lineage: Eukaryota > Metazoa > Hemichordata > Enteropneusta > Harrimaniidae > Saccoglossus > Saccoglossus kowalevskii. The sequence continues at coordinate 21,254,132 of NC_140644.1, forward strand.
ACCATGTATCTTCTCAACTAGGTGCTTCATCAGTGAACAAGCCAAGAAGTATGATGTAACACCAGTGATCACCTTCGACCAGCCTTTGTGGTGGAAATCACTGGAAATCCAACAGAATGAGCCCACAAGTAGCAGTGTGAGGAATATTGTTCTCATACTGGGTGGTCTGCATGTGCAAATGAGTTTTCTGAGTTGAATTTATGCCGAAAATGCTATTGGACATATATTGAGTGGCAAGGCCATTTCCAGGGCTATTAGGGGTCACATTCTAGGGGAAGCAGCATTATATGCATTGCTTTTGTCAATAATGTATGACCTTCCATCACCAAGAAAAGAATCAAGAAGATACCAGTGCTAGTGAATTAACAGATATACCCGAACATGGCGATTCCAGTAATGCAAATCAGTCACAAACAGAAGATACAACAAATGAGTTGAAAGAAGCAGGGATCATCCTAGAGAGGCTGCTTGCACATGGGACAGAGATAAAATCGGTTTGTTCGGAGGACGTACTGACTGACAGGAAAAAAAAACAATTCAAGGAAACAGTCGCTTCCCTTAGAACATCCGAGTTATGGTTACAGTACAAAGAGATGATTGAAATACTCCAGCAGTTCATTAAAGCTGAAAGAACTTGTAACTGGTCTCTCCACCTAAAAGCTTTTTCAGACATGCTTCCATACTTTGCTGCATCTGACCATAATCTTTATGCAAAGTCAGTGTGCATATGTCTTCAGATTATGTCAAAACTACCAGAAAGTAATGCTGATGTATTTCGATCATTCCTTAATGGATATCATGTGGTTAGGCGGACAGACAGGTAATGGGCAGGTATATGATTTTGCAATTGAACAAGTGTTGATGAGGAGTGTCAAAGCAAGTGGTAGGCTGACAAGGGGTAGAGGTATGTCAGAAATACAACACATGTATGTGCAGAAGTCTACCACCAGGCAAATTAGAAATCATAATGACTTAATGGAGTTGGTACAGTTTCTTCGTACAAAAATTCCATTCACGAACAACTCTTCTCTATGCTACTGCATCAATAAAATTGCTTAATATTTCCATCATATGGGCAATATCAATACCTGAAAAAAATCAACTTTCCCTTTGTCCGATTTTGGTAGACTTTTCATATGTTGTTTATAGATGTCTCTTGTTGCTACATCTGCAAAGAAACATTCTGTTGCAATTTTGTCCGGGTTGACCTAAAATCAAAATAGATTGACTGGACTACTAGCTTTTAAAAGACATCGGCTTCACAAGGTCGACAGACTTATGCCGTCAGCAATGACGTCATCATGTATATGACGTCATAATGCATGTTGCAGTGATCTGTTACAGATGTAGATTTATATTTCATTCATTGTTTTTAAAATATGGTTGCTATACGGTAATACATGTCAATGGTAATTAGAGGTTATTGCATGATTTAATATCTGCGGTAGGTAAAATCAGTGCTAAAAAACAATAAATCTTCAACATGCTCTAAAAAAAATTGCCCAACGGTTTAGGTCTTGGGTTTTTTTTTGGTTATTCTCAATGACCTTAGCCAAAGTTTGAAACAAAATTCGCTAATGTACTATTTTATTCCGGGTCAAACCCTAAATCCACTGGACTATTTGTGGAATGCATAAGAACAACCTGAATGTGCACTGTGTACATATTATGCTAATAACTTAAATAAGATTATGACTCATGATTATTATTTTAAGTTAAAATTATTAATAGAAAGTATTTATTATGAAACGCCGCATGCACATGTTTGGCCTTGGCCTCCGACCTCTCTGTTGTGGCTATTAGAAGACTGTTCACAAGTGTCGCTGCTTCGTATACTATATGTCTATCTTTACAAGCCTAGATTTTGAAACTATACAACGCCACCAGTGGTTGGTTGTTCCCAGCTTTTTGCGTCAAGTTATGATTGGTTGGGCTCAGTACATATTCATAGTCTAGAAGTTCGCCCTCAACATTTAAAACAAAAGATTTACACTATAACATCTAAGTAAGGTGCAATACACTGACCATTGTGTTATTTAGAAGATGTACATACATGTTGTATATCAATATATTTCGGTACAAATTAAATACCTGCATTCAATATACGAGCTCAATATGTGAAATTACACTTTGCAGCTCTGAAACAAAGAAAAGCAACGCTACGGTGCGAATATTTTCGCCAGCCATCACCTGACCTCTATACCTTGGTAAATTCTATTCAGTCAACGTGTATTTGAGTACGCCCTCTTTGACAATACTAGAAATAAGAAATTGAGATGACATTTTACAATCGGTTACTCAGGGCTCAAAGCCAATTAGTATACCACACTAAAGAAAACAGCTGTGAAACGCACGTTAAATGCACGCGTACGGCAATATAATATTCGTGTGCACGATCTAAGTTGGCATGCTCACAGTAACTGTTTTCTCCAACCCTAACCCAAACTGGAACCCACCTCCCAATCCCCCAACCCCAATTGTATAAGGACGTCTATCACTGGCGGATCCAGAAATTCTGTAAGGGGAAGCGCTCCTATTGACGAGGCCTTTGCTGGGCTGGGTTTGTCAATTGATTTGTCAATTTGTTTTGCGGGCTGAAGGGAGGAGCGCGCGCCTAAGAGTTGGGGACAATGGTTAGGGTGAGGTGCAAACGGATATCCGTATGTAACGGTATTTACGGTAGGTCTCTGGGGTAGAAACTGTGAAATGGCCAGACTTTGATGTAAAGTAAACATAATGATTTGTAAATCGTAACGTAATCCGACCTACGCTTGAGACGAAGCACATCAAAACACACCTGCGTCAAATACGCATTGTTACAGGATCAGTGATAGTCTACATAAATAGTTCGACGTTTTGTATGTTTTCAGTACTGTTACATGATGTTCAACGAGTGTGATTGGGTTCATGCTTTAGAGGGGCCTCCAATCAGGTATGTGTATTTTAACGAAGTCAATTATGCAACCGCTCGGTATAATTCACGCACGGGTTCGAATTCGTGGTAGATTAGAAACCACGAAACCGCTTCGGAACGATGCAATGCGAGGTAAATTCAAACAAATGTTCAATGATAGTCATTTGAAATTCAGCTCGTTTTATCGACAATAATTTAGTCTTCAAAAATGTCATCGAATGTCATGCATGAATGCTCACTAAAATCCTGCTTCATTTATTGAATATTGAAGGATAGAACAAGTGAAAGTATTGCATTTATATTTAACAAATATAATATTTGGTGTTTGCCAAGTTAGTTTTTTTTTTTTTTTGAAATGAGAGTTACTTGTTTCTATCTTGACAACACAATCTGTAGTCAGGAAGCCAAGACCTTGAAAATATGGTAACCTTACCTGAGATGACCCACTTTTTAAAACCACTTTTCTGTGTCAACTATGGTTTGGAGGTTTTGAAATTGCCTGTTGACAATTTTAATTCTCTTGCGCAAATACACAGAACCTATGTTTATATTTATCCACTGCTTGTCAGCTTAAAACAATATTTAACATTTTTCATGATTGAATTATCTTTATTGTCTTAAATTCTTTACATTAGATATGCAAAACACCGTCTAATCGTGTTCATCATTGATATTCATGTAATAACAGAATGTCACTTTGTGATGTTATATTTATAATTTGCATAAATTTGCATGACATTAGTTACTGTCAACGCATTAATTATTCACTTGGCTTTAATTTTGATATTTTCGCTGGTAGGTAAAATCCGCTAAATTAAATTCACATGAATATGTAAAATAACAATAAAACTCATTGTTTCTTTGACAAAGTCGTGACATTAAAGCACAGTAAATATGCTCAAAACATCAAAATAGTGAAAGTAAATGTCAGTGAGAATAAATGGTTTTACAGTAGATTGATGATATATTGCTGCAAAATGCTTTACTTTCGGAATGATTCAGTGAAAATAAAATCTAGCAAATATAACCTTTTTCCTATATTTTACATTCAACTCGCCAAAAATCAGTGAAAATAAATTCCATACAAAACACCCAAAAGGTCTTTTCAGCGAAAAATAATTCCAACTATAATACAATATTTTACAGTACTGCTATATTATTTCCGATAGTGTACTTCAAATACTAAGATGTAGCTTCTATTTATTTTCCTACATAATGCAAATATGTCTAATTTTTAATTATATACATGGTTCACGTGTTATTCATCATCAGAATCGCGTTCTTGTATCCGTCCACATTTGCTAGGGTCTCCAGTGCACTTGCAAGCCACTATGCAAGGCAGTGACTTTCTCGCACAGGTACACTGTTGTAGACATTTTGACTTCATACATTTGCAGTATGTTGGTGTTACTAGTTCTGGCCTTGGTGACCTTAACATCATAACTGCAGTTAATTTTCCATTCACAACCTTACGACCGAATTCAGTTGCTGAAGGAAGATGCAGATCACACAAATGAGCTCTTCTGTAGATCACCAGCTGATACAAAGCACGCAACAAGTGCAGTTTGAAAGCATCTTCGGTAGAAGGTAAGGTTCGGAGATCTGCTTTACTTGATGCAAAGATGTGTTGTCGAAGCTTATCAAGTGAATCAAAGCTGCTATGACCATAGAGTGCGACAAAGAACTTGCGTGCTTCATCAACAATATTATCACCTACAGCTAGTTGTACTCCATTGTTTCCATATGAACTAAGTGCTTTGAGTTCCCCAATCATGGTAAGGGCAACTTTTGCAGCTTTCTTCTTCCCTTGTCTAAATGGATAGCTGACTGTGTCACACCCAGTCAAGACATACACAGAGAGCAATGTCTCCATCACGTCTGTTGATTCTTTATGATATTGCTCACATAGTGCTCTCACCAAGTCATGAAGTGGCATCCATGTATCCATCTTATTGACCCACACTTCGACAAGACCGTGGCCAGTAGCCAGCAGATGCATGCACAAGACTATCACATCAGTATATGTTGCATTGACAATAGCTCGCTGGCAGCCAACTGATGCACTCGTCAGCTTTACAGCTTTCCTGTTGTCTGCAAATGTACCACCTAGTACAAGTGTGATGTGCTCTGGGAGTTGCGAGTGATTTTCTAACCACGTACATGCCAGAAAGTTCAGTAGGTTGGCTTTGTTTCTTGGGTTATTCATGTAATGTTTCCAGTCTGGTATTTTGAGCGACTCAGTGGGCACATATTCAGGACCAATTATAGCCATCCCTTCTCGTCTTTGACGCTCTTCGTCTTTTAAACTTTTAGATTGGTCAACATCGTAACGGTCTCCAATAAAATTTATACAGTTGCTTGTACTTGGCATAAGTTGAAGCAATTTTTCGAAATAGCGTTGCTGAAGTTGTTCAAAGGTGACTGCTCCTAGTTGCTGGAACCTCTGAATAAAAGCCATTGCATCAACAAAATATGCTGTGGATAAATGAGAGAGAGGAGGTGTATTCTGTTCAATGTATGCACCAGTAGTCTCTTTGCGAAGCTGCATCAAAAAGTCCGACTTGTTACCTTTTCGCATCTTGAACCCTTGTTGGAATTCAGGATCTGATTCAAACAGTGAGGGTGGGTACTCTGTCCATTCATGACTAAATGCTTTGTACTTTGTGTCACTATCTTTGAGAAAACAGAGTGTGCGTGCTACAGCGCTTTCATCTCTGTATATATGAAGTATTGAACCTTGTGCAATAGGAACTTTCTGTGAAGCAAATGTCATTATTCTTGGCATTACAATTTTCTCCGAATCTTCTTCCTGTGCTGTTCTCATTGCTTCCAGTCCCCTCTGTTTAATTGTGAGCAAATCATTACTAGTCGCCTTTTGTCCAGTAGCTATATTGATCAAATGATCCCTCTTGTCAGTCGTGAAAGGATTGATAAATTGTGAATCAATGTTATTCTTTATTAGTGCCACAGCATCCCTTTCTTCCTTTGCTAATTTCAATGATTCTCCATGATGACTTGATGCTACTTTATCCATATGTACCATTGATTTTAACTCTTCTGACACCTGTGTTAGAAATGGTGCACTTTTGATGTATTTGTCTCTTGTTGCACCATCCTGAGTAACACCCTTTAACAGGGATATCTTACCTTCCTTGTTATAAGTTTGCTCAAGAGCCAAATCTGTCCAAATACCATTGAACCTGCCATCAAGCCTATGAACACTAAACTTACCATCTAAGAACTGACGATGAATTTCTGGTGCATGGTCAGGCAAGGCTCTCATATCATGGATATATATGGGGAGACATGCTGCATAATTCCTATGACCAGCACTGATCATGTACGGAATCATGCTTTCCGCCTCTTTCAAGTGTTGCAGCCAGTCACTAGATCTTTCCGCCTGAATATAACGTGTGATTATGTTCACCATCTCTATATATATCTGCCAGTATTGTGCTGTTATTCCCATTTCTGCTTCATATTCCTTCCATAAATTATCAATGCTTTGCAGAATTTCTTTCACTTCTTGCACCAACATGACACTTTCTTCCATATTCTTGTCAGAAATGTACAAAATAACAGAGTTTAATTTCTCTGATAGATTCAATAAGCAATCGGCATTGCCTTCCTCAATAAGCCAGTCTTCAAATGAATCCCACTTCAAACCTATCATGGCTTCACTTACAAGTGAATGAATCCTAATCATCTTGTAGTAGTCCTTACCAGACATGATCTTATTAATAGTGCCCTTAAGACAGATACCACTGGTTATGACGATTTCTTCCAAGCCACTGTTCCTCATGAAAAATCCGATAGCCCCCAAAAAGTTCTCAGCAATGTGAAAACCACCCAGTCTCAGAATAACATGTGTGTATCTCTGCTGATATTTCTTAACAAGACCCTTGCTTATGTCATATGTGGCTTGGTCACATGTAACTACTGTATGTGTTTGGCCAAGTTTATTTGTGACAGCAATGAAATAGTCTAATGACTCTTTAACAACATCTGGATCTGTGGGACTCTTGGGAAAAATTGGACCATAAGCGATTGTAGTTTTTGGCCAGTTATGCATTCTCAGCAGCTCATTATATGAATTCCATGTGGGAGGTATTAGGTCTTGTGTTTCCTCTTCAAGTGTCATGTACTTTGTTGGGAGCATACGAATCATGTGCCAAACATAACTGTCATCACATAGACTATGCATTACTTGTGCAATTGAAGCCTCGGACATTAAAGGAATACCATAGAGTGACCTAGCTTTCTCCTGTCTTTCAAGTGCAGATGACTCTTAGCTGGCGAGAACAATTGTGGTTGTGCAATGGTTCTCTTTCTACTTTTCATGATTGACACGGAAGAAGATCTCTCTGTTTCAGAGAACTGGTAGAAAATGTGCGTTGTTGCATGAAGTGTGTTGCCATCTTTTGTGTGTTCATGGAAGTCTAAGTTATCGAGAGCGCATTGCATGAAACATCCATTTATCAAATTAGCTGGAATAAAAACTCCATCTTTATTGATCTGTTCTTCAGCTAGCTCTGCCATACTGGCAATATAGCGTCGTGCATTATCATAACTAGTGCAGTTTCCAAATCGTTTAAGCATTGTCACTGTATCTTTACTTCTTGTCTGTTTTAAGATATGTAATGCCAGGCCAGCATGTTTTGGCATAGGTACATTTGTTGTACCAGCCATCACATCTTGGGCCATATTTATGACCTTTTCATTTTTACTACTGTCAAGGAGAACCCTTCCATTTTTGCTAAGTGTTGGACCTGCATCAGTTAACATCCATGCAATATGGTTGTATAGTTCAGCAAGTATCCTAGATGTTGCCTCTTCATATGTTATATGAAGACTTTGAGAAGATGTAGATGGTTCCATATCTGCTGTATTCAACTGTTCATTAGTACCAACACTGGTCCTAAAATTTTTGGCTTTTGATTTCATCACAGTTCTCATATATTTGGCACAAGCAAATGAATCAGACTGAATATTGTGTACCTCTCCTTCAAGCTTATCATCACTGTCAGATTCTGGATCAATCTGAGATTGTGTAAGGTCTTTTTGCAGTTGCGTTGTCAGTGTACACAGCTTTTCAATTGTGATATGTGAAGCACAAAGTAGACTGGCCGTTCCCTTCTGTGGCAAAATTTGTACCTTTGTTCCAAAATGATTCAGAATACGCGTTTGTAAATGCTGTGTTCTATAGCGTAGTAGTATAGTAACGATCTCTGAGTTGCGTTATGTAAAATACACATTCATCATAAAGTAGCTTAGACGAAATTTCTGATAATAATGTAGCAAATGCATTGTCGTATCCTGACACACTTTCTTTATTGCCTCCAGGTCTTCGTAATCGAAACTCGTCCATACATATTCTATGATATCTGAAATCTGCAGCTATCATATCAATGGTTTCTTCTCCATGGCCCTGGATTTTGTATAGTATTTTTTCATCATTCAATTCTCTTGCTTTTTTATGAATAGCTTCCTGTCTTTCTTTCGTAGCAACAAGCACTAGCAGGCGACCACCTTTAATGTCACGTTCTCGTTCGCACAAGAAGCAAATTTGTTTGTAGTTCACTGGGGTGTTAGCTCTGCGCACTTTTGAGCAGAAGTCTGGTGGCTCCGCTGATTCTTCATCAACTTGAAGCTTTATCTTTTTTATACCCGACTGTTGAACTGTTCGTTTATGCGTGTAGCTGCTACGACATGATCTATGGCATATTGGTTTACCAGACAGAAAGGATACAGTATCCTGAATAAGTGGTGACAGTCGTTGATAAACTTCATCTTGTCTATTTTCCATAGCTTCTCGTAATTTCGGCAGCCCTCTTTCAGTTAGTTGACTTGTCATCTCTGAAGCACTGCCAATTTCCTGACAAATTACACACTTAGTGAAATTGACATGTGCCTGTGCATCCGTCAATTGCCTTTTAGTGCTAAAAGCGGGTTTCATATTGATATCGAGGCACAGATTACTAACGCGTATAATGCCCAGTTACTGTGAAATCCCGGGATAGGCAAACAAATCACCAGTAATCAAAGTGGATATATATAACAAAGTCTGCAGACAATATAAGGTTGGCGAAAGATTAAGCATCAAATAAAGAACATGTGAAAATTGTATGAATTCACTTGTGATTATTTGAATTCCGATAACACCATACTCATGACTAGATTACAATGAAAAAGAATCTATAATTACCAGACATTGAAATAGAACATTTTATCAGTTGAAATAAATCAAGAATACATAGATATAAAATTAAGAAAACGAACCTGACTACTAAATATACTTGATGGTGGCACAAAATGATGCTGTCTACTTCAAGTAACCCCAATATGGTTAGTTATAATTGTACTTAAATCACCTTGTACTGCTTCTATAAAATATTTACAACCTACAGCACAAAAGTAAATATATATGTTAATTAACATACAAAGAGATTCATTTTAAATGCATTAGTTGTTATTTTAGGAATACAATGGCTAACTTAACAATTAGAAATAAAAAAAATCATCAATTGTGCAATTTAGTTTTTGAAAAAATGGTTGAATGAAGTTTGTTGAGTGAAAATTATTTTTTCAAGAATAAAATTTTACATATTTTCCCACATTCCCGAATTTTGACGTCATTGTGACGTCACTGTACATTTACCAATCTAGCAAAGGTGATATTTTGATTGCTTGTGTCATAATCTGTTCACTGATACCAAATATACCAAAGTAGGTTTGAATCAATGAATGAGTATTTATGATAAATACACACCATTCCCCCAAACTGTCAGTCTTTGGTGATTGTAATCCGCATATGCGATTTCACATGCTATGATTCAAATGCCTGTAAAACAATTGCGCAATCAAATTACATTTGCCAACAAGCATTTCTATTAAGAGAAAGGTGTATAGAATGTGAAAATGTAGTATAAAAAAGTGGGTCATGTCGGGTAAGGTAAAACCCAAAATTGGCCACTTCTGAGATTTGGCTCCCTGACTACTGACCCGAGATAAAACGTCTACCACGGGGAGGGGACTTAGTAAAAAGTATAGGATAAAGCCTGAGTACAAGGACATTTTTGTCCGAACAAAGATAAAATATCGAATCCGCAAGCCAATACATCGCGGAGAGGACTTTATATTCCAGAAAAGTCTGAGTACCAGAGCTTTATCCGACTTAAATCGGGGAAACAAATACGAATACATTGTTCTAATGGTATATACAAGCCATGGGACATTCATTTGAATTGAAAACGTAATTCATGTCGTAGATAAATTCCGTTAAGAACAGATTATGCTGGTCTTCAGTAATAATTTGTCTAGGGCATGTAACGAGTACACCTCCCATGATCAATGTGACCGTAACTGTCAATGATCGCGTGGTGGCGCTCTTTAACAAACGAATTTGGGTACTCACAATGTATATATTCGAATTAAAACCCAAATATCAAAATTAATTATGTGTAATAAAGATACTTTCTTTAAATAAACACTTGACCGTCATTGGTAGTTCCATGTTCCTACTCAAGTTGCCATGCACGACATAATTAATAACGGACAATCGATGTAATATATTTAAAACTCAAATTGTTTCACAGTGAAGCTAATGCGTACAGACACGCAGACCGACTGAACGGCCTTCAGAAAATCACTCGATGAACTTGTTTGTATTACTTGAACGTTCAATGAATTATATGACTCAGTGAAGTTGAATATGTTCGAAATTTTCACTACAAAATTGTAAGTGCAAAATTGCGTTGTCATAGAAACGGTTGGGTAGGTTTTATTTTCAGCTGTTTCTCATCTAATTAGAGTGCAGGTGTGACCAGTCTATCGAGTTTGAACAAAGTCGGACCAAGCAAATCGCAGAAAAAGTTAATACAGACAATATATAGCTGACAATACTTACATTGAGCCGACTTCAGAAAATGTTTGGAAATTGACTTTCATAGAAGCCATTATTAACACCTGTGTTATAACCAATGGAGTAACGGTTGAGTACTGAAACCTCGCTTTTTAGTTTGCAGGTTTTGATTGCATTATAGTTTCCATAGCTAGAGTTGGCTACAGCACAGCACGGTACGATTGAGATGTGACATAATGGCATTTACTTAAAGCGGGAGGGTCGTCACCTGCGCACGCGCGGGAATTGAGTCCCAATCGACGATAAAAACACACGCTAAAAACGCACGGGTAGACGCTTGTTTGTCAACAATGACACGCTATGGCCATCTGGCGCATGCGCATGGTGACGACTCCCCCGCTTCAAGTATAGTGGACCAGTAATCTCGACTAAAAAGATAAAATAGTAACATTGGGCACACATTCAAAAACAGTAGAATGAAATATTCTTATTTTCCGCGAAGCCACGACACATTTTTTAGGTTTTTTGATGATGCCATGTCAGACATGTAGGACAGAATTTTTTCAGACTTCTGCAGGTGTGACCAGTCTATCAACGTTTGAACAAAATCGACCAACAAAAACAATCACAAACAAGTTAAAACCCCGTTATTGATGAAAAGATTATCCCAACTTTCTGATCAAATTTCTTTGTAACGAAGAACGATGTCAAAAAACAAATAGTAACTTGGAAGCACACTCAAGAAAAGTAGAATGAGATATGTCCGGGAGTTTTACTTCAATATTTGTAGAAGCAGATACATTTAGCGTAAAGGTAGACAACTTTATTTTTTGCCAGTTGCTATGGCAAACTGGGCGGATTTTCTTTACAGATGTTTCTTCCTGACTAGAAGGAAAGTGTAACCTGTCTGCCAGGCTTGAACGTAATCGGTGCAACGAAAAACAACAACACGGAAGTGTTTATGCGTATGAGACAGACAGAGAAGTGGGCGGACATGATTTTAGAGGGACCCTAGCTTAGAGCGGATCGCCAACAGACAGACATACAGACAAGTAGATGGACTTAGTGATTACAAGGCAATCCTAGCTGGAAGCGGATCGCTATCAGTCAGACAGACAGACAAGTAGACGGACTTAGTGATTACAAAAGGCAATTCTACATAACGCTTATTTAAAACGGCGGAGTAGCAAAATAAATATGACTACTAAATGAAGCAATTCTCTTAGCTATTAAATATTCGAACAAAATAGCATACCGATTTTATTACGTTGTACGAAAACGGTTTCTAAATTGGCTTGCCCATCATTTACCAAATCATGACGTGCCAGACGGGAACAACAAAGCAACTCTACGGAGCTTTCGTATTGCGGATATCGGTTCCCATACGTAACAACATGCACGTAAGGACTCGCTTTGCTTGTAGTAGAGTGGGTACCCTTCAGATCTCAGGCTGGGAAATTCAAGCGAAATGGACGAAACGTAACTTGGATAGTTTATATACTTTATTAGTATTTAACACTATGGTGAAATCAGATCGAGTCTCTTCCTAATTCGTTCGTTCACGAGCCAGACCCAAAGGCTCTGACTTGAAATATACATGGTTTGATTAGATGTATGTTTAAACAAGGATATTCCGTTCATACATGTGCAAGACACCATGTTGTAATACGACACGTTGTTTTTACGACTGAATGCGTCATATCGCTATCTTTATGACGTAATTTGTCTCAGGCAATCGTATGTTGGTCTGATAAAACAATGATTATAATGACATGGCCATAACTTGTAAAACATATGATATAAATCCACGCCTGCAGACTTATCCAATTTTTGTTCAATCAATGTGCATTATGTCATTTACCAGCTAGATTATGTTTTCAAATACGATATGTAATGGTTTCAGAGCAACGTAATTATTGTATCTATAAACCGTATGTACCCCCGTATGCATGAACGGCACTTTTATGCATTGTAAGTAACAATTCGCGGCACGTTATTATGTATCTCGCGACGCTGACTCCAGGCGTTGTGCAAACATCTACCACCTAACACGTGGTTAGCTGATTTTCACGTACGTCAGAAGTAGTCAGCGAGCGACGTTTGTACATTTCAACTCAAATATTAGATGAAGCTCGTTGAGTTGTGAATTACAGTACCCCAAAATCGTACCCTACACAACTCCCCAGACCGCCATGAACGCAATTTTAGTTGTTTTGATTCCTCATCAGACAACCAAAGACCTTTTTTGAACATAGCGTTACGAAAATGTGCCCCTTCTAGTATTTTAACTACATTGCACCAAGGACAAGACTGAATTTGAATGGAAGCTTGATATCAACTCTTTGATCAAACCTGTCCACTTTAATCACAATTAACATAATATATAGTCATTTACAGCACGCTCTTCTCATCTCCGCCGGAAATCTTTTATAAACGTTACCAAAACGTCCGAAAATTGCCCAAATTATGATTTTTTATGAAATTTAAAATCAACATTTGGTATGCAATTGTCATTTCAAATTCCCATTGGCTGATATTTTCCCATAATGCCCCGCGGTTTTATTCGCATTATTACACAGAAAAGATCAACCAGGGACACATACACCAGCCATACCGCTAGACATTTGCAAAAAATCAACAACATAATTAAATTATAAACAAATAATTTACAATTTGACACATAAATTGTGGTGCTATTATTATAAAAATGACCTCGGTGACAGTAAATATCCGCTAAATATACATTATTATAAAAATGCGGGAGGAGGCGAAACGCAATAAAACAACCATGCCCCGTTTGGATGTTTGCTTCGCTTCCATTCGAATCGCTGTTACTGTGAGGTTATGGTTGCTTGTCTTCCGGTTTATGATTATTTCATTTGTATTATTCTATATTTGGAAGTACTTTGTAGCTGCAATATCTTTGAAAAAAAAGAGAACTTTATATTAAAATATTTGTATCAGCGTTAAAGTAATATTTTTAAGAACACAAGATTGAGCAATGACAGCACTAATTTCATATATATTTTGGAGGGAGGGGCTTTAGCCAAAAGAAATTACGCTAATAGGAAACATGATATAATTACTCACGTACATAGAAAAATCAGTGTTCACCCAAAAGCGCAAAGTTCTCCAGACTCACGCTGCACGAATACACCCCTCCGTCAAAATGAGCAAAATTCCACCCTGCCCACTCATCAACATTTATCCCGCCCATTTCCTACAAAACATCACACGAATAGCTTCGTTGACTGATTCTGGTATATGCGAGCTACAGTGTCATTGTGTCACCCATTGACTGAACGACACTGTGGTAAGAACATAATGGCACAGATCAAGAACATTGGTAATTTCTTGGGTATTTCAAACGGATCCTTAAACTGGAGTGATCCCAAACTATGGGAATATCTCGATCGTTATATGACCGATTCATATACAGGCAATAAGTACTACGGCGAGGGAAACTTTTTGCCAGAAATTCATCCAGGTGTACAATGCCTTTTAGGTGTTTCCTTCGTCGCTATTATTTTAATATGTGGTTTTGGTAACAGTTTATTGTGTTTTGCGATATTCCGCCAGGCGCATCTTCGTACTGTTACTAACCTATTCATCGCCAGCCTTGCCGCTTCGGACGCGATGGTAGCTGTTCTATGCGCACCGTTCAGCTTGTACTACTATTTGCACCAGAAGTGGATTTTCGGTGATGTCATGTGTTCAGTGGTGGGCACTGTTAAGATAGTCTCACTTCACGTCTCTGTTAATACGTTGCTGGTCATAGCTCTGGAAAGGTAAGTACTTCAAAGAATAATGACAATATATATATTGCAAATGCGTAGCTCTTATATTTGTACTCTCATGAATCAGATCGTTAGGAATATTATTGTCGCTCAGGCTGTCATTCACATACAAATATAAAAAAAGCCATTAAAAGAATCGTACATTCATGTGCAGGATCAAGTGTATTCATGAAGAAGAGTCAACAAGCATAGAATGTCTATCGTACGAATATGTACACAGCTCATGATGTATTATTGCAGTGTATTACATTGTACTTAAAAGCGCTGAGTCCATAGCATACCCGCATTAGGATCGTCCATACATTAACGCTTACTTGTTCCAAAATATACTCAAGTATGGTATGTACCACAAGGGCATGTCGCTTCGTTGACTGATTAGTCTTGATGCTTGCTTTTATGATTTCGCAAAATTAAACGAAACTTCCAATTGACATTTGTATCTGTATTGAAATAAAGCTGCAGACGTGTTTACAATAGACGAGCTTTCACTCATTGCGAAATCCTGCGTTATGCGTGAAATTGAACGTGAAAAACGGACAAACAAAGAATTCTTTTGGTATTTTCACGTTCACTATACGCATTTGTTTATGGTCAATTTAAATTAAATAACTATATCTTAACGTCATTTCGACCAGTTCATCATCTCGACCTTGAACTACAAAAACATATCAAGTTAAAAATCAAATCATTCTATTATTGCGGCAGACGTTCGGCCCACCCCTTTCACGTATAACAGAACCGAAACAACTCACTGTGTATATATTCTGTATTTACAACTTTATTTATTTATTTATTTATTTATTTATTTATTTATTTATTTATTTATTTATTTATTTATTTATTTATTTATTTATTTATTTATTTACAAAATATATCTAATTACGTTCAACCCTAAAACAAAGACAAGTTTGCTCACGATTTGTTTCAAAAATGTGGTTTGTCGTCGGATTTAACGTAAGGTAGAGTGGTCGTGGTTTCAGCCAAGGGCTATAAAAATACAACGGTTTAGTTTTGGAGTCGGGGAATTACTTGCAATACCTCGCTTGATAGTATAAATTGAGATTCCAGTGCAATCGACGCTGGTAGACATTGGTATACTGCGCTGCACGTATAGGTAGATCGTATAGTAGTGGGTAGGTTTGTAAATAAAGTGGTAAAGACACGAGGTATACTGTTTGACTGCTAACTAGGAACACTCGTCTATTTACAACTAAAACACATGTATATAAAATGTCCGTACAGTTTCGTTAGGAATTCCTAAATGGAGTAAATTTGTGTAGTTTTCTTGATTTATTCTGCAGATATGGGTAAAATGTAGGTAAGGCTTTGGCGAAATTCGAAGGAGCAACTAATATTCTTCAACCTGGTATTTTTTTAGATTTTATTTTTTATTCTTTTCGTCTATATTTTCGAGTTTAAAAAATGTGAGCTGGCTGGAGCCTTCACCCCTTGTCTATTTCTTACACTAGATACCAGCCGATACCCCCCCCCCCCGCTCATAGGGAGTGCGTACAGTTGATCATAGTTCCTGGGCTCCCTGTGGGTAAATATTAGCGTGTCGCCAACTGTAAGGATTAATATTACCGATACGACGCGGGATCACTTTATAAGCTAAAGATTAATATACACTGATTTAGACTTAAGGTAGCGGGACTATTATTTGCATACTTGTTTTCATCTTCTAATTGTGACCAAATGACTGCAAATAGACCCAGGAAATATATATTTTTGGAATCGCCAGACTTCAAGCTTTTCAAAGATGTGTTTGCTGTCATGAATTTGATTTCGCGTATCTGTTGACCGACTTAATTAACTGATTATTAGCGAATTGCTGTGTTATGTCTGTCATCGTGTAGGCCTATTTGAAGTTTTGGACGGAACTTGGCTCAGTGATTTGGAACTAATTACCAGATAGCCGCCGCTTTTTAGACTACTCATTCTGACAGTTTATATTCATAGTTATTAATGTAGTGAACGATTAATCAAAAGATATGACGTATTCAGTACTTAGTGTGATTGGCTTTATGATTGAAGGTTACGCCCTAGAGTCTTTTTACTGTTTTGTAATTGGTCAGAGTTTTGAAAATGAATAAAGAGAGTTTGAGTTGGTCTTGGCGAAGACTCCACGACAGACGCAGTCCTGGAGAGCCTTGGGGCGAGCCTTGACGCAGTCGAGCCCAGTCCAGGGGCGAGCTTTGAGGCAGTCCAGTCTTGGGCGAGTCTTGGTTCAGCCTTGTGATTAGTCTTGGGGACTTTTCCCCAGGGCGCTGTGTCTTATAGAGTGCTCCAAAAGATCGACTAAGACGAGAACTGAAACGTATTTCGTTGTGTGTGTCTTATTTGACTGTAAAGTTAAAGTGACTTCCCGATCCCGTACCTCAAGGGGACGAGATAGAGAGACGAGACGAGATTCCCCCCTGGCAAGTGTGGAGAACCCGAGGGGAAGATTTTACCCGTGATATTGCCATGCCCGTATATGCATGCTACGGTGTGTTACTTATTCAAAAGTGAAAAATTACTTTTTTTTGTAAAAAAAATAATTACGCATTTATGCTGGTGATAAGAAGTTTTTTTTCACTTTTCCTAGTTGTTCAATAGTCTGGTAAATTGAATGTGTCTGGTCAGTTTTTTCAAGCAGCGCGTTTTGAAAAGTAGTGTCCTGAATTTTAATTTCTGTTTTAGTCGCAATGCCCCCAACTCAAACCATAACACATTGGTAAATAATCCATGTAATAGTTTGTCTGGACACATTCAAGTTCCTCTCATTGTCACCTTAAAGCTGTGAAAATTTGGTGTTAATCCGACGACAATAAGTATACGTTATTTTTTGTTAAAGACCTTGTATTTTGAAAAACATAAACTCCTAGAAAACGCTGATGAAGTCAAAGCAAAGATCTTTAAGCTTGTTTATCTGCACAAGCGATTTGTTTTCCCATCAAGGTCTGTTTTAACATGTGTAGGGGCATCCAAATGTGTAAGGCTATTAGAAACCAAAAAATAAAGGAATAGGATAGCTATAGTTAGATAAAATCGGCAGATGAAAACACCAAAATCAATGATTTTTTTTCAGTGGCTGTGTGACTTGTGTCTGACACATTCATATGCAAATGACTAATCTGTGAAATAAACAGGGGCGGAGACAAACCACTCAAATGTTTGGAAACACTCATTGTGTGTCAGATAGCTACTGATAACACATCCTAACATTGCTTTGTCTTGAGTTAATCTTTGAAACTTATAGGCACACAGATTAAACCTGTGTTGTTGATTTTAGAAAACACAACTGAAGCTGCCTTGCTTCCCTTCAGAAAATCTACATTTTAATCAACTTACATGACATTCTAGGTTACGTTGACTTTATCAGATGAAAGTTTATAGTGCATTTCATCAATTAATAAATAAACGTGAAAATCGTAATTTTCAACACAAATAATAGTCTCGCTACCTTAATATCCCAGATGCAGTGTAAATCAGTGCACGTGTTTGTGAGCTTCGACTATTCGGAGGAATGTATAGTGACTGTTCTCGTACAATTTGCATATTGAAATTATAGTAGGTGTATTCTTAAAGCAAGATCTGCATAATTATTTAATTATAAATATTCATGATCTTCCCCGTAAAATCATATAAAGCTGAAAAGCCAAAGAATGAAGTCACGTTCCACATAGCTTAATGGACAGCTTTCAGTTTTCTCCTAACACAGTAACTTGGCCAGTGTTTCATCACTGATATCATGTGATCTCTATACAAGCCTCAAAACAATTCATGAGAACAAAGATGAATACAGTGTTCTAGAACGATTATATAAAACATGCTAGAACATTTGATGAGAACAAAACGATTTGACGAGAAACTGAATATTCAGTGTACATAAAAAACAGCAATGGCGCTCTGTGATTGGCTAAGAGGCTCTAGGTATTTTTTAAGTATGGTACGATGCACGAATGGGGTGTATTCGTTAACATATTTGACCAACTCGAGGGCCACAGCTACTCTAAATAAGAATTTGCTTTGATTTGGGACAGCTGTTTTTTTTGTAATTTATATTATTGCATATATACACATGTTGTTTTCCTCTCCCCTTTTTGTTAATATGTCAGCTTCGTTTCCTTTGTTTTGAGTTGTACGATGTACCTATATTTAGATTAAAGTGGGTCTCCTTTGTTAAGTTCCTTGTTTGCCAAGGGCATTATTTAGATAATCTAGCTGGAAAAGATTTGAACTACTCAAGGGTGGGCCAGGATTGAATTTGTGCGATGACTGTGTTGTGGGAAGCGCTGCGTTCGTCCGTTACTTGCCACTCACAGTCATCCCACTGCGTGTCGAAAAACGACTGCTACTGCGCTTAGACTTACAATTAAATTTAGCGACGTCGGTTTGGTTGCATGTTGTTTCGTGCACACAATACCATCAGTGACAGTTTTTAGTTAACTATCAACTATCACAATATTTGTCTGTATGTCCACGTTCATCAGAAAAGGTACTTTAAGTTGCTGACGTCATTATAGAACTAAACCACAATAACAAATAACAAAGATATGTTTATATTTATATTAGCATATTAGCATATTGGCAAGTCTATTAGATTGTTTCATAAAATGTTAAGAAATAATAGCAGAATTAAAATAATGGTCTTGAAATCGAATAGTGCAATATCTTGCTTTTCAGTAAAGACACAGACAAATTAGATATATATATATATATATATACATCTACCGAGTATTATAAATGTGAGTTATTTAAGTTACAATGTGCAAGACAACAGCTGCAATGATAAATGTAAGTTTCAGTTCTCGTAAATCATCTTCGTTCACTTTACCAATCAGTCGCATCCAAGCATGCAAAGTGAATACGAATTAGAAGTCAACTCATTATTTCCAACTTTTGTGTCTGCATATATAAATAACAGTTTGCTAACTGCTAACTGTGGCTATTTTCTATTTCAATTAAACTAGCGCCTTTATTTACTATCGATTTTTACAATTAGGGCATTCCCAGTCGATCTGTAAAATATTTATGCTGAACTCATTCACCTTAATTTCAAACACAATCGCTTAACTTTGACAACGCCGGTAATCAGAATCTCTTCTATGGCATTTCTACATTCCATTTCATTTTTATTTCGGTTTTGATTTGCGCCATGCATATCAGTATGTTACTCGCGATATCTTTCGCGTTTTCAACAAAGAACTTAAGTTACAAGTCAAGATAGACGCTGCTACTTTTTACGCCGTCCGCTCGTATCCTGGCCAATTCCTTGCTTTTTTTCCAAAGGCTGTTGCACATATGATAAGTAGGTCATTCCCGGCTAATACCGGAGATAATGTGGGGGTATTGTTCGGAGCAATATTGATATTGAAAATATCCACATTGCTTCTTCAATTATATTATTATATTTCAAACATTCTTATCTAGCATAAAACCATGTATAATTTTGTTTATAAATATATTAAAATATTCTAATGACCTAATTTAGGTTTGTATTTTGCTCCTTTGAATTTAATTATATGATTCATACACCAAATACAATACAAAACGTTACAAAAAAAAATGTACCAAACTCTGAGTTTATTGATAGGTAAATAACTCATTGCTACTATTACTGTCATATATTTCTATGACAGTTACATACATAGTTACACAGTTGAAACAATAATCCTCAATTTCACAATTATTGAAAGTCTAAATTTATCGTTTTTGAGAAATCGTGATTAATTTTCATGTATTTAAATGTGAAGACATAAATTGTTTGCTATACGTGTATAATATTCAGTTTTATATGTTCGTAATTATCTTGAACGTCCACGATTCGGCTTGTGCATGTACATCTTTGCACTCTAAGACTGCGTTCATTACATCTATTCGTAATTATCTTGAAGGTCCACGATTCGGCTTGTGCATGTACATCTTTGCACTCTAAGACTGCGTTCATTACATCTATTCGAAATTATTAAATGGCTAGTGTGGGGACAGTAAGATTCGCGTCTGATTTTTAACATTGGTTTTTGTTCTTAGTCAATAATGCCAGAAGTGTTTATTACTTGATTTCGCCTAATTATATGTGACTAACTCTTTTTTGACACAATGTAAAATGGCGCTAAATACACTATCAGCAATCCCTGGTGCTCTCTTGTATAGATAAACGCTGACGTATTGTGCAAGGTTTACAAAGAATTAATCGGTACCGTAGGAGCTATGCAGTTTGAACTGCAGTGACCAACTGTAAAACACAATTTGAAAACATGGTCAATTTGCATAATTATTCAGCCAGTGCAAATTTTACAGACAATTACAACTCTCACATGAACAGACCGATTACTGTAATGTAAATTGTTATTATTAGTACATTATATTGAGATACCGATATCATTTTTCACAGACTTATTACTCATTTCAATATTGATGTATCGCAAATTATCACAGAATATTCGGAAACAAGCATTTTCGTATGTTTACGGTAATTTGGAATTTTTTTTTAATATGTACTTAACATTGTAAGGCCAAGAAGGCCTACATATAACACATACACAACATTTATTATGACTACAAGTGCCCACACATCTGTATCTATGTCTTAAAGAGTGTCTTCGTGCATTTCAAATTATCGACGTGAATATGACTAGTATGTTATCGACAGTACTAATTACAGTTACTGTATTGTGTTTACTCTCAAACGGCGTCAGTGTGTCATTATAGAACAGTATTTATGAACGTCGGCTACAATATCAATAGCATCGCCAAGATAACGAAGTCAATTTGTAATTTATATTATCACGGAATGTTTCAAGTATATACCGTTAAAGTTAAATTATTACTATCTCATAGTGCACTGTGAATATCATTTCTACAACAGCACTGAATGTGATTTATAATTGTGTTTAAAGAGACGTCAGCGAATGTGGTCAGAATCTATATTGAAATGTCATACATATCAGCCATTGCGCTCATTTTTATTTTCATGTCGTGTAACATTGATCTAATGTTTAAATAGTTTGTTTAAAGATATTAACAGTATTCGTGAAAACGAATCATACCATTCTCGAGCCATGACAATACATAATTGATTGTATATTTCAAAACATAATACCCAGAAGACAATAATTTGTTTTTCAATCATCTATACACGTCAGTGTTTGCAGGTGTATGAGAAAAATGGATAGTTATAAATTAATTACTTTTAATTATTAATTAATATGTGTTTTATTAATAGTCGTTCTTTAAACTTTGGGAATTATATTGTAGAACTCGAGGGTGATAATCGTTGCGTATCCAGACCTAGTGCACAGAGTCTGAATTTTAATATCAGCTAAGTCGTATTGGAAACACAATCTTTCAAGTATGAACATTAAAATATCCTAGTCATATTGTATCAACGAATAGGAATACGAAAACGGTAAAGGATTAAAACTACTAGTATTGTTGGAGTAATACAAGTAAATAAGCACGTGAAGGTATATTTGGCTTCTTTCTATGAAAGGATATTGGCTTTTTGTTTTCATTGACTGTTCACTCGCCATTGTCTTTGATCATGCGCGTGGCTATGTCTTTTACTGCATTTTTGAATTATGCGCCATGAGACCTGGTTAATAGCGTTTGTCGCAATATACATTTGAGCACGGAGCGCATGTATTGCGTCATGTGCCCTGGCAAGGAAAGAAGACCCTACTAAAGCAACTGTACCTTTGTTCGTTTTTAAATTGCGCAGGAACATTATCAAACACGTTTTTGTTTTTTGTTTAATTACAATGTGTTCCCGTGCTTTCATAGTTTACTAACGTGTGTTCCCATTCCAACGAAATTAAAGATTGTTATAACGTCTTAGCCTTACAGTATTAGCTCACGATAATGTAAATTTCTATTAGCAAGTAAATTCATATTCAACAAACGGAGCTCAAATTTAACTAAATTTATTTTATTCCGATGTTGATGATTTATGACAACAATAAAATAAATGTATCCCACAGCGCCATATTGGATTCGGAGAAGGGTCTAGACGAGATAAGGTGCTGGGCTTGGCCATATAACTATCGCAAGCGATAGCCAACGCCATCAACTGTGCTGATGTGTGTGGGGTGACGTCACTCCTTTATGTGCGTGGCGTGACAACCCTCCTCTCCAAGGCAGATGCCATGGAAATGTTAGTGCAGTTCAAAAGTTCAGAATTTTTTAATAACATTTTCGTTCATTCAGATAATTTGACAGGATGTTAACAACTTGTTCACTTTACCCAAATATTTTTTAAATAAACCGGCCGCAACTGTTGTAATTTAATTGTTGTTGTATTTCAGCCAAATACATTTGTATTTCAATGTGCAAGCACACATACATTATCTTGCTATAGACCCTTTTCATCCAATATGGCACTGTAAATAACAGGGCATGTACTCTGTAAATAACAGGGCAAGGACGAAGATATATTTGCTTGAATAATGTGCTCGACTGCGCATGGCTCAATATTGCGCACATACACGTCATCGCCCTCCTATCAAGCGATAATGGCGAATACGTGTATAGCATGTGTATACTAATAAAAACAAAACGACGGATTACCCGAAACGACGGTACATACTGATGTACACAATTCGAGCCACGTGCATGATTAAAGTCGATGGCGGATGAAAAACCTTCCCCAGACCTAAGCCAAATATACCTTCACGCTCCTATTTACTTGTATTACCCCAACAATATTTTAGTACCAACAATATTTAGACATATTTCCGACTTAATAATGATATATTCAATACTAATATCATCCAAATACTCAGTCCAATCTCGAGACCAATATTGTGGTTCATTCTATTCGAATAAAAGAGGCTGTAATAAACATGGTAAGAGCTCGTAAATCGCGTAAATCAAAATAATGTCAATCAATGTGTCTAGGTACAATCTTATGCATAGTAATGTAACATGCAAATATTAAAAATCGCGAAGTTTTAATAAAGAAATACCTACATTATTTATGCAATGTACACGGCGCACATTATTATTTAATATTATTTGTACAATAACAACAATTAATTAATTAATTAATATATTATCAGAATATAAAGTTGACAAGTCGATACAAAATATATATCACTTGAACAATTTGATGGAGATTGACGCCCTAACTGTATCTAGGTAGACGGTGTGTATAAATACGGGTCTGTGCATACAGTAATGTATTGTGGAATCTACACAAATCATTTTGCAGATATATTTCCCAAATAATAATAGCACACAAGATATCATGCTAGTGCTAAATGCATCTATGTTACTATCACTACGATCGTAAATTAAAATGTATGTTTTAATCTATGGTGCTACCAGGGAAGGATTGAGCTTAACAATGGGTTTGGACATGGTTTAGATAGACGGCGCCACCCAGTCATATGAAAATGAAACGCGTTTATTGGATGTATTTTTAATTATATTATTTATAGCGGATACTATGACATAAAGCCATTGCCTCGAAGTCACGTTTGTGGAGTATTGTTATTTTCGCAATTGATGCGTTGGGTCCAAGCGGGCTTAATTTTGCGAACGGAGATGGATATATCGCATCACGAATCCGTTGTAAATGACGGTATTAAAAATGATTGAACTATTACGCTTTAAACTTCGACAATTACCTCTAGTTCCTATGCAATGACAAATACTCCCCTCTCACCTTTCTGCATGTATATTTAATTAATCTAATATGAGTGTCCTTAACATTGTTCAGAATGCAACACAGATTTGTTAAGTAATAACATTGATATTAATCTAAAAAACACAGTAACGGTATTATCACAAAGGTCGTTACTCGTACCCCACGCCCCAAGAGTATTAATTGACGCGTAGATTTGTTTCATTTTACACAAATAGTAGGCGTAAGTAAGATAAAGCCCCTTTCACAATTGGTGCCAAACAGACTACAACGGCTTGCGACTCGAAATTGTTCCCGTTGTACGACTCGTTGTAGCCGTTGTTCCACTTATTGTACGATCCAGATGCGACAAAATGGTCGCATCTCGGTCGGGAAAAAAAACCGTGCTGCTCCGATATTTTGAGCGACTGACGCGATGAAAAATAATTGCACGACAGGCAGTATGAGTGTTGTGCGACTTTGCACGGACTCGTAAGACCCCGAACGAGTGTTGCGCGAGTATTTTCATGTCGTACGATGATGCGTCCTGTCGTACGAGCCCGTTGTACCACCCTACGACTATTGGAAGACCTGTCTTGCCCCCTTTGCAACGTTGTACGATTTTTTTTCACCCCCAATATAAGCTCGAGAACTCCTGAGCTTTCATCCCAAATGTCTGGACCATCCATACTGTAAACATGGCTGCTGCTCGACCAATAGCTCCTGGGAGGCTCTTGCGTTTGCTAAGTCTGAGAAGGCAAATCCAAAACGTTCAAGACAGACATGTCATATTGATGGCCTTACGATTTTATATATTGCTTGCGAATCAAAGAAAACACTTCTACAACAGGACGAAAAAAATATTTTCGAAAAAAAAAATTATCGCACGAGTGAGGCGCCAATTGTGAAAGGGGCTTAAAGCAAATTGCCTAGCGATTGTTAGAAATCACATATCAGGTCCATTGTAGTTCCCGCAAATATTATATTGTTAGATATTAATACCGATATTATTTCAAGACTTGAAAGCATGGGGTCGGTATTATCACAGAGAATGTTACTTGTATTCCACGCCCGAGATTATCGATTGACTTTGGGACATGTTTTATTCCATACAAATAAGAAGCGTGAGTGAGATACAACAAATTACCTACCGATTGTAAGGAATCACGTCACAGGCCCATTGTAGTTCCCGTATTAGGCAATGGGTGATATTTTTCACGTTATTACCGATACCGATTATTAAAGAGTAATTTGTAGAACTATTCACGAACACAGTTGTATGAATTTGATGCACATACTTCTATTCGAAAACCAACTGTAAAGCAACTAAGGTACACACTAGTCATCTCTATTCACACACACCTATGGAAACCTCAAACTGATGCACACACTAGTTATCTCTATTCACACACACCTATGGAAACCCCAAACTGATGCACACACTAGTCATCTCTATTCACACTCCTACTGGAAACCCCAAATTGATGCACACACTAATCATCTCTATTCACACACCTACTGGAAACCCCAAACTGATGCACACACTAGTCATCTCTATTCACACACCTACTGGAAACCCCAAAATGATGTAAACACTAGTCATCTCTATTCGCACACCTCCTGGAAACCCCAAATTGATGTAAACACTAGTTATCTATATTCGCATACCTACTGGAAACCCCAAATTGATGTAAACACTAGTCATCTCTATTCACACACCTACCGGAAACCCCAAATTGATGCACACACTAGTCATCTCTATTCACACACCTACTGGAAACCCCAAATTGATGCACACACTAATCATCTCTATTCACACACCTACTGGAAACCCCAAACTGATGCACACACTAGTCATCTCTATTCACACACCTACTGGAAACCCCAAAATGATGTAAACACTAGTCATCTCTATTCGCACACCTCCTGGAAACCCCAAATTGATGTAAACACTAGTTATCTATATTCGCATACCTACTGGAAACCCCAAATTGATGTAAACACTAGTCATCTCTATTGACACACCTACCGGAAACCCCAAATTGATGCACACACTAGTCATCTCTATTCACACACACCTATGGAAACCCCAAACTGATGCACACACCAGTCATCTCTATTTACATACCTACTGGAAACCCCAAATTGATGCACACACTAGTCATCTCTATTCGCATACCTACTGGAAACCCCAAATTGATGCACACACTAGTCATCTCTATTCGCACACCTACTGGAAACCTCAAATTGATGCACACACTCGTCATCTCTATTCACACACTTACTGAAAACCCCAAATTGATACACACACTCGTCATCTCTATTCGCATACCTACTGGAAACCCCAAATTGATGTAAACACTAGTCATCTCTATTGACACACCTACCGGAAACCCCAAATTGATGCACACACTAGTCATCTCTATTCACACACACCTATGGAAACCCCAAACTGATGCACACACCAGTCATCTCTATTTACATACCTACTGGAAACCCCAAATTGATGCACACACTAGTCATCTCTATTCGCATACCTACTGGAAACCCCAAATTGATGCACACACTAGTCATCTCTATTCGCACACCTACTGGAAACCTCAAATTGATGCACACACTCGTCATCTCTATTCACACACTTACTGAAAACCCCAAATTGATACACACACTCGTCATCTCTATTCACACACTTACTGGAAACCCCAAATTGATGCACACACTAGTCATCTCTATTTACACACCTACTGGAAACCTCAAATTGATGCACACACTAATCATCTCTATTCACACACCTACTGGAAACCCCAAATTGATGCACACACTAGTCATCTCTATTCACACACCTACTGGAAACGCCAAATTGATGCACACACTAGTCATGTCTATTCACACATCTACTAGAAACCCCAAATTGATGCACACACTAGTCATCTCTATTCACACACCTACTAGAAACCCCAAATTGATGCACACACTAGTCATCTCTATTCACACTCCTACTAGAAACCCCAAATTGATGCACACACTAGTCATCTCTATTCACACACCTACTGGAAACCTCAAAATGTTGCACACACTAATCATTTCTATTCACACACCTACTGGAAACCCCAAATTGATGCACACACTAGTCATCTCTATTCACACACCCACTGGAAACTCCAAATTGATGCACACACTAGTCATCTCTATTCACACATCTACTGGAAACCCCAAATTGATGCACACACTAGTCATCTCTATTCACACACCTACTGGAAACCCCAAATTGATGTACACACTAGCCTAATCTATTCACACACCTACTGTTACACAGGTTAATCACACAAACCAGTTTATTTAATCTATGGTAGATTTAACTATACTATTAGGAGATAGCTACGTTTGAAAATGGAATAGTTGCATACGTAGCCGTACTAATCAATGTCAACAAATCAGAATTGTATTGCGTGCGAATCATTAAGATTTGCCGTAAACAGCTCACATATAACGATTTTGAATATCTTTGATGAATTAGCGAAGACGTGAATAATTCAATATCAAGGTTAATCCAGTCTCAATATTCTTCACGTCGCGTTATTCCCATATCATGTTGCAATACACATTTGGATAACATTAAAGAGAATTTCCGCGTGTCCAGCCTCTTTTGGGACAATCTCTCATTTTCTTGAATAACACTTGCTCCTATTCTTCAACTGGTATAATATATATACCAGTATTCATGACGATCATTATCAATTGATGTAACCTACCAAAAAAGTTAAGTTATGAGTTTGTAATAAAAAATGGTCTTTTTTTGAACACAGGTATCAAGTATTTTTTTATTTTTACATTACTGTTTTGATACAGCGGTATTTCCGTACAACAACATTTTAAAACAATCACCAACATTTGAAACTGAACATTACATAGCAGCTTACTCGATCGTCCACCCGATTTTTAAGTGTGGGCTCTTTTCTGCCTCACGGTGAAATTTCGATCATCGTTTAAGACAACGGGTTTCTTTGTCTGCTCTGGTGTGCACAATGTTGCTCATCCAAGTTTACCTTATAACATATCGTATACATTGCTTGTAAACCAAACTAACCATTATAGAATAAGTCGCATCGGACCATAAAATTACGAATATTCATTTGTGTAATACAAACTTGGTTAGGTCATATGTGACGAACGTTGCCTTGTTGGATTATTCCTTGGAACAAGAGAGCATTTCAGTCTATGCTATGCATATTCATTATCCAATAAATATACATGAAACGTTTTTCTATGACATAAGAGATGCAATGACGGTCCTCAACGTATCGGGGGCCATCTGAACATGTATTACGAAATTGTACGCCTCAATAGTATATTAATTGTATTACATATGCTATACAAAAAGTATACTTTCTTAAATTGTGTACATTATATGTATACAAAATTTATATATATAAGAAGACAGAAGTAAATTATTTGTATTCGCACTTTATACAAATCCAATAATGTATAATTGTTTTATACTAGAAATGTACAGATTTTTCGCAAAGGATTACTCGTCTAAATATTGTATAATTTACATATACATAGAATGTACAATATCAAGAGTTGGAACCAGAAAAAAACAACCCAACATTATGTTAGAATCAAAATGAAGTATTAATAATTTATGTATACATAAACTGTACAAAATATTGACTTGTCATTATGACAAACATTTAGTACTATTTAAGTATACATAGAATGTACACAAATTCGACAATGGACAACGTGAATCGAAATAAACTTAACTAGGCCCAATAATACGGTATATGTATACATAATCTGTACATATACATATATACATATGAGCGTATAAAGTTTCCAGTTTTCAATAGATTAATTACAAGAATACTAAATTATTATATTCTAATAGCAGTAAAATTATATTGTTACTACAGTTTACTGAATGAATTCATTCATTATGCGAAGAATATAACACATTTCCCACGAAAGTGCTTTGGAGTTTGTCTAATTAGCATATATTAACAATTATCCTGTTTTGGATCTTTAACAGAATTCATCCATGATGCCAAGTTATCGTCATTGCTTTGGATCGTTGCAATAATTCAAAATTGATTTCCTTGCCACCGTCACCGAAACCGGTAAAGATGCGTTGTGAGTACGGGGGCATTGGTGCCACGGTCAGAGATATGACCATCTGACATACGTCGTAGCCAATATGCATTTGACTCTGCCATATCAGCCAATAACTTGTTGAAATAATTAGATAAACGTATCTGCTGTCAAAGCTCACGAAACTAAGCTCTCAGGACTACACCACAACTTGATGTACGTCGTCTGCATATTGGCAAACGACGCAGTGAATTTTGTGGCGCAAACTTGTACATGATCTGGTTTATATTTTATTTAATAAATATTTATTTCTGAATAATATTTGTTCAAAGATTGATTGATTGTTTATTACTTCTTTTTGCCTTTTTCGTGAATGAAATGCGCAAGTGAAATTTTAAATTAATAATTTTTAAACTCATAGTTGCTGTCGACATAGGAAGTAAAGTAAGCAAATAACACCGAATAAACGGCAAGGTAAAGACTATGTCTAATTATACGCGAGCGCCGGTTCGAGTCACGCACGCAGTACGTATTTACTATAATTAGACATAGTCTTTACCTTGCCGTTTATTCGGTGTTATTTGCTTACTTTACTTCCTATGTCGACAGCAACTATGAGTTTAAAAATTATTTCTCAGTACTTATTCACTGTTAAAATGCTGTACCATTACTTTCACCATCCTACTACAGCCAGATCTGAAGGCCTTTGCCGCATTCTGGCCATGCTGTGTGGCGCGTATCCCGTGGACGGGTTTCACGTTCTCTGCACGTAATAAGCTCGGTTATTAAGCATCCTTTTTTGGGGATGCCCGGTAGCCGAGGGGAAGACGTGTAGTGGCGTGTAGCTAGGCGATTAGGTGCCGTACGCGAGCGCCGGTTCGAGTCACGCACGCAATACGTATTTACTATAATTAGACATAGTCTTTACCTTGCCGTTTATTCGGTGTTATTTGCTTATTTTCTAACGTAACTGATTACGGAATATACTTAGGTTAATTATCATTACATTTCTGTTATTGGCGTTCGTTTTCTAACGTAACTGATTACGGAATATACTTAGGTTAATTATCATTACATTTCTGTTATTAGCGTTCGTTTTCTAACGTAACTGATTACGGAATATACTTAGGTTAATTATCATTACATTTCTGTTATTGGCGTTCGTTTTCTAACGTAACTGATTACGGAATATACTTAGGTTAATTATCATTACATTTCTGTTATTGGCGTTCGTTTTCTAACGTAACTGATTACGGAATATACTTAGGTTAATTATCATTACATTTCTGTTATTAGCGTTCGTTTTCTAACGTAACTGATTACGGAATATACTTAGGTTAATTACCATTACATTTCTGTTATTGGCGTTCGTTTTCTAACGTAACTGATTACGGAATATACTTAGGTTAATTATCATTACATTTCTGTTATTAGCGTTCGTTTTCTAACGTAACTGATTACGGAATATACTTAAGTTAATTATCATTAAATCTCCGTTATTAACTTTCATTTTCTAACGTAACTAATTACGGAATATACTTAGGTTAATTATCATTACATTTCTGTTATTAACGTTCGTTTTCTAACGTAACTGATTACGGAATATACTTCGGTTAATTATCATTACATTTCTGTTATTAACGTTCGTTTTCTAACGTAACTGATTACGGAATATACTTAGGTTAATTATCATTAAATCTCTGTTATTAACGTTCGTTTTCTAACGTAACTGATTACAGAATAATCTTAGGTTAATTATCATTAAATCTCCGTTATTAACGTTCATTTTCTAACGTAACTGATTACGGAATATACTTAGGTTAATTATCATTAAATCTCCGTTATTAACGTTCATTTTCTAACGTAACTGATTACGGAATATACTTAGGTTAATTATCATTACATTTCTGTTATTGGCGTTCGTTTTCTAACGTAATGTTCAAAGATAGACAGTAACGATAAAACATTGTTTAAATATGTCCAGCCACTTTAACCCTCATAACAGTTTACTTTTTGAACCAAAGCAACATTTAGCATATCTGTAACAAAGGTAAATTTGATTATCTTTTCCAAGCCGCAAATTGTTACATTTTAATAGTTTATACTGGTATCCTAATTCGATGAATACATGAAAGAAAAGGCCGACTATTTCCTGATTTGTCACCTTAGATTGTTCAAACATAAACAACCCAGGTGGAATAGACACAAGTAAAACATAAAAGACAAACAGAGAAGTATTGTAATTCATATATATTCATATTGTTGTGTTATTTCTGCATTTAGAAGTTTAGGATGGGAGAAAACATGTACCGAAATTGAATAACAGCGGATACCACATCCTTTCCCAGCATGCCTTGCAGATTATACATTTTCCCCGTTATTTGTACTGAAACAATCATTTTAATGTTTTTGTTTCACTACTGGGCGCTGAATTTAATCCCTACATAATACAGATATTTATGTTTACATAGGGTGTACAAGTAAGATATATCAGGGTTTGTTTCCTGCTGGATGCTGACTTGGAGGGGACTGAGTGATTAGAAAACAATGGCTATATTGTTTACCAGTACTGTCAATACTAATATAGGATATAATGTCCACACACGCCACCCACGTCGAAAGTAAAAAAATCTCACCATAGATCAATTGAAATGATTATCATTACATCTCCGTTATTAACGTTCATTTTCTAACGTAACTGATTACGGAATAATCTTAGGTTAATTATCATTAAATCTCTGTTATTAACGTTCGTTTTCTAACGTAACTGATTACAGAATAATCTTAGGTTAATTATCATTAAATCTCTGTTATTAACGTTCGTTTTCTAACGTAACTGATTACAGAATAATCTTAGGTTAATTATCATTAAATCTCCGTTATTAACGTTCGTTTTCTAAGGTAACTGATTACAGAATAATATTAGGTTAATTATCATTAAATCTCCGTTATTAACGTTCGTTTTCTAACGTAACTGATTACAGAATAATCTTTGGTTAATTATCATTAAATCTCTGCTATTAACGTTCGTTTTCTAACGTAACTGATTACAGAATAATCTTAGGTTAATTATCATTAAATCTCCGTTATTAACGTTCGTTTTCTAACGTAACTGATTACGGAATAATCTCAGGTTAATTATCATTAAATCTTCGTTATTAACGTTCGTTTTCTTAGATAACTGATTACGGAATAATCTCAGGTTAATTATCATTAAATCTTTGTTATTAACGTTCGTTTTCTAACGTAACTGATTACGGAATATACTTAGGTTAATTATCATTACATTTCTGTTATTAACGTTCGTTTTCTAACGTAACTGATTACGGAATATACTTAGGTTAATTATCATTACATTTCTGTTATTAACGTTCGTTTTTTAACGTAACTGATTACGGAATATACCTAGGTTAATTATCATTAAATCTCCGTTATTAACGTTCGTTTTCTAACGTAACTGATTACTGAATATACTTAGATTAATTATCATTACATTTGCGTTTTTAACGTTCGTTTTCTAACGTAACTGATTACGGATTGCTGTTTGATTGCTATTCTTGTGATATGAGGATTACATAATATAAAAATGAGTTTGTCACGTGCAACACTCCTATATATTGTTTGTTCTTGGTATGATGTGTACCGGCTTATTGCCGTTTCATTATGACCGCGCATCTTAAGTTTGTTAATGGACACTTATATTTGGTCACTCACGATTATAAATGAAATATAGTTGAAACTACCTCAATTAATTGAATTCGAAAATATTCCACAAAATCAAATATCGAACCTGAAACGGATCTCCGAATGCTAAATCGAGGCCATTTTTTTTCTTGGGAGGCAGCTATCCGGGGACAGTAGTCCTAGAACCGTACGGGTCATTTTTGTTTCGTCAACGGTGCGAAGTAGACCTAACCCGAGGTTCGTGGCAGTGTTTGCTAAGCAAACTACCGATTTTAGTTGTTTGAAATGTCAAATTTCATTGTGCTTTACTGTTCGTAAAAAAATGTCACAAAACTTTCATTCCTTATAAACATCAACAAACATTTCATGCGGTCCCAACGTTCATCACGCCAACTTTCCCTCAATTCAATGCATTATATTCCAGATTCGACCTCGAATACGGTTTAGTTTTGGATTTATTTTCCGCCAATTTCATTTGTCGTGATTCCCATAGTGTTATGTCAAAGTAGGTAATACAAATTTGCTTTTTATGATTACGACATCCAATTACTGGATTATTTTTGTTTAAATAGGTGGTTCATTATCTGTTAGAGTACTGGCAATATTTAATAATATAGTTGCAATGTGTTCATTGTAACAGACTATTTGACTTATTCAATACAAAACAAAGCAAGGCTATGTGTCTCACATTTATACACTTTATACAATTACTTAAGGCATGGATAAAAGGATGTGGTTCGGTGCTTCAAAATTACTCTAGGTCTCAGTGTATGTGTTTCAAAAGATTACTCATACACGGACTGTATTTAAATGTTTCCGCTGTCAGTTTTAGTTACAACATATAGATTCTCTCCTTAGAACGGAAGCATGTGCTTATGTCTTAAGCACAAGTAGTACGCGTCAATCTCTTGAAGGGGGACTAACCCTTATCGAAACTAACGGGAAGCGTGCGTCAACATGCGGTAATTAGGCGTCATTATGCAATTATCTCGTATGAGCGATCTTGATGTTTTGACAATTCGCGTTACATGCAGTAATTGAAACAATTGTTGACGTATTAAGGTGCCTGTGAAATACCCAACCACAGATTTTGCGTTTTGGATTTGTGTTCCACTGAAAAATACTGTTATTGATTTTTTGGTTGAAAATGATCATTCGTATCCGAGTAAATTTGAGATATTTCTAGTGTTGTAACCACACCCACCTATCTTGAAGCAGTCGACTGTTTCCGGCTTTCCGACTCTAGCCGAAGTAAAAGTGCGCCACCAAACGCCAAAATATGAGAGGAATTCATTTAACGATAATATCAACGATATATATTTTCGGTCGGCGTTTTATTTTGAAACGTTGTTTTTTTGGCGGAATAGTGTGAGAATTTACGCTTTTCCAAACGATCTATAGGTATAACATCAGTAGACGAAAGCCGTAATATCAATGAGAAAAAGTTTGGATGTACATTTTCCTTATACCGTCATATCGTAGATTCCTACGCGGAACAATTGAATAACGTTTTGTAGAGACCATATCGTTCGTGATATGTAAGAGGTAGCAATGACGTGACGCAAAATCCGATGCATCCGTCAAACAGGAATCACACAGCACTAACACGCAATTGCTTTTAATTACACTGTTTAAAGGTTTCTGAATTGTTTTGTGATTGGTGTTGACGTCTAACTTTTGTGATTTTTTCTTGCAATTTGATCTGCGTAATAAGTGGGGTGTCAATATTTTTAATGTGATGTCGTAATTATGATAATCGCGATATCTCTAATTGACATAGACGTAGAGATCGTGGAGAGTTTCATGGCAATTCAACCGACTTCATCGACCACAATACAAGTGACTGTGATTGTGCAGTATACAGCTGATCGCGGCGACCAGAAGGGATATATTTCGTATCTAACTCAACCCTGTACGGTAATATAATAACTTGATAATATGTGCTCCGTATGGTCCACTCAAATACACGAGTGGCAATTTACTCAAAAACGAGAATATTGAATAGGAAATGCGCCTATATACATTATCGGCAATGCACGCTGACCATTCCCCTTCATACGTCACAAGGGGTATTTCACTATGCAAATGAGAAGTTAATGCGGAGCCTCGTTTTAAAATACATAAAATAAAATTGGCGTAGGTTGGGCTTGAAACCCATTTTTTCACTTTTAACAAATTATTTTTACTTAATAATATACAAAATAATAATATTGATGTACCAATACAAGATTTTGGACAAGAAAATAGCAGCCATTTAACAGATACTTTATATACTTTAATGTGTGACGAGAATAAGTGTAATCAAGTCACACACTATGAATAATATGATAAAGAAATGTGGTTCAATACTTAACAGTTATTCTACGAAAACTAACTGAGTCAGCGTAAGTGTTTAACAAGATACACGAACTGTGTTGTTTCTGTTGTGTCTTTGATAAACCCTTCAACAAATCCACATTATTGTTAATTTAAATTCAGTAACAAGCAGCACTCCCTCTTGAATAACATTGGAACGGAAGATACACGAAGCCATGTCATATATATATATATATATATATATATATATATATATATATATATATATATATACCCACAGTACATATTCTGGCTGCGATGTTCAATATCATTCGGATAATCAGTTTTGGTTGATCCATGTATGTAGACAATGAATAATAAATTGGTTTATTCATTGAACCTATTATATTTACCTATATGATACATATGTTGTGAGTTGGAAATTGGTTGTATTTAATACATGGGCTCAGTGCCTATAGCTTATTTTTAACGTAAATCTTCTCATGCCATGTAATTCAAATGAATTTCCAAATGTTCTAGCCATGTTTTTTAAGGATTAGTATTTGAAAATAAAATAAATAAATTGTAGATATTCGGCGTATACATGATTAGGGTCTATGTATTGATTATGTGTAGTTGCATATTGCGTAATTACATGGCAGTCTGTGTGCATACACATATGAGGCGATCTTGTAAATGAACTTAATACAACTAAATAGACACATTTCATAACATCTGTGCAACAAAGAGGATTACACAACTTTAATGTGGACAATAATTATTTTCATACAGCAAAATCATATGCCTGTGACTTAGAATTCAGATATGTCACACTATTACAGGTAATCTAATTGTAATTACACATAATACTCTTCGAAAAGTTAAAGAATGTAAACTAAAGTTCATAGAATCGCAGTATATCAATCAACTGGAATCACAATTTTAAGAGAGTATGTGTTACGTACATTATCAATCGCTTTAATAGAATGATGTTTATTGGATTTTTAAGACGTTTTTTTCTTATGAACAGGAGCTACCTTTTCTAATTGACAACAAATGTGTTGTGTTTTGAGAACATAATTTCTATCAAAGTATTGAAATTCTAATGAGAACAATTGTGCTTCCTTTCTCAATAATTTCTTTCTTTATTGGTGATTATATGTTAATGATATACCCAACTGAACATTACCTGTCCTTTTTGCTTTATAGTTAGATTTGTGCCGCACAATTGACACTCAGGGTGAGCTTTCTATCACATTGGATGACAAGACATGATTTAGATTTTACATATGCAGACTTTAAACAAAAACATTGTAATCTCTCGTCCAACTATTAAACCAAAGGTTTTGTATAAAACAACGAGCTTTAACATTCAAGCAATATCTGGCAGCTACAATGAGCTTGTGGTTAAATACAATAACACTGTACACAGATTATCTAAGATGGCATCAATATTTCTGATGTGAACCTCAGCTTTCCGAGAAAAGGCATTTGATTATGAATTAGAACCATTTAAGGATGGTGCCACATGTGGACCAGAATGTGCTCACCCTTTTTTGAACCAGCTGACATCACTACATGTATTAGCCCATATATTTTTCTTTACTAGTTTGACTATGTAGTGTAGTTTTTTTTGTCAGTTAATGTTTGGATTGTTTTGTCAATCGATGCAATCGTTTGTTTTTGTTAACTATGAATCACTATTATACAGATGATCTTGGTTGGCATCAATGTTACTTGTCTGTGTAGAGCTTTATTTACTGAAACCTTTTGATTATATACGAGCAGGAATAGTGACAACCAATAATAACCCATCATAGAGAACTACTGCAAACCTGTATCAGCTAACAAGGAGGAATTCTGAAAAACTTGGGTCTAGGGCTTTCAGGGGGAAAAAAGTCCCCCGCCACAGATAACCTACCTGGGCCGAATAGTGCCAATTTGTCTGGTCCTAATAGGGATTAACAGTACACAAACTATAAATGGGATAGGGAAGAAATAGTACCACATTGAATTACCTATCAGCACTGCATAGTACCAACCTCTGATGACCTACCAGAATACTACCAACTTCAGATTCTATTGGAGAAGAATAGAGCACAATTTCTGATAACTCACCGTAAAAGACTAGTACTGAAGATTGATGACCTACCAGAGAGGAACAGTGCCACCATATGATGACCTACTAGGATGGAATAATGCCAGCCTCTTTTGACCTAACAGGTTGAAATAGTGCTAACATCTGATGACCTACCAGGATGCAATAGTGCTAACATCTGATGACCTACCAGGATGCAATAGTGATAACATCTGATGACCTATCAGGGTGCAATAGTGCTAGCATCTGATGACCTACCATGATGCAATAGTGCTAACATCTGATGACCTACCAGGATGCAATAGTGCTAACATCTGATGACCTACCAGGATGCAATAGTGATAACATCTGATGACCTACCAGGATGCAATAGTGCTAGCATCTGATGACCTACCAGGATGCAATAGTGCTAGCATCTGATGACCTACCAGGATGCAATAGTGCTAACATCTGATGACCTACCAGGATGCAATAGTGCTAGCATCTGATGACCTATCAGGGTGCAATAGTGCTAGCATCTGATGACCTACCAGGATGCAATAGTGCTAACATCTGATGACCTACCAGGATGCAATAGTGCTAACATCTGATGACCTATCAGGGTGCAATAGTGCTAGCATCTGATGACCTACCAGGATGCAATAGTGCTAACATCTGATGACCTACCAGGATGCAATAGTACTAACATCTGATGACCTATCAGGGTGCAATTGTGCTAGCATCTGATGACCTACCAGGATGCAATAGTGCTAACATCTGATGACCTACCAGGATGCAATAGTGCTAGCATCTGATGACCTATCAGGGTGCAATAGTGCTAGCATCTGATGACCTACCAGGATGCAATAGTGCTAACATCTGATGACCTATCAGGGTGCAATAGTGCTAACATCTGATGACCTACCAGGATGCAATAGTGCTAGCATCTGATGACCTATCAGGATGCAATAGTGCTAGCATCTGATGACCTATCAGGGTGCAATAGTGCTAGCATCTGATGACCTATCAGGGTGCAATAGTGCTAGCATCTGATGACCTATCAGGGTGGCATGAAATAGAGCTAACCTCTGATAGAACCATGGTGGAATATACGAACATATAACATGAAACATATATGAACATAAAAGTGAAATATGGTGTCCATTTGTCTGACCAAACAAAAGCAGGCAACATATGTAGACATATTACCTAGGAATGAAGTAATCTAAACAGGAACGTGCAGGGCTCTGCAGAATAACTGTGGAAAATGATCCTGAATGTAGAGGACCTTCTAACAGTTGCTAGTCTAATAGGAGATATTGATTTTACTAGTCTGCTCTTACTAGATCTTAATTTTATTCCCTTGTGCTATATTCGATTTTACTTCAGACTGATTGATGACAGCTATCACGTGTTCAAAAAAACTGTTTTTCCCGAAACATCAATTTCCATTGCTTTTTAGAATTCAATATATTGTTCACTCACTGATTATTTCCTTCACATTTGACTTTGACATTGTGCCATTGAAAAACTGAATTTAGATAAATATTGAATATAAATTATACAACGATTTAAAGGTCTAGTACATTTGGCGACATATATAAGAGATAAAGTTTAATTTAAGGTAGAGATGTAGTTTTGTGGACACTTGGCAGTGAAATTTTTTTGTTTTGCTTTTTATTATCCAAACAGTCTTGGCTATAGTCTGTTAGAATTTTGTAGAATTGTGAATAGTGGAACTCAAAAAACGATTTTAAAATATAGATAACAGGTGAAAAATTATCTCTTTTGAATGCTTAGCAAGATTTAGTGAGGCTGTACATAAATAATAAAAAAAAAACATGGCGAAAAAAAGAAATCTCCATAATATGCACTATATTTAACTTTTAACAAAACGTTAATACATTTAAATTTGGAACAGTTACAGCCATTTTAATTATGAGCAAACTTCTTACTGAGTGAATTGTTATGCAAATTAGCAATTATCTCAGCTTTTTTTAGTGCACATCCCAGAACTTTAAAAAAAATAGCTCCTAGACGCTTTGACCTTTTGTTTTGACATTTTCACAAATGATTGACAATGTGTTTATCTTCAAAACGCCGTCGGAGCATTGTTTTAGGTTGAACAGTGTTACAACAATCGTACAGACAACTAGCCTGGGTGTTAATTTATGCATAAACTTGAAGTAGTGAAATTTGAGCTGCTGCTCTGCACAATTGACAACTGGTAGACAGTTTTCACTTTCTTCATAGTAAACAGATGTACCCATAAACCAATTTTGACAGGAAACAGAAGCATGGTTTAGAACCTAATTTTTTTTATATCACTTTTGACCAAAAAGCACATTTTTGTGCATATTTCAAACTCCAGTGTCCATAAAAAAATACTAACAACATTTTAAAATTCATACAATAAGCTTTCCGAAAATATATAGTTTTGTGGTCAAGGGAGGTCATCTTAATTTCCTAATTAACTAATTAAAATACCTGTCAGGTAAACTACATCTCTACAAAAATGAATAATCTCATGTAAATAATGTTTATTATTTATCATGTTGTTTTCATGTCAGAGCAGGATGTTTATAGAGAAAGTAGGACACATTTCATACGTAGTAGTGATTGCGATTCAAGTGCTATTCTCCTCCCACAGCATATGCACTTAAAGAATAATCTTTTCTAGAGGCGATTACGCCTCAATATGTGCATATGAGCATTAGCGAATGTACATATGAAATGAACTAGTCAAAAACCGAGTTGTATACTAGATTCTGTGGTGGGTATTTTTAATATAGTATACTGTATCTTAAACATGATTGGATTACAATTTCTTTGGTTTTATGCTTCGGAGTTTTGTGATTAAGCGTCATCAATATAACATCAAATGGTCAGCCAAATTGTAATAAAATAACTAGGATTCAACACAGAACTTGCGAGAACTGTGTCTTTCACTGCTGGAAATTCAAAGACGCATATCAAAGCCAGTCAAACCTCATATAGATGTCACTATCATACACCTCAATTTAGTGAAGATCGATAATACCCAACAATAATTCACGGGGTTGTATTTCTGCCACAGCGCTGTTGAAACTAATTTTGTTTCTGAGCAATTGTTCAATACATTGCCGGTGTACACTGCAGGTAGAAGGAGACACTGGAGCGGATGTTTTGCAAGATATTTAGTTTGCTTTTATCAGACAAAAACCAACAGTTTGCTAAGATTATATTATTTCAAACGTCATCGCACAGAATTAGGTCTGTCGGCATTGCATATAGTTGGCGACATTAATTAGGGTTCGTAATGCACTATAGTCGGCAATGTATTTGTTGCTTACACAACATCACGTAATTCAACCCAATCGTTGATTGTATAACCTGCTTGCGGTTAATGGTGTTTACATTCTGTTCATATGAGTAGATTTAACAAGGTCATAGATCATGTCCTATGAGAGGAAACGATGTAGAAACGAAAGAAGTTAATTTCTTTAATAAACAAAATGAAAAAAAGTACAATTATTCAAATTGATTGCAAGAATCAACATGAATGCCGAGAAACAAATGTATGGTTTCACAAGCGCTTTTGAAGTATGATGTCAGTTGTTGTGAGCATCGGCGTGGCAAGCGTAAGAATACTCACAGCGTAGAACGCGCAGCGGCGATCCAGGATGGGACGTTTCAGTAGCGGCATCGCCGTACATACTTGCTTCATTTAAAGAATATTCCAAACATCAAAACAGAGTATCTTACTGAATATCCACTCGTAAAATTCGCATGGACGAAGTACCTCCAAAACCTTGAAAACAATTTTGTTATGCGCAGTAGTTTCAGTGACGTCACCCATGTGACATATCATGTATTATTCACTTGGCGGGCAATATACCATGTAGTATCCATTTTAATTCAATGCCATGTAACAAAGTCTCGGCCAATCACAGCATGGACAAAAACAGTGAGATGTGATCATTTTTTTACTGTTCAGTACTTCCCATGCAAATTACATGTCATTCAATGAGTAAAATGGAGAGCTGTAAAATTACAACGTGAGTACAGTTATATAAAAGTAAGGCAGTGAATAACGGACTAAGAATGTAACAATACAGGGTGAACCATAACCTCTAATCATCGACTGAACGCCAACGCCACCACCGGCAGTAATTAGTCGAATTACGGAGAATAAGTAACTATCATGAGAGCTTATTCACATCAATGAATATGAATTGTTGTGGTAGACAGTATTAATTACCTATAATGCCATATATAAAGATGTTGTACGACTAGGAAGTCATGATAACCATCACTGAGCGTCAATTCCTTTAAATTTACGCAGATGTTCTCTTCACGAATTCTTATTGCTACATATGTATTAGTAAATTTAACGTATTTGTTTAATACTAAAATGTCTGTCGAAATATATACACTTTGTTAGGAATATTAAACTTATTTAGTATTTTCATTCTTGAAAGATATATTTAAGTACTGTTAGAAATAAGTTTGAATAAACTGTGTAACCTGGTAAGACATTTATTTGTGACTTGCTAGGAGTATTATTACACAGGGATAAGAGGCATCGCACTTTATTCCTATAGCATCACATCACACGAGCAAAGACACGTACTCATAGCGTAATTACCCTGTGTCAGCATCGACCCACACAGGAGAAATTTATAGTGAAATGCGACATATAAGCGTATCCCATGGAAACTCTTGTAAGTGTACCGTTAACGATCTATATGTGCCGGCGATCGATTATAATTTTACTTCACTTATGATATACCGAACTTAAAACGACTTTTTATTGATTTTTCTATATGCACGATTCGCATTGTACCACTAATATGTGAGCAAACGTAATTTATAGCATTTGAAGAGAACGCAAAACATCACAATTATCTCAGAGATGCAAAATTAGATTGACGTGTTAACAGCAATTGCTTTAATATTCATAACCTGTGGCAAATTACAGTCCGTAGAAAAACTATGTAGATGTCAAACTGCATACAAGCTTCTCTTAAACAGTAAGGAAAGGAATTAGCGTGTACAATACAGTGTCATGTAAGTAAGATTGAGTTCTCTGTTTTTAAGTTTTAACATGTTGAACCTGATAACAATGACTGTAGAAATACAACTGCCAGCAGCAATGTCAAAGGAAGTCTGGTACTCGTCAAGTATCCACACTGTAAATACAAGTGTTTTAAAATATGACACAATGTTGTCCCGAATTAAAAATCACTTTAAATGTTTTATAATTAAACACATTAAGTGTTTTTTTCTTAAAATACAACAATTTTACTGTCTTGTGGTAAAACAATTACTGTGTTTATAAGCTTGTCCCTACTTTAAAAACATTCAAAGTGTTTATAATCTGCATAATTACGAACAGTGTATATGAACACACTTGCAGTTAGTGTTTTTATTGCAACATTTCAGGGATGTATTTGCACATAACACATTATGTAAAGTGTTTCCAATAAAAGCACGTATTGAAAAGTTTTTCCATCAGAAACTTGTATTAAAAAGTGCATTTTCAAAGATTATTCTATTAGACACATATTTTTAAAGTGTTTCCATCAGAAACACGCATTGAAAACTGCTTATTATCAGAAGACACACTCATTGAAAAGTGCGTTTACACAAAACACAATCTGACAATATTGACAAGTGCTTGTAACAGAGACACATTTTCGTCATTATCATTTTGAAAAGTGTTTATAGGTAAAATATATAAAATGTCGCGGTTCATGATCTAACACTATTCTACAGTAATCATACAATACGATAAACAGATCACACAATCAATTAAGTATTTATTTATTTCTAAATATAAACATCCATATACCATATAATCTCTTCCCATGTGGTATTGTTGTCTCGAATGCAGTATCTCCGGGCACATAACATTCCTAGGAAAAACAAAAAAATGGTGGAACAGAGAAAAATTCTCTCTGGGAATAAATTTACCTTATTGCAATCCCATAATCACTCATTCCTAAATTGAAAATACCTAACCTAATATTTACCAGAACATAAAAATTAATTCCCAATATTAACAAAATCATCTTATCCACTCCGATCTTTTCTTGTGAAATCTGATCGGCATAATAATATTATCAAAATCCTAATGACAAACAAATAAATAATGTTTAATTAATTATTATTATGATTTCAAGCCACATTTGATTCAGAAATATCTGATGTAAAATATTATTGTTGTTATAAAGTGACGTACACGAAATGTGAAAACGAAAATATGACCACACACCCATTGAACTGCATTTGCTCTTAAATTCTACCTAATATTTCTATGATATGAATCGGTAACTGGGGTATGTAGGAAGTTATGCAGTATAGCATTCTCTGGTCCAGTAAATTCATAAAAATTTGACGTTAATCAGTTATCGTTACACAAGTTACCAGTTGAACACACAGCAAATAATATAGTTCATCGTGAGCACCGTCGTTTACGAACGGTATCTCAAAATGTTTGCAAAGAAGTAATAACGCATTTTAATGATAGCTCCCACAAATATTAATAACTAGAAAATACAGGTGTTTTATAATATATTACACATGTTTTTCAATTCAATTTCAATTAAAACGTTTTAATAAAAAAAACATGAAAGTGCTCCGAGGATTTACAGTGCAGTGATTCCAGATCGACCTGATAAAATTAATTGGACATCATAAATAATATCGACGTCATAGCTAATTTGTCTTGTTAAATATTGTCATTCAAAAAGTTCTATGGCAAGTATCATCAGCTGGTGGACAAGTATCATGTTTCTATGAAACAGATGGTAATATAAGCGCTGGATGTCAATTGTCTTGCACGAGGATGACCTAAATATTCACGATTGTGACTCAGAGAAATATATGGCGGGTTCCACATGTGGAGCAGGATATGCTCACTCTTTTCGAAACACCTGACATCACCTCTTGGCTTGTGCCTTGAGGTCCATGTATCTCTCTCACCGATTTGACAGTGTGTTGTTTGTTTTGTTTGTGTGTCCCCTGTGTGTTCTCGGATTTGTAAATATTGCCTTTTGACATTGATTGTTTGGATTATAGTTGGGTATTGTTGCTTGGATTAAGACACCTACTTCATGATGCGTTCTCGTAATAGTTACACATTTTTTATATCGCGGTATTATATTGTACATTGTTATATCACGCAGCACATTCAATATATTGCGTTGATTATTCGTTATATCGTGTTCTATGTTTGATATAATGTGTGATAAGTTCGAAATACTGTGCTGTGAATGTGTTATATTATGCT
Organism: Saccoglossus kowalevskii; assembly: GCF_978046115.1. NCBI lineage: Eukaryota > Metazoa > Hemichordata > Enteropneusta > Harrimaniidae > Saccoglossus > Saccoglossus kowalevskii. The sequence goes on from NC_140644.1 coordinate 21,298,731, forward strand.
ATGTAGGTGTAATCTGTAACGTTTAGTGAAACATTCGTTATACGCATCTGATTTGCTTTCGATATATCTTGTTCTACGCTTGCTATATTCTGTGATACGATCGTTATGTGTCGTTCATTCGATGTTTCGTACTGTGCATTCGTTATATCATGTCATGTATGCGTTATATTACGCTGTTCGTTCTTTCGTTATATCGTGTGTTAAATTTAATGATACATTCGTTATATCTTTAATTATATGCTCTCATTATATCTTGTGCTAAGTTTCATTTGGTATATTGTACGTTCGTTATGTTGCGCGGTACATTAAATTGAACATACGTTGTATGTTGCGCGTTCGTTATTATTGCTTTATGCTTTCATTATAATGTGTTGTTCATGTATTATATTTGTTACATTAGTTATACCGTATTGTGAATTCGTTGTACTGAGTGGTGCACTCGTTATTATATCGCGTGGTATGTTCGTTATACTGTGTGTATATTATCTGTTACATTCGTTATATCCTGTTATGAATTCGTTATATCTTCTGCTATTGATTGTACATTTATTATACCGAAAGGTACATTCGCTGTATCGTGTCGTGCATTCGTGGAACGTGCAAATAAATACTATAATTAACCAGAGACCTGACAGAGACATCATATATATCAGAGATATCTTTGCAATTATTTTTCGACATTTTTCCGGGAAGTACAGGGACAAGGTGGGCTCGGCTTGACGACTCGGTGCAATGTGGGTCAGTGTTGCCACGTGTCACTGCATTCAGAAGGGCACACATATGACATAATCTGCGAGCTTGAGCAAGAATTCTTTTGGAAACACGACGATGTTTCTAGAGGACAACAAGTTATGTGTATTGATAAATGTGGAGCTCAATACGAAAACATTGATTTGTTGTTATAATTGGTGGCCACACACTGTCAAATTATAATCGATATTTTTCACTGTGAACGATTATAGTTTCAAACGTAGCGAAATGAAAACGCGTGGATGTCGCAGTATATAATCTTAAGTATGCGTAAAATTAAGATAATAGCCCTATTGTGTTAATAACCCTATTAGTGTTACACTATTGCTTTAGCAGCAATATTCTGTGGTAGTCAATCTACATCACATAATGATTCCAGTATCATTGTTTGACGTTACTTTTTTCACCCTCGAACAAAAGATATCAATGGCACACACAGAGTACACATCCAGTCATAAGGTAATTTTTCTGCAAATTTGACAGTGCTAGTTGCTTTGCATTTGTTATAACTAACTAACAAAACTAATTTTCTAAAACGCGGTGTTTCATTTGTTTTCGCTTGACGTCTTATATAGAATGTTATATACTGGTACATTCTAACTGTCTCGGACGATTCCATTCATTAATGGGGATATATTCTCATGCATTTGTGTTCGCGAATTGAACACATGTATCCCAAACACTTTCACTAGATTAGGATCATGTTTGAGTCAGTAAATGGAAAAAATGATACGTTGCTCAAAATACAGCAAATATTCGCTATTTCAAAACAATGAGCGCGTGTCCTGGAGTACACACACGGTGAATTGCAGAGAGGTTCCACCCTTAGCTTCCTTCATACTGGTTTACTTACACGTGTTCAGTTTCGTGTAGTTTTGTCGAAGCCACACACGATATCCCCGGTATTGGTCGTAAATTTACGCTAAGATTTAACAAGATCATCCTGATCGTAGAATACCTGTTTTTAAAATAATATACACCTTGCATCACATGCACTTCCGGTTATGAAGATTTGATCTATGATTTATGGAAGAACTGTACATATATTATTCCCTCATTCAGCCGATGTCTTATTTGCTTGAATGTTTGACTCAATGAGTGTTGTTTGTCTTGTTTCTCACTTACAATTGAGGAAATCACAACGTTACAACGTGAGAGCTCGTACCGATTCGATGCATCGAACCAATGTAAAACTATAACTGTGCAGCATGTACACACTTTCTAGTTATACGTTGTCGCCTTGGGAACTCTGACTCACAGTTGCTAGGGTTGTCAATCAATCAATTTAGACTGTATTGCGTATATAACAATATATATTTATTCATCGCTGACAGAGTTACCTAATTTGTTCAAATAAAGATTGAGGACAAAATGTTAAAGAAGTTGCTGAAATAATGCTTGTCCACATCGTCGTTTTATGAATTCAGGTTTCATGACACAAACGCCCTTAAGTGGGGGTAATATATGGCCAACGTTCTGTCATTCAAACCATCAATGAATATACATTTTGTGGGATTTCGGTTCTGCCTGAGGCCATCGTTGAATGTTGCTCAGTTTCAGCTATGTTGAAAGGTTTTCTGTCCCAGTCTACAAGTGTACTATCATGATACAAATGCCACAAAACTTTTACAGTCGTTACGACAATGATTCTTCGAACGATATTGTTTTGTTAAAAGTTGATTTACACGCTGTAGGAAATAACAAACTTGCAGGTAAAACTATGACATTTGTTCTGTGTCAAATTAAAACAACAATTATAATGCTGTAGCGACGCCATTGCCATTGCCGTTGCAGAATTAGACAACCAAGCAGACAATCTTCAGTTCATTCTCTTTCGTCGTCCGTTACTAGACGGATTGTTTGTAACAATGCTTTACTCCGTTTTCTTTACAAACGTGATGCAAGGTAGACGAAGCTTAATAAATTTATCTGCACAACTGAATGTACAAGACATATCAGTGTACGCAATATTGATATATCCACATGTTTTTAAAAACATTCACGGTCACTTCGGCGTGGATTCAAATCGGATATATATAGCTATTGTTATGTTTTAAATATTCACAGTCAGCTCGACGTAGATTTAATTCGTCATCATTAAATGAATTTAAATCTGATATATCCTCGTATTTTTAAAACTTTCGACGGTCAAACCGACGTGGATTTTAATAGATCGATTGACAATATCCACACATTTTTTTTAACACAAGAATGGTTTACATCGGATATATTCACTCATTTGTAAAAATTATCCCGACGTTTTCCAAAACATTTCAGAGAAAATCTAAATGACTGGCAAAAACGTTCTCAGTTAAAGTGTTTATGTGAAACATTGTACTCACAATGGCACCCTATTTTTGCCAATTGTTCAGCTCACCAAACTTTATTAAACAAATCATGTTTTATCTTTGTCATGCACACCCTGATTTCCATTTTTGACCGTTCTCTTACTTGCCGAATACACGAACCTTATTGAATCTACTTTTGTTTTGCGTCGATACTCCTAAGTTACGAATATGTTCCACCATTAGAAATTAATCAATAAATATTTGAGATTGAAAAATATTTCAAAATTGGAAAATAATTCTAGTGTACTAGTATTAGTAGTCGATTGTTTCTAACCGAATATACTTTTCAGTTCCAACGTTCCTGAGATTCTAAAACAATATCCGCTATATAATTTTTAATCAAAGTAATAGGGGGCTTTGCATCACGACACAATGCATTCAGTATATAATGTCAATGTTAAAATGTTTCACGGCCGGGAGTTGCAGATTATAGAAGGATAACAGTAGTGAAATAGCACACTATTTATATTCTAATATAGGATAATAACACTGCAATATATGTACTATTTTAATATGAAGTTCATCAGTTCAATGTTTTAAATTCAACTTACTTATGCCAGAATACTACTCATGTGTTTTCGACAAGTGCGCATATTTTTGCGCATATAGCGATAACAACATTTTGTGTCATAATCCGTCAATAATTAAACGTTTAGGTATTAGTATGTGGACTTTTTTTATTTCACTGTCGATTTTTTTTAAACAGATATTACGCATGAAACGACAATTTAGCAGCGGTTACCACATACTTCAATGACAACACAACTCGTCAATAAAATCCTACTAAAAATAATATCATCTTTTAAAAACTTTTCGACATAAGTGCATTTTCAGACAGCGTATAGCATTTTTCACCTTACGTCACAGACAAAAGTTCGAGATATATGCTTACCATATAAAACAATGTCCCAATATTTTTTTCTGTTTTCTCCTCGTGACACAACGCGCAATATATGGATAATCCAAATGTATGTTTTACTCTCGAGTAGCAATACACTACATGTATTGTTTTTACATAATTTAAACAATAATGAACGACCGGCCAACCCATAATGGGCGAAAGTTCACTTTGTGCGACATATATGTACGAGGCGTGAGTCGAGTAAATATATGGAGCACAAAGTGTGCTTAATGAGTCCATTATGGGTTGGTGGGGAGTTCATCATTGTTATTATTTTGCAGCGTTGTCAATACCAGTGGATTTGCTGCCACTAAAAAGCGGACAACTTTGAGAAAATCCACAGTGAACGGAACAGTTTCACAGTTACTGGCCCGTGAATCTGCATAATTTAAAGTGCCTTTCTGGGAATCATTTTCAAAATCTCATATTATGACAAACTAAAAAAGAAACTAGTTTTAAACATTCACATCATTTATATTGATCGCCCGAGCGAGCGGCACAACGTGACTAGTGTTCACCGCGGCCTTGCATCATATCGTTACCCAATCCCATGAGCGTTTTAAACCATCAAGGTAAATGTTATTGTTAACTGTCAAAATCCAGTTGTGGTCTGTGTAATACCAAATTTCAAATTCTACGGGAGGCCGGTGATTTGACGAGTACTTTAAAGCCAAACAAAACTTGCAGGCGTATCGAGCGAGCGAACATGCCTGGAAAGGTAGTGGATGTTAGTTATCCTAGGATAACAGGTATATACATATACCTGAGAACAGGGATACCGTGTCATTTGTTTGCAAACTGTGACATTTACCGAGAAGTCGTCGCTGAGCAAATACAAGTCGCCGATCTCGTTTCGCAAATAATGTTGTACTACTCAAAAAACAACAAATTCATCTGTAGACATACTCCCACTAAGTTTATCGCATTTGCTCTGTAAATCACCCCGGTTTAGCCTTAGTTCATTGACAGGATCGGGCGACCAAAACAGCGACACCAGTCCCGGAATCTAGAAGCGCGCCTTTTTCTAGATGGAACGCAGCGACCGCGCGCTTTGGCGTACAGAGTTTACAGCGATGCCCTCACAAATTGTGCTATAAAATTATCAGTAATTTTTCAATGCGATTTCATTTTTCTCGCAATCGAGCGAATTTGACTGCACGCTACGGACGACCCATAATGCCGCTTCAAATCTTACAGTTACGTCATCACAAATGATCAGTTTTTGTTTTGTACTCCCATTGAAACAATTTGAGATGACATCAGGATGAAATATTACTCCTATAATTAATCAGAAACATGGCGGAATCTAATGATATGAATGTGTTGAAAACAGCGATGTCATTGGAAAGGATTTGTCAGGCATTATGTCGCAAGGCATTGCGATGAATCGATTGCACTCATCACCATTTATTACGGCACATACGTGGCGCACTCACGAGAGACACATACCGCGAGTTTGGGTCAACCGGAATGCATTTGGAAACACGGACAAAGTTTCTAATATTGAAAAATGTATACTTAATACAAAAATGTGTTGCGATTTCACGCGTAGAGCGGTTAATAAAATATAGTACCGGTGGCAATCAGAAGTATCATCACAATCAATTGTTTTTACACAATTCATAACTTTGAGAACACACCAAAATAACGAGAATATTATATATTACAATAAATGATTCGTTGCGTAGTCACGATGTTACGATTTACGGCGTTATATAATCCCATTGTTACTGTAATTGTAGCTGTGAATATTTGTAGCATGCGGACGCAATGGTATTTTACTTTGAAAACTGCGTACCGACGATCCAGCGTGTTATTACGTAGTCACTATGGTATAGTGAATAAGAAAGACTCTTAATCTAATTAATTAATTAATTAATGTTATTATTACGCTTAATGTATATAGTTTACTGAATGTAAAATGTGAGTGTAATATGATCGAAATTTCACAAATATTTAGAATTATTGATCTTGGTCCCAGTGAAACATTTCTGATATTAATCGCTACATTCCATTCATTTTCGATCTTTTATATGTGTATGTATAATAACGAAAACGACAAATGTTGTCATGGAAACAGTGACTTAGGGAAAGTCGTTACAGGTATTTGAACTTGAATTTACAGGAATTTGAACGCATAGTTCCGTTTTGTCGTCAAAGTGCGAGTTTTATTTCAGTGTGATCCACTAAAGTTTGTTTTTATTTGGAAATAATTGTTTTCATTCAAATCAGTGCAAGATATTATAATACAAGTCCTCCGATGTTTTACGTCAACAATGCAACGTGACACAGCAAATATTTTCGATCCGCCGTAATTTTGTGAAATCATCGCTCATGGAGACAGTATTATTTCGTGACTTTAATAAAGAAAAACGCTGACACGTATTTTGACTTCTGACCCAAATTTTGCTAGTATCAATTTGTTCCGTTTTGTCTGCAAAGCACGAGTTTTTATTTCAGTGCGATCCACTATAATTCTTTTTGGGAAATAATCGTTTACATAAAAATCAGTGTTAGCTATAACGTAAGTCGTCCGGTGTTTACAGCAGCAAAGCAACGTGATACAGCACATATTTACGGGCAGCAATTTTGTGAAATCGACGCTATAAAAAATAAGCAAACGCGACGCGACGCGACGCGACGCTAAGAAATAGGTCAGCAGAAACCTTACTACGATGTCCTTTAAAATGTACAAACGTACGAATTAAAGAATGGGGTTTCAATTTGGCTGCTCGCGAAAAGGAAGCCCCGCACTGAATTGTCAGCTCCTGAATATTCTTGCATAAATTTGCATAATGCGCGGAGCTCCCCGGACGACAAAACAGCTCCTCGAAGCTCCACGGATACCAGGCCGGAAATCGCTGGTTTGATTTTGAACACCTATCTTACTTGGGACGAGTTGTGTTCTATATGAACCGGGAGATAACCATCGAGCAACACGATTATATCGGTCGGTCCGATCGTGTACGCTGATTACTTGAATTTCGCACGGTATTTCAAAATTTATTAACATCGTATACAGTCATTTATTGCACCTTTTTATTTCATCGTGGTAACGTTATTACTCGTTGTGTGTCGTTTCATTAAATTGCTCATTTAACCGGAAATGTGTTGCGCACGACATGTGTGAACATTACGGCTTCTGAAATGCCAAAGAATCGCCCGTAGTAAGTTGATAACTACAAAAATCTGAAATGTGACAGGAATTTTGGAGGGGACTATTCAATATATTTCCATACGAATCATTGGAAGTGTGATGAAACAGCTACTTGTGAATGAAAGACATTCTGGATGTCATTGGAAACTTAAGTAGGATAGCTCTACGCAATGCAACCTTTTACAAAATGTTTTTTTTTTTATTCGGTATAATAATAATACAAATAATGACCCCAGCCTCGGTCGATATACAAATTTATTTATTATTTTGTTGGCGTTTGTGGTTATCTTTCATTTCGTCTGAAACAGTGCATATGCCAACCCAGTGTCCCGATATGCAAGATGTCTCTGAAACCAAGGACAAAGGTTATATTGATACTTAGTGAACAGTCTAACTGTCAGTCGTTTAACTGAACGAATAATAACTGTCGCGTGCGGGACAAACAATAAGTATTGTGTACTAATTATCCTTGATAGCACATTCAATGAGTGGCACAGATTACAGCATTACGCCATATTACCGTGATATTGCACTCCTTGCCAGACTGGTCTAATGTGGGACGTCGGCCGCATGAATGCCCAATTGTCGAAGTTTAAAGATGTAACGTCAGTCCGCGGCCGAGAATATGACGATATTATTCACAAAAATAAACGAATCGCCAAGTTGAATCGTTTATAGCAACGCATTTTCCATATATATGTATAATATAAAGTATACTTCAGGTTACTGAGTTTATCATAGGAACAAATTAAATTCCAAGTAAACGCGACTCGGGAAAGAGGGGGCGTAATGTCAGCGAAATTACGTCTTCTGTGATTCGGAACGTTTGATAGCAACAGTCTTCAACGATTCGATTGCCTAATGTGAATATTCCAGAAATTGTTCGCAAATTAAACGTATTTTCACGTATGCATGAGTGCCTGCATGTTTGTATGCGTAAGTTGTGAAAATTGGCAATGTTTTCACATTGTACGCCGACGTTACTCATGTGTCCCAGGCTTAGCTATGTTACCATAAAGTCCAAATGATGGCTCTGGCGGTATCGATATAGATATGAAGATACCTGGCATATCTGGTTGGCATCGTCGATGCGCGGCGCCTTGTTGAAGTTTTATTTTAAGCCGTATGTAATCCGCAATTTTAACCAAACATTGGCATCATCGTCTGGATATAGAACCCGTTATTCGTGTCGCGCTTCCTCGCGATGCAGTTTTACATGAAAAAGGTTATTCACAGTTAATACTAGAGTTAATGTGCTCGAAGCAATCTTGATATATCTTCAACACGTCCACTCTTGTATTATCCGCGAATACACTTTCAGCATTATGCAAAACATTATTATGGAAACAAGGCAGCTTAAAATAATCCAAACTTTGTTTTATATAGAGCAAAATTAGGATATACAAAATTAGCAATGTATTATCTACATGTACCATGCCATTTGTGATTAGGATGTATTTTACATGTACAGCGACCTTGCTGCCATACAGTTAATTGCTTCTTGTCCAATTTCTTTACGGCATGTAACGACTGTGAGTTAAGTGGTATTGACTTTTAGTAATTCTGACGTACTTAACCGTTCTGTATGTCTGCGTTTTGTCATGTCAGGATGCAGCATGTTGTGGTCATTACTCGTAGTAATATCAGTTAGTGTACTTCCTCTCAGATGATGAGTGCTATTTAATTTCGTTCTAATGTTGTAAACTGGCTTAAACAAACTCTTTGAATGTTTGTATTGATTTCATGTGACAACTCCATGTACAGCCCTGTCACGTGATGACGTCGATGTCTATATATAGTTCTACGTATTATTACGTTGTCTGTTAGTCATATTTGCACTGTAGAGGCAGAGGATCAAAATGTGGTTGGCCGTAGACAATATTTATCAGTCCATGGTAAATGTACTTGTTGCAGTTTGGACACAATTGAAGACGGGAAAAATGAAAAATGTTTTTATAACCACTGAAATGAGTGATACACTTTCATTTTGCACGAATTTGTATTGTATCTATTTCATAATATTTTCATTACGTGTTCATTTGTTGCTGAAGTAATGTACACATTTTTACCGACACCTTACTGGATGAGAATAAATTCATAAATATTATTATTTTATTGTCAATAGTCGGACAATCCAATTGCATCCATGGGTTTGATGAAATTCTTACACTTATTTTTACATCCGAATTTACTCTCAGACCCAGACTAGTTACAGACTAATCACACAAGTCAGAACAAACATCAAACGATATCACACAGTTTACACACACTAATTGAATCTGCAAATCTAAACTCTTCAGAAATCGTTATTCTCCATACACATTACTAGGTTATTCACTATCTACAGTTGTTTCCTTACTGTCGTTACTTTTACTCATCAAGGATGCACATTATAATTGAATGCAATGTGATGGCATTTCATTAATCCATCTTGTATCTTTCATTAGTAATGAAGATCTACCAGGCCTTCGAATTCATCACGCTGACGGCAGCGCTCGGTTCACGTGTAGTACATAATGTCGCTGTGAATCATCTTCAACTAGGGACACAGAGTCGATGTCACCACGAGTAACACGCATTTTACTCGAGTCAGTCAGCACTTAATTAATGCGGAATTAATGCTCGATGATCGGAGTGATGCTGAATTTTAGTTCGGACGGTTATTTATAAACCTATCACAACGCCATGTTATGTGTTTTTTAAATACCTAAAATCATTGTCTGCACTCAATACTGTCCATCTCTATTCAATCTCAACATATCACAACAAAACCGTTAGAATAATGATATTTCCAACTTTGTTTTATTCACGATTGTAAAATTGTATTTTCAGCGCATTTGCCGTGGTCTAATCGAGCTTGTCGTGTACATATTATGTACCTGAAATTAATATATTCTCCCTAGATTTTAATGATGATATGTTATGTTGGTGTTATATATTAAGGTCTTCAGATTCAAGAGAAGCAGCGGATAGTTGTCTTGCATGAGCATCTGGTAAGACTATTGGTACTAAATATCTGTCTGTAATTCACTAAAATGTATTTTGAAACGGACACTTCCCAATCCATTTCAAATTTTCTACAAATATTCTGGAACCTATTTGCAGGCAAAATCGCTAAATGGCCTGGAACATTACTTTCAGACAGAATTGTTGCAGCCTCAATAGATCCACTGTACACATTTTGCAGCTGTAAAGAACCTTACAAGCTACATCCAGCCTGTTGATAAACCCTTCTTCCTTGAGCTTAAAGCATTGTTTCTAAATTGTTTTTGAGCAAAACCTTTGCAAGTGTACATCATTTATAATCACTGTGTCACATTCTAAAAGGGCAGGGAGTGTAGTTTAACAATTGTATGTTCCACTGTTCTTGGATAAATCAATTTATGGGATTAATTTAGCATATTTATTTTGATAATTCGTGAGTTGATAAATTAGGTTATTCAAAGCAAAATCATTTGCGTATGAAGACAATAAACTTCATGCATATAATTACATGTGTGGTTTACAGTAGCTATGATTCCCTTGTTTTTATTTATGTAATAACCTTTACCAAAGAGAAATATTTTTATGATATATGTTTAAAATTTAAAATACATTTTACACTACAAAAACATATTTAAAATATATCAGTAAAAAAAATAATTAAAACGTTTAATACATGCAGGAAGACCAAAAACTCAAAATAGCCGACACATGGTAAGCTACTATATACATAAAAGTCTAAAACAGTTTGAGGATTTATATTGACATTCTAGTCATACAATGAATAGGTCATGTGATGTTTTAAATCATTAAGGTTGATTGTTACTTTCTAGCATTATGCTCGTTATCTGACAGTTCATTTTATTTTTCTCAGATTGTTATCCTGTTTCTTTTGTTCTATAAAACAACTCACTTCCCACACGTATCTGATAATTCACATGTAATGTGCTGAACAACCATAGCTCCTAGTACATTTGACAATGTTCTCAATTGACAATAATGGAAGCAAATTGCTTTCATTTCAATCATTCCCCATTCTTTACTTTGAAAACAGACCATGAAATAACAGTCACTGTGTTCGTGACTAATGCAAAAGCTCAATGACCATTGCCACTGTTACTGTAACTCTGGAAAGGAGTGATCTGTTTAGGTTCTGTCTGATGATCCTCTTTCTCATTGTATGTGCGAATTGTTGAAAGTCCATAATCAGATGGATTAGATGAATCTTGCATTTTAAGCATGATAGGCTATGCTTATATAAGTTGTGTATCACTGAGTTTATCAACGAGCTGCCAACTCATAAAGCGTACCGTTCAACGGCGGAATTTCCCCTTCCTGGAAACACCACTGAAAGTGAACATAGTATATGTCGAGTTATTTAGACAATACACACTGTCACACCGTGCCATTAATTCTATCATGTGCAAGGTATGTAGTATAGCTGTATAACAGAACAGAGACAAGTGTCGCTGTGTGGTTTCTTGGGGAATTGAAACACAACTCAGCGAAAATGAAAAAAAAAAACGTGTTTGTATTCACCAATAAACTACAGGATTTCAACAGATCGTAGCTGTTACACACCACATGTTGCTCTCATTGTTATGACAGCTGGCTCGCGTGGCGTTATTGCGAGTTATCTATGACCCGGATTGTCCATTTTTGCGTTGATTTGGCAATGTTTTAACGTATGAGATTACTTAATGGCTGTGTAGGCATTACTGGTTCATTTATTTAAGTCAAAAATGATACGTCTAAGTTTGTATAATTCCACATAACTAACCTCGCAATATGTAATTAATAACATCTGAAACTGATAGTCATTGGGAGTTGGATGGTATGACCTATTTCATACTCATGGTAGGTAGTATTACAGAATTACCATGTAATGCCACACTAAGCCGGAATGTGTGCATGTGCAAATGTAATCACGTTGGAGATACAATTATAGAGTAATGATTTCTTATTTCCTTGAAACTACAGTCGAACTATTCATTGAACATGCATTAAATTCTCATTTGTAACCATGACTATTTCTTGATTGTTCTCGCAAAATAACACAAAATGTCACATGTTTGTACAATGTTTCAATTTAATGTACGACGTCTTAATGTCATTTCTTAGTTGCCATTTTAAATCAACATAGGGGGGGGGGCAATGCCAATCTGTACCAGAATTATTTAAAGGGTGGTGGTCGTTGCGCAGCGCGTGTTCAGAATCACTATAAATAAGTAATGCATGTTACACGCGCTGTGAACGTCGCTATGAGCCCCACACTGAACAGGAAGCGGCGCGACGACCACCACCCTTAATAAATCATGGCGGAATTGATTCCTAATAATTTAATTGCACACCTCTACAATTCGCTACAAAGTGCCATCTTCGGACTCAACTGATCGATCCTATTGTTATGCACATGCGTATCCGAAAGGGTAAATAAGAACCAAAACGTAACTCGTATGGTGGGTATAATTTTTGTGATAAATGCTTGAAATTTGGTCGTTAGGAGCATAAACCTGAAGGGCTAGGTCCCTATTATTATTTGTATTATGTTCTTTTCTTTCTACCTCTGTGAACTTTTGCTCGTCGAAGCATTTGCGAATATGGCTCAAGTTAGAAGCCTGAAATTGGTGCACCTGACTTCAAAATGGCGATTGGTCCAATGGTTATCTTGTTTTGAAATTTTGTATTGCTTCTCACTCAGTTCGTTTTAGTTCAAACTACTGAAGATCATCAAACTAGTTGCCCAATGTCATTCTCTATGCACATACTATATTTTGACTCATTTAACGCACTTAATCCTCCACACTCACCAACAGCATATAGAACAACACAAGGTTGGGATTTAAACTATCCTAGGGGTGACTTTATTCAACTCTTCCCCCTACCCTAATGGTAGGAATGAATACTCCCAAACCCAATTCAGGAGTAGTAGGAAGGTAGTAGTTTTGTACACTGTAACATAGAGTTTACCTTAAAAGGTAGAGGTACTTCAGGTAAGCATCGCTTTTCCAGTCACCCATTAGTTTAACAGTATCGCTTGGAATGCCACATTCTATGGCACAGGAAGCTCCTCCTCGTCGCAGACTATGAGAAGAGTACTCATTGGTAGGCACATTGAGGTTATGCAAAAAGTGTTTTAATTTTGAGTTAAACTGTGTTGGCAGCAAAGGTCGAAATGTATTGCTACCTGTCGGAATGACAAAGGCTGGGCCTGTTACAGGTGCCCATCGAGACTGTTGAAATGCTTTCAGTACTGCAGTGACAGGGCAGAGATATGGTATATATGGTAGAGGTACCTCTAAGGTTCTATCCCTAGTTTGGATGGTTTTAGTCCATGAAATTGTAATCGTAATGCCCCACTGGCTAATATTAAATGATTGACGTGTTAAATGTTTCTCTGGATCAAATTTGCCAATTGTAGGAGCCATAATATTAGACTTGCGTAATAGGCCAAAGAAACCAACGAGGCATACTGCCCAAAAAACTGTATCCTAAGTTTAATTGGTTACGAATACCAAGCAACAAAGTGGGTGTGAAAGGAAGCTTCCTATTTACATGGGTATCTATTGTTTTAGCAGTGTCTTTCAACAACACTGTTATAAACCAGTTCTCTTGTAAAGGGTTTGCAAACCCATATTCTGCATGCAAAATGCGAATGATATTTAGGTACTGTTTTATTGATGAATACTTAAGGCGGCGGTGGATACCCCAGCATAACACAAACTGTTATGTATGATTTCCAATGTGTGGTGTATGATCGTTTGGTACTAGCTGCATATGCATTCCCCCTGTACATGCTGATCTCCGTGTCAAGCTGTTCCTCTAGCTTTTCAATTTTATGATCTGTGAATGGAGAGCAATGTGGAATTAGACATATGATAGGGGAATGTTTGTAATGTAACAGCTGGCTGTATGTTTGCATTTGGGTGTAAGAGAGCATGTAAGCGCGAGAGTTGGCCTGGTTGATGTAGCTGTGAAATGGCATCTCCTATATTGTTTTGTTTGCCTGGCACATGGACTGCCATTATTCTGAAATTGTAACTGGTTGAAATCCAGAACAACGACCGTAGTGCAGCCATTACTATGGGATGTTTGCAGCTACCCTTTCTTATAATAGCCTTGGCTAACATACTGTCTGTGTGTAGAATTACACTGTGGTTAGCCCAGAAGGGGGCCCATCGTAAGACCGCTAACAAGATAGATAGTGTTTCTTTATAGTTGATGTGCAAGTTCTCAGCAGCTGGCCACTCAGACCAGCGATAATATAAACAATCATTTCTAAAGAAGGCCCCAGCTGCATACTTGCAAGCATCTGTATGTATATCAGTGATAGGGTTGTCCTTCAGAAATTTAGCAGTGCCGTTAAACACTGGCAAAAAGTGAATCCACCATTCTAGGTCTGCACAAAAATCATGATTTAAAATAACTTTATGTGTTGGTTGTTTTAGCAAGTTGATGCTGTCCAGGATTCGGCGGAGGAAAGTTCTACCTCCCTGTATTACCTGGCAAGCCCAATTTAGTTTACCTGCTAGTGATTGTAGCTGGCGACGGGATGCACATGCTTAAGTGCGGTATCAGGGGGTAATTTCTTCTCCACGGGGTTCTCCACACTTGCCAGGGGGGAATCTCGTCTCGTCTCTCTATCGCGTCCCCTTGAGGTACGGGATCGGGGAAGTCACTTAAGCTTTACAGTCAAATAAGACACACACAACGAAATACATTTCAACTCTCGTCTTAGTCGGTCAATCGAGCACTCTATAAGACACAGCGCCCTGGGGAAAAAAATCCACAAGACTATCGCAAGGCTGACCCAAGACTCTTTTAGACTGCGTCAAGGTTCGCCCCAAGTCTCTCCAGGACTGCGTCTGTTCTCTGTGTGCTAGCCAAGACCAACAAAAAACAACTTTATTCATTTTCAAAACATTAACCAATTACAAAGCAGTAAAAAGACTCTAGGGCGTAACTTTCAATCATAAAGCCAATCACACTAAGTACTGAAGACGTCATATCTTTTGATTAATCGTTCACTACATTAATAACTACGGATACCAACTGTCAGAATTAGTAGTCTGAATAGCGACGGTTATCTCGTAATTAGTTCCAAATCACTGAGCCAAGTTCCGTCCAAAACTTCAAATAGGCCTAAACGATGACAGACATAACACAGCAATTCGCTAATAATCAGCTAATTAAGTCAGTCAACAGATACGCAAAAACAAATTCATGACAGCAGAATGATATAAGCAAATCATGCAGTTCGTGCTTTTTATTCTCTGGTAGGGATAACGTAAGGTTATAGCTATCTATTTGTATTCCTAGAAATACAATTTTGCGGCAAGGACCTTCAACTTTATGCCATGCAATAGCAAACCCAAGTTTGTGTAATAGTGTCAAAAGTGTGTTGAGTGCAAGCCTGTAGTCATGATACGTGTCTGCTACAATTATAAAATCATCTAAATATACTACAAGGCCCTCAACACCCTTGCTTTGCATCATTCTCCGAACTGATTGCGTAATGCGGTGGAATATCATAGGAGCACACTTTGCTCCAAAAGATAATCTGGTATCATACAGGTAAGTAGGTTTTGTGCTGCCTGAGAAAGCCCATTTTATACCTGTTGCTTCAAAATTAGATGGATGTATGCACACAGATTGGTATGCAGATTTTAAGTCTACTTTGGCCATGTATGAACCAGGTTGAATGAGTTTCACCGCATCATGCAAGGACTGGTAGGAAAATGATGGGCTATCAGCATAGTCATTGACTGCTGTACCTTTGGGCTGGCTGTAGTCGTGAATAAGTCTAACTTCAAACTTTTTAGGCTTTGGGATAGCACCCAAAGCACTTATATTTTTAGGTTTCTTAGTGGTTGCAACATAACGACCCTCCCTCACTTCTGTAAGTATCTCTTTTTTCCCCACCTCACACTTGCTAGAATGACATGTAATTATTACACTCCACAGACTTCAAAGTCTGGTCTTTATTAATTATGCTAAATCCATTTGTTACTCAATCCAGAATAAAAAGCTTATCAGGGTCATTATCAACTATTTCTTGAACCCAGGCATCATAAATCAAGGCCGAGGCGTGGAGTGGTGGTTGAAGTACACTTACATCTGGGAAGGACTGTCGTTTTTTGTAGAATCATTTGTTTGTGCCACGTGTGATACCTTGGGGTGTGGCTTATGACAAATAAGACATGTAAGCGAATATGTGCACCTTGTGCCAAATTTGCAATCTCCCTTATTATATCCTAAACATAATGGCCTGCCAGTTTTGTCATAGCGATCTGCTAGTTTCGAAACCTTTTATAGTATAAGCCAGATATTCTTTGATTCGAGCCATATTATAACCATTGGTTGATATTAATTCAAATAAAATCCTTGAATTTGCAGCAGACCACTGTTGTGGTGTTACAGAGGCAAGTTTTGGTTTTGCAGGGCCAGAATCCAGAACTAATTTAGTTTCTCCCTCCCCAAAAGACAGCACTTGCTGTTCAACTTTGGCTGAGATGGAAGTGGACAAGTAACCAGTAATATCATAATATTCCAAACCTCTAGTAGACTGTGGCTTTAAATAAACCAAGGATCTAAGTCCATGCGACCTGGCGTACTCGCATGTGTTTGAGCTCCGTTTATGTCCTTTGCCTTTAGCAGTTTGTCTAGTCCTTGAACACCTTCCCAGTCATTAACCGTCGCTGATTGAATCGGGGATTGTCCGTGAGTAAGTCCCTGTGCTTGTTTAATAGCAGTGAACAACGGCGAATTCATAACATCTCGTTGACTTGGAATGACCTGCTATCCGCTATGTTGACCTCCAACTGTACTCTGGGTTGTACCATTTGTCAATGGGGATTGTGGCTTTTCTTTCGTGATGTGCAAGATTGACCAAGTGAAAGAATTTCATCGCAGAAATGTCCCCTTGTTGAGTGAGACGAAGTGATTCCATAGTGATGAATCCATGTAACGCCAAGCTATTTAGCGTATCAGATGTTATGCCTTCGTTTTCAGTCAATAGCTGCACTTCGACATCCGTTAGATTCAAAATCCCGTACTGGTCTTCTTGCGATGACGATCGGCGATCTTTGGATTCGGACGTCATCGTTACTCTAGTCACTAGCTTCGTGGTTGTCAATAAAATATGTACCACAAAAAAAACAAAAGCACAAACAGTTCAATCTTGTTTGAATGTCTAATATTCGTGCACGCTGTGTTTGGTCTGGAGGTAAGCGATCAAACTGTCGAGCTCTTTCGCCGGAATCATCGCCTCTGGTGGGATATTAAATGCTTTTTCTTACAATATCGTGTATTGTAAGCGAGGATATCCCTGTTGAAATCTCGTTTTAGACATAGATTATCAAGCAGCAGGCAGAGATGTAGCCTCTCAAACGAAATTTGCAAAACTGACCAGTGAATCCAAATATACGCGGTATCATTCTGATTGGTTAGTCTGTGATAAATACTATCCCTGCTACTGGCTCCTGCCATCCATAGCCCATCCTACTATGATATGATTGATTAAAACGGCAAAGGATTCCCTAAGTACCTAAGCTCATAAAATGGAGCTATACCTTAGACTAGCTGTTCTTGAGTAGAAGTCTATGGTGAATTGTGGGTAACTTGTTTTTAAGAATTTTGAGAATTGTAGCCACCCACAGTTTTGAAACTTGTATCGGTACGTGAATTGGTGTTTGCATGGACTACAACAATATGCTCTCATCATTTATTTGCCAAAATCTTTGGCCGCCGTCTTGGATTTAGCCAAAACAGGAAGTTTATATCCTTTCTGAGGGTATACGGAGGCTGAATTATTTCGACTTATACTACGTCGAATATGCTTGAAAATTCAATCATCTAAGTGGTCACAGCTTATTACGAGAAAAATACAATAAAGTTGAATGGCCACATAGTTTGGCCGTGAACTATGATTTTAGATAAACATTACCAAACTTTTATGGGCATTTGTCTCATTGGTGCTTTAACAGATCAACTTGATCTTTTGAATATATCATGTCTGGCTATAGTTTAGAGAACGATATTATGATTTTGATCAGTCAAATGGTTTGTCCGCCATCTGTGATTTTTGAAAAAAAATACCAAAAATGTGGGGCATTTGTTTCCCACGAGTGCTTCAACTGATCAATTTGTAAATATCATGATGTATGGCCATACATTCTTACGATATGATATAATGTTTACTAGTCACGTGGTTTGTCCGCCAAATTGTGCAATTATACGAGGTGTATTGGTGTGATTGATCTGAAATTTTACAAGTGTTATTCACTCTGGAGAAGCATTCTTTCCTTGGAATATCACATCGTTAAGCCATGTTATTCAGCCCAATATGGGTTGGGGTCAACTGACCTGATCATTACTATGCATAAGCACATGGTTCATTACACAATCAGAAAATCCCAGTCACCGATCTAGTTAAATACGTGGAAGCAACTGCATTTTGACTTCATCGTACTGATCATTTAAACTACTCCAATGGTACCCACGTGATATTATTAAGTATGAAATAGAAGTATAATAGCTTGGGTCCCGCTGACGCCGCTTCGGGCTTTAATTCATTATGTTTTTGCTATATAGCGATACTTTCGCGCATTCCACAATATGTGTTTTGAGAATTTATCCGTTTCTAATCCACACAACCTCATCGTGGCAACCGCCATTACCCTCTTGCCGATTTACTGATAATTATAGAACGGTCACGAGACTGCAAATTTAGCGAGTTTTAGATGATTTTTATGTGCAGACCCGTTGTGAGTTGTTTGTTGTCACGGTGTCACATAACTCTGTTGTTTGTGGAAATCGCATCTGATTCATGTACATATCATAGTAAATTACATGTTGCATTCAACCACATATTACCAGCCTAGCACGTTCAGTAGAGTAACCATGCATTCATACAGCTCGTCGATTCTGATGAAATCGTTGGTCCGAATCCAGGGTGTTGCTGCTCAAAAATGTCCCATTTTTAAATAGAACATTGAACTTTCCTTGTACGTAAGTCATGTGTGAACAAACTCGTCCTGGAAAGGTTCTTTCCTAGTAACGTAAGTTGTCGAGGATTAGTAAATGGGAACTGTTTGGAACAAAGAAAGAGTGCCGTGATTCCTAGTAAACGGGCATTTTTGAGAAACAAAAATAATAAAAAGGTATACTTAACAAAATCACTTCGTTACCATGGTTAACGGGCAGTTTGAACAATAGGGAGAAGCCAAAAAATAGTATTACTGTAACAACCGCTGAAAGAACTGACCCACAGTTTAGTAATAATGTTGCTAATTTGTCAATATTGACGATTTTAAAAACAAATTATTAATTATTTTTAATCACAGACGATAAAGTGACACCGTGATTGTCAACGAAGGCGACAATTGGAAATGATAAATTTGAATTATCTCTTTTGTTATTTCAGCAAAATGTTGAGACGCGGTTTGGGAATGAACCTCTGGCAAGAAACAAGCACATTGAAATTTGAACGAAACGAGGGCCTCGGGCCGAATGAAATTAAATATATGAACGATTGCACGAGTACATTATCTAGCAAATACATTGGGTTCGTACGAACCCCCTAAAATCTGGGGATTCGAATAATATTTTTGTCTTATTTATTTTTTTAACCTAGGGTTTGTATCAACCAAACGATGCTTTAGGACTAAGCGGGAAACCTATTTATCAAATGCGAAGCTAACCATTTTCTCATTGGTGCTGTCAATAAAACAATAGCAAATAATTACTCATTCATAAAGGAATACACGTAATTAATGATGTTGAATGAGAGTGTAATCACTTTTGAATTCAAATTATTGAAATGAAGTGAGTGGCATTCAGACTACAGTACTGTGAGATGTCGGCAGATTGATTGAAATAAGTAACGTACATATTTTTCATGCGAGGTGTGGCCCTGTGAGCATGTGACATGTTGTCACACAGGTTTACCCACAGTAGTGAAACAAATGGATGTTAAGCGATTGAAGTATTAGAAACGGAACCTCGCGTTGAAGACACATACAGAGAGGGCGCGCTTATACATAGCTGGTGTGTCGTTTTGAGAAAACGCGAAGTAACACGATATTTTCCACGGATACTATTCAATATACCTGCGGGTCCTTAGAGAGAGTTGAAAGCGTATCGTATTTTGTTACCACAAGCTACATGGATTTGTTGTTATCGGCGGAAAGTAAGCTTCTATTGAAAATAAGTACTTAATCGAATATTAAGAGTACCCACCAGATCGCATAATTTTACGACGAACAAGGATGTTTAGGCCGCGCTTGTATTTTATAGCACAGAAAACTAACCGCTTGGTGACGATGCTTTCCTGGTGGTGAGAGACAACACAGAAACGGAAGTGTGATTCCCGTTCTCTTCACTTCCTTTTGCTATTGCTGGTGGTGGGTGAGCAGATGTCGGACAAACACTAGTGAGCGAACGCGGCGTTGAGCATCTGCCATACATGTAAGGTACCCGAAACAAGCAGCAGTGACGATGATACCCTCTGACTTCCTAGGTGATTTGTTGGATTTTTCAAATGGATCGATTAACTGGAGTGATCCAAAGATATGGGAATACTTTGATGGTTTGGCAACTGACAAAGAAGAACCGTACTACGGATACATCAACTACCTGCCGGATATACACGTCGCAGTTAAAATACTTCTTGTTGTTACGCTCGTGATCATAATCGTAGTATGTGGTTTTGGCAACAGTTTGCTATGTTTGACGATACTACGACAGAAGCGTCTACGCAGCGTGACAAACTTATTCATCGCCAGTCTTGCGGTATCCGACGCTATGGTAGCTATCCTAGGCGCACCGTTTAGCTTGTACTACTACTTGTACCAGAAATGGATTTTCGGTGATGTCATGTGCTCACTAGTGGGCACGGTTAAGATAGTCTCACTGAATGTCTCTGTCAATACGCTCTTGGTCATAGCTTTGGAAAGGTTAGTTAATTACTGTTCATTTCACTTAATTTATGGTTTATAATTATTATTTTTTGTACATTTCGCAGAGAATGTTACAATCTATATTCGGCCCGTGTTTACGAATTCAATATATGTAACCTAATATTTCTCTACCGGGGGAAATACAATTTTCCCACATGACTGGTTTCTTCAGAATGGCCACGTGTGTCGGAATAGTCATGTTAGTTTGTATCATTAATCATTACAACACTACATTGACATATTTTTGGCTATGATATGAATTAACATGAACAAACTTGATCACGACATCTCAACGTGTCAGTTGGGAGATTCAGTTTTGATAGCGCCCGCTCCCATAAATATGAAAGGGGATAACTTTAACCCTTAATGAAAAATGAGACAACACATCCAGATGAAACGTACACGCGGGGGAAATTAGACAAACCTCTACTTAATGGGTGAACTCTATAAAACATGATACCGATACATTTTGACAATTCGACTTCCTGTTTATGAGTAATTGAAGCGCTATACCTTGCAATGTATGGTCTTCCAGCCGTTAAAACCTACCCTGCAGTCTGTGGTAAATAGTCACTGCAAAAAGTGCTCGTTATTCACCCAACTGTAAAGCAGTAAACTTGAAACCTTATCCACGAGATACAATCTTTGAGACGTGTAAAAATGTAATGTAAAACTATATAATAGTCAATTGACCGGTCTCGTTCACTGACAGTTAATTGATATAGCAAAAGGAATTACGCTTGTGTGTTGGTGAGTAAAAAAAAAAAAACTAGTAACCATGAAATGTTGATTTACGTCTCCTTTACCCGAACTAGTAGCATTGTCATAATCATGTATCGTTTACACTGTCTCAATAAATTAGCAACAAAATACGATGTATCCACAGATGTGCGAATATAAGCATGTATACAGTCGCCTGGAAACCTTGAGGTCAATAGTACATTCAGTTTACCCAATAAACTGCTGAACAGTTAATTGATCTCTGGATTTAATGTGGAGATAACAATTGAATTTATTTTCATTTGATCAACTGATAAGATTTTCAATAATATTATTACAAATCACAAATATACAATATGTTAATATGTTGGCCCCATATTATTGCAAGTGAAATCAGATGGATTATCTTCCGTCTAACCAAAATTGCACAATGAGATTATAAATGAATTTTTTGGTTAAACACGTTCTTGCAGCCACTATTGGCACTTACACGGTCCGTTGCTCCATATGAAACACTTGTTCAGCTAGATTGTATTTACCGGTGATGTGATTGTTTTGGGGACTGGAAATCGTGTTAATTATAATCTCAAAGTTTTGTAATACAAATACTATCGGTGCCAGTCATGTATTACTAATGTTTTTTGTACGTACAACACTGTTATGTTCTTAACCTAACGAAGCGTGTACGCATCGACTGAAAAAAAAAAACGTTCTTCATTTTCTTGTTGCCGGAATCAGCAATGAGACAGGTAGTCTTTTCATTACAACCCCGATCAGCGGCGATGCATTGGAAGCAAAGAGCTAACATTCTGTTTTCATTCTGAAGCATATACTCCCGAGTAAATTAATTAAATCAGTTACTATACTAAATACGGCAATGCAGGACATTACTAAATATTTGCCAGCATAGTTTTACAGCACAGAATTATAGCATCTATATTAATTATTATTACTATTAATATTATGATTATTAATATTGCAAGTGCTGGGATTAATAATTTATCAATAAAACGCAAAAAGCGTGGAGATAGTAGTGATCCATGGCAACACAAAAGCTCCCCGAGGAAGTCCGTATTACGTGACTGTACTGGCGGGTTGCTACGTAAAGGAAATTCGTGAAAAAATATAGTTTGAGAAATGTGGTGCTTATGTCAAGTAGTTATCGGATCGTGCCAATTCATAGCAACTAGAAACAACCATGCCTACATATTTTGGTACACCAAAGAATCCATTAATATTAAAAAAATATATTTCCAGAGATATTGCTAGAAAAGATGATATCTAGTCCTCCAATCTTAGAGTTACCCAGTTTCATTACGGTAGATTTCAAATGTGATGAATAATTAACAGTTATTGTCCTATGCCGTTGTTTCAAATCAACATAATTCAATTTCATCAATCCGCGAATGACATGAATACAGGCCGGAAACCTTCTGCGTGTTTTTTCAAACAACACATATGAATCTCGTTGGCGTTTATTATATACATCAAGGTCATGTCCAGCGATGCTGTACTGTTCATGGTGCTTTATATACTCTGTGGAACGCCGTATTTTATGACTGAACTGGAAGATTTCATGTTACCACTTTGACAGGCTTTTAGGTTGTGCCAGTTATATATACCGAACCGAAAATGAAGTCTGAAGTGATTCCTTTTTTTCCCAGCTACACCTTCATACATTCTACTTTCTATTTCATTTCTGGTGACTCTCATGCAGGGAGAAACATGGCTTCACCTTAAAATGTGTCAATATGCTCAAAAAGATAAGAAAATGCAAATACTTAGAAAGTAAACAAAATAGAAGAAAGTAAACGAATTTAAGTGCAGGTAAACATATATTTGCACAGATCTCACAGCAATAGACACTAAACGGTGACACACGAAAGTGCCGTTCCGTCAACGCGCCGTTGTCAGATTAATATTTACATTTTTTTCATTTTATGATATTATGTGAAATTATTTTCTATGAGAGGTGCCGTAAATGTTTTAAAACACTGTCGGGTGTTGTTAATGACGAACAAATAAAGTTACAAGATGCCAACCCAACTGTCGCGATAATTGCTCATTCTTTTTATCTTTGGGTTTTATTGTTCCTGCCGTTAAATTATTACAGATTACACAGTAACCTGGTGAACAATCACAGTGCAATGTGAGCCAATGTCTATTTCCTACCCCGGTGGTGCTCTTGCGTCCACGCTTCTTGTACAACTTGGCAATGTTGTTGATTTTGCGCGGAGAAGTTGACGCCACTTCGAAGTTTGTTGATTAAATCCAAGTACCTGGCTGGCGCCGGCAGTATTACAGTCCTAGTATGGGTGTTTGTACATATGAAATATATTTTGTGAATATCGATCGACCGATAGTTTGATTTTGTTTAAAGTTAGTTATCAGTTGTTAGGTTGGTCACGGGGCTGAATAGGTTTCTGCAGGTTGATTGATATTACCATAACACATTTGACGCAAATTGAATTTCCTTTTGATGTACAGTACGCGACTAATATTGTAGAAATATTATTCCATTGACAGTTCAATTTGTTTCTTATCAGGTCGTATGCGTTAGGCAATTACAATGCTCGGGGGGTTTCACTATAATGACATAAATGCAGATATTTCATATGATTCACGTACTCTTTGATATCAGTATAATGCCATCGAATACACCGTCCCACAATGTTATCAGTAGTATTATAACTAGTGCTGCAGGCTGTAATCATTTATATTTGTCATGAGCATGTGCATTTCAAAACCGAACCGAAATATAATTAACCAAACAAGCAAAGGTCACCTGGATTGATGATGTGCATGCTTTGGAAATGTAACAAATAAGGTAGTGATGTTTTTTGCGTCACGTAGATCTACTTGTCTCGACGCCACCACAGATATGCAATGGGAAAAACAAATGTTTTAGAAATGAAATAATTTTATCAAATGACATACTTTCAGTGATTTGCACAAAAAAGATACGATAATTTCTCTTGGATGTTAAAACTATTCATTAATTTGCGGAATGTATCGATTAGACTTTGGTTGACTACGACCGATTCGTATCTGGGAAAACACAAGAAAATTTACAGCAAGATGATATCTATATCATGGGTCCTATTTTGCCACAGGCATTATTTTGACGCGTCAGTCTTGCTGGACAAACATACGCTTACGATGCCGTTGTGGGTATAACGCTATCGCGGATAATAGAGAAAGATGTGAATCGTGTTTACAATTGAATTTCCGTCTCGAGCGAGTAGCATGTGACGTCATTGTCTCTCCGTGAATCTTAGACTGCACCTTCTCTAAGGATGATAAAAGGTTGTACAGCTGAAAATGAATCATCGTCAAAATCATACATCTGCTCAAATGGTGTATAGTCGGAAATGATTGAAATAAGTGACAAAACTATCTGCTAATTAATGTAATGATAATGAACAAAAATATATATTGTATCATTCGTTTTTTAAATATTAAAATACGCATAATGATAGCTTTATTTTTTAATATCCTTAATCTAGTCCTATTATTTTCTAGTCTGGTTGTCTGACAAAAAAAAATACCGCCCACAACTTTCTTCAATGCACACGGTGACATGCAGTATTCACACCTAATTAATATACACCCCTTGGAAATTGTTTAAACTGCACCGCGGTCAATCTAATTCGTGATACTCGATTTTGTGCAGTGCCGCATTACAATTAGTGCTGATGACTGACTGAGCTAAATTACATTGTAATACCCAGTGTAGTATCAGGGGGAAAATCTCTTTCTCTCGGGTTCTCCACACTTTCAGGGGGGAAACTCGTCTCGTCTCTCTATCTCGTCCCCTTGAGGTACGGGATCGGGAAAGTCACTTTAACTTTACAGTCAAATAAGGCACACACAACGAAATACGTTTCAGCTCTCGTCTTAGTCGGTCAATCGAGCACTCTATAAGACACAGCGCCCTGGGGAAAAAATCCCCAAGACTCTCGCAAGGCTGACCCAAGACTCGCCCAAGACTGGACTGCGTCAAGGCTCGCCCCTGGACTCTCTCGGACTCACGACTGCCCAGGACTGCACTCGACTGCGTCTGTCGTGGAGTATTCGCCAAGACCAACTCAAACTCTCTTTATTCATTTTCAAAACTCTGACCAATTACAATGCAGTAAAAAGACTCTAGGGCGTAACCTTCAATCATAAAGCCAATCACACTAAGTACTGAATACGTCATATCTTTTGATTAATCGTTCACTACATTAATATCTATGGAATACCAACTGTCAGAATAGCGACGGTATCTTGTAATTAGTTCCAAATCACTGAGCCAAGTTCCGTCCAAAACTTCAAATAGGCCTACACGATGACAGACATAACACAGCAATTCGCTAATAATCAGTTAATTAAGTCGGTCAACAGATACGCAAAAACAAATTCATGACACATCCCTTCACCCAAACTGAGATATGCCTCTTGGCATAACACGTTCACAAATCAAAGATACCGTCAGCCACTCATCGTCATACGGGTTAAATACAATACTAATAAAAGGAATAAATCAAAAAGAGTAAAACACACTAATTAAGTACAATGATTATAAAGTCTAAATACAATGGTTATAAAGTCACAAATATCAACGGTTATAAATCAAAAACAAGGGAAAGGCTACCAAACGACTCACTTTTCTCAAAACGGTCCGCCGAGGGTAACCCTTCGCTGCACTGTCTCCATTACTAAGGTTACAAACTCTATATCAAAAGGTCAAAAAAAACTAAGGCGTGGCGGTGTAACCAAGCGATCAGCCAATCGCTGCAGTCGACAGCATGATCACGTGATTACCAGGGATGCGTCTCTCGGTTAAAGCATTGCAAAGCGGCAACTAATAAACAATGAATAAAAAAAAGCTATTAATCAAACTCCTGTCATATACGCTTATAAACTTCAACTGAACTTACAAGTCGTTAATCTAAACAAAAGTCATACGGCGTGGAAACAGAATGCTAAGACAAAGCTATCATAACACATTACTTCTCTGGCAATAAAGACGGGGAAAAGACTAAAACGATAAACACTACTAAGTTACATATAATCCTGTCAATCATGTACAAAAGCTTGCGTTATCAAACAATACATATATAAGCGCACCAAACTCCCATCCCAAAAAGACATTAAAAAACGTTACAAAGGCGCTCTCAACTCAAAAAAGCGTCAGAAGTATTCCGGAAACAACACATAAACAAAAACAACTCTTAAAACGTCGATATCTCTGTACATCGACAAATCTCAAAACTCTGAAAAAACTCATTGGGGCATCACTCTCCCCCTCATAATCCGTACTCATAAACTCATTAAAACACTATAAACTTCATAAGACTCAAAACACTGTGTTGCAAATACTTGTCCACTGAAACGCGCTTAAATCGTTATAAAGGACCTCGAACGTCACTAAATATCATCTCAAAACAAAGATCTGGGCGCTTACATAACATACAATTCGATATCACAAAAAAAACGGTAAAAACGATAGGAAAAGCAAGCAATACATTACATTACTGAGCAATAGGGTTAGGGTTGTGGAAAAGAGTTCAACGTCCTTGAGTTACACAGTGTCAGTTACAGTGTCCAACGAGCGGTTCTCTAAGCAATACAAAGATAGCTAAAGTCAAAGTCTATAAGCGTCTCTTCTCTTGTCGTCGCGTTAGTCCGGGTCGTTCTTTCATCTTCTTGTCTTTAATGTCGCTCAATTCTTAATTATACAGTCCTATCCGGTACTCATCCTTCATAAGGGGTTCAGAGGTCTTCATCTCTTCAGCGTTGTACATCGGTGCCATACTGTTAACGGTGTTAGTCGTCAAGCGCGGTTTCGTCTCTGCCATGGAGCAGTTAGTTCGGTTCGCAAGAAAGACACATCTTCGTCATTTCACTTTTCTTCACAGGATGTCAATGTGTGTTAAACACCTGCCCGGGTTCATCCAAAACGTATCAGGGGGAAAATCTCTTTCTCTCGGGTTCTCCACACTTTCAGGGGGGAAACTCGTCTCGTCTCTCTATCTCGTCCCCTTGAGGTACGGGATCGGGAAAGTCACTTTAACTTTACAGTCAAATAAGGCACACACAACGAAATACGTTTCAGCTCTCGTCTTAGTCGGTCAATCGAGCACTCTATAAGACACAGCGCCCTGGGGAAAAAATCCCCAAGACTCTCGCAAGGCTGACCCAAGACTCGCCCAAGACTGGACTGCGTCAAGGCTCGCCCCTGGACTCTCTCGGACTCACGACTGCCCAGGACTGCACTCGACTGCGTCTGTCGTGGAGTATTCGCCAAGACCAACTCAAACTCTCTTTATTCATTTTCAAAACTCTGACCAATTACAATGCAGTAAAAAGACTCTAGGGCGTAACCTTCAATCATAAAGCCAATCACACTAAGTACTGAATACGTCATATCTTTTGATTAATCGTTCACTACATTAATATCTATGGAATACCAACTGTCAGAATAGCGACGGTATCTTGTAATTAGTTCCAAATCACTGAGCCAAGTTCCGTCCAAAACTTCAAATAGGCCTACACGATGACAGACATAACACAGCAATTCGCTAATAATCAGTTAATTAAGTCGGTCAACAGATACGCAAAAACAAATTCATGACAGTAGCAATGAACATCTTATGCGTACCAATAGTGGAAGGCGTGTCCACAATCAATGTCTCGTATTATGCAACGTTACGTTGAATGATTCTGTGCCACAATCGACATTTATTCATAAGTTACATATGTATGTATTTATTATGATTTAACTGATTTAACTTAATGCCTAATAACACCATATAAAGATACAGTGAAAAATCAATAACGTATCTAAGATATTAGACAAGAAATCGCTCCTAAATGCCCGTTTTCAATGTCGGATCAACCAATCGGCAGAATGATAATATAATGTCAACAGGCGTTTTGATTAAATGAATGAGTTGTATGATCGGTTTATTTAATCGTTTTCGTCGGATGTTTGTGTTGATCTCTTCCACTGGAGCTCTAATAATTAGTTTAAGCACGCATTCTTAGGAACGCTGATGCACGATCTCTATGATTGCTGTACAAAGGTTGGCCTGAATTATTTGGAAATGTCGTCATGGTTACAGTTTCTGATGCTATGGTATTGTATGTTCATTAGCATACTCATGGTGTTTTCAATGTTAAAATGGTGGTTGTTGTGAGTCTTTCCGCTGCAGAAGTTTGTGTAAATGAACATAAATGTCACAGATATGTGATATGCATTTTTCAGAAAATGGTTTTCAATTGTATTAAAAATTGAAATCCATTAAATTTAGTAACGTCTTTCAAGGTATTCATTGGACGAGAGCATATTAATATTTTGTGAAATAGTGTTTATTACCATCTGTCACCTCGTGTTTCGATCTCCGCATTGGACCACTTTTGACGTGACATGCCCATGTCGTCTGCAATTGAATATTCCCGCTTGTTTTCACACTAGTGATGCGTCATGCAGGGACACCGGTAGAATGGTAATACTTAATACACTTGTACATTTCTCATTTACTATTTCCAACGTCAAAATTCAAATAGTAATTTCTATAGTAAAGGTAATATTCCAGTCTAATGTTTTGTCAGCAGCATGTCAATGTTAACCACTTTTTTTGTGAAAATATGACCCATACATAACCTAAATATCTCATTTTCGTTTATCGTGTTAGTCGCGATTTTTACTGATATATCCTATGCGAGACTTTTCTGCACAAGAAACGCATGAATATTACTGGGGTATCCATAGTATACCCTTTTACTAATATTCACCCAAACGGAGGTGAATATAAAACACCAACTACCAGCAAGATGTTGTCATGACTATTGTCTCTCTGATGTGACAATTATTCACTGCAGCTAAAATGAATGACTATCCCGCCAGTGTGACAAATCATCATATACACATATGAGAGATAATAATTGTTTTATCATCTCGAATAAACTCGAAAACATACTGCATAGTTTTTTTTTGTTTTGTTTTTTTGCAAACGTACTTTAATTTATGTAGAGTTTCTAAAACAAGCACGGTCTTGCAAAAGTGTTGGGAAAATAAATAACCTCGGCTTTATTTATATTATACTAAAGTATTAAAACTTCTGTGTTTAGGTCTTCTCACTCATAAGCTTAATAGTACCGCATATGAAAATTAAAAAAAAAATTTGGTTTATAACACGATCTGAATCCTACTTCAAGTCAATTAATTTTCCTTCGTGTTCAGTGCTGAGCTTCTTTGCTAAATACAACAGCAAATATTCTATTTTATTTTATTTTATTTTATTTTATTTTATTTTATTTTATTTTATTTTATTTTATTTTATTTTATTTTATTTTATTTTATTTTATTTTATTTTATTTTATTTTATTTTATTTTATTTTATTTTATTTTATTTTATTGAATTCATCAACTCCAGTTATAGTTATATAGTGAATTAGTTTCTCTTATGTCACGAAATGATTTAATGCTACAATTAAACCTAATTATGTCCCTTTTTTGTATTTCAATTCATAACACGCCCAATTAAACATCGAAAGATATAAACCTTAAGGTATATGTCGTGAAGTAGTTCACTAAGTAATGAAAGTATATTGTCTGAAACGTCTATTTATGTTGAATAATATCAAGCCTGCGATTACCATATTCCATAATCTGAATGTTCTTCGTAAGAAATGATATCTATATTATGATATCTATATTTAATAATAGTCAACATCGTATAATTATCAGATATTGAGTGATCTGAACAATATTTGCTTCTGTCATCATCTCCCTGTGCAACATACACAGAATTGATACATGATATTTAGATATAACGATATACTCTCACATGAACAGGTAGATTGAGCCAGAGCAGCACAATCAGGTATCATTCTTGTCAACAAGGAGATTATAATTTCATCACACAGTGAATAATGAAGCAGTGAATCTAGTGTTGGTGTACCATATTTTTAAATACATGTTTCTGTAAACGAGCTTGCAAAGGAGCATATTCTCAAAAAATGTTTTAGTTCTCATGCTAGCGAATTATGGTTTTGTGTTGACGTACTATATTAGCCAACTTTGTTCGCCAATAGCAGAACGTTAACTTTGCCAAAACTAAAATAAAGTGCAACTGTGTCAAAAGCTTAAAAGGCATACACGAACAACATTTTATTTTGGCAGATTTTCTCTTCTCAACCTATGTCAGTTACTGCTCTTCTGTGAATCAGCGATTAAATTCTTGTGTTACTTGAATTTGTTGTTCCGTTTTATTGGATGGATGAGTACACCAGTATCATCAGGCATCCCGGTATTGCGTCATTACTCCTCCATGACCTATCACTATATGGATACTCCTGCTTTAGTAATGATAAACTTCTGATTATGTGTGTAACCTCAGTGGACGATATCCGATTAATATACTGCAAATTAGATCAATTTCCCACTATATTTTGTTCATGTGCTATGTTACCCATCCCGCAACATTGGCGTGACAGCCATATTTTATATTAATGTTTACACGTCATAATATTTGAAATAAAATAGCGTTGAACATCCTGCTCACCCATTTCCAGGCAGACCTTCACAAATGCCGAAGGCCTGAGAATTGGTAAAGCCAAGGCACAGTTTGAAACACAATCTGAGTCAGAAATACATCACGGATTCAGTGTATTTGATGTGTCAGCTATTCTTTTGGTAGTTCATCAAGTAGAACTTCTAGAGATGACAGATTACTTCAGATGCTACATTGATAGAAAACTATATGTTTGTGATGTATATCCTATCTTTGATCAATATACAAACTTAAGCACACATAATATACCAGATTGCTGGTTGAACTGCAGAGACAAGAACGGTAAATCTCTTGAGTCTGCACACACTTCTTCCTCCACACAAGGTCATTACAACAGATTTTTAGTAAAAACAGTTGATTTTCGTATATTCTGCATAGATTAATCAATAATAAGATCTTTGGCAAGGTTATAAACACATAACAACGAGGTTGTTATTACTGACGGTAGAATTACCAAGATAGGTCATAGGACATATGTATCATCTGATACATCGCTATTTCGAGCCACATCTTAGAAACCATATATTAATGGAAACCCATAAGGTAATTGATGCACAAGCCTGCTATAATCTTGTATGTTATTTTGATATTTAGAATGTTATTAGTTTCGAAGGTTATCAAGTGTCATTACATGTTGATCTCCATGCATTCTGACCTGTTATAACAACACAGGTCACAAAAAGCTTTTATGGACATACCTAACAACAAGTAAGTCAGAGGCAAGACAGAAATCAAAGGTGAACAATGTTGAAAAACATACATCAAAACCAAAGCTTGATTCACTAAAGTGTTGAGTATGTGTACATTTAGAAGTTCGGAAGTATTTAAACATTACCATTAAATCCATTAAATTAATTGGTTGTGTAATTAAATTTCCAAAGTACTGTTGAAAATACTAATACATGATGGCAGAGAGCTTGCTCCTACATACATGTTGATTCGCATCGAAGAGATGACGTGCAAATACAAAGCTAACAATTATGCTGTGGCTATCACCTGTTAAAATAAGATGGCAGTCAATACGGGATATGTGTTGCAGAGATGGGTGGTGAGCTATTCCTTGATAGATTAACATGATCATCAATATAATTTATTTTTTTGAAATTTACAAATTACACTGTATGTATTTTCTGATTAATTTGTATCAATTACCCGAATGGTTCATCAATTCATTTGTCTTTGTCATGTATTTTATGCAAAATATTCATTATTTGATAATTATACAGTGCTGACCATTAATATAATTTATGTTAATAGTTACGATATTTACATAAACTATTGTTCAGCTGATTCCACTTTGTAGATAAGGGGCATATTACCGTTCCAGCTAAGCAATTATGACGGCCATTTTATATCCATAAAAATACTGAATCATGCAGGCATTCGACATAGAAGTAACAGCAGAACCTTCCAGTATTTAAAAAAATACTGCTTTCATCTTTAACTTTAAAGTCTCGAAGAGAAATCAATAGTATATTAATATCTTGAGTTTATATAAATAATGAATCTTCAAATAATTGTTGCATGTTATATCGCTAACAATTGTTAGTTGGAGGCGGGGATTCTAACATTAGATGTTGCTGGCGACGCGGCTGGAAACTCGTACATGTGATAAATAGGATATCAACATAATGATCGTGTATACAAAAAAAATTTAACTCGTATAGTGATGTTCATAATTTTTTTGCCAAATGCTCGGAAGATATTAGACAGTCACTCTACGAATATCCTCGACATAATGCTTCTTTTTTACAACATCAGAGAAAAATATAACATAATCAGACACTATATTGAATTATTCTGCTCTAAACTCAAAATCAAATGCGCATTAATAGAAGGTTATAACAAATAATATGGCGAAGTAAGCTGTTTTTAGTGTGTTTGTGGACAAGGTCCGGGCGCGGTCGTGGTTATTCTATATTGGATGTACTATATATTCTGTTTTACCAGCGATATGTATTATCACAAATTCACAAACTAATTACCATAATTGTTGTAGCATGCCTGCATCACCACCATAATATATTGAATCAAACGCCGAAAATCATCAAATTACGAAACCCTGGAAATTATACAACTTGCATGGCGGCATGTTTTCAGTAGATTTTTTTTCGCGGTGATTTCTTGTTGCTAAATAATGTGTTTGTTGTGTTCGGCACACATTCTGGGTCATTGCTCAGTTACATTCCATCAGTGCGTAGCGTCATTAGCTATACAATCCCTAGTGCGGCGTCGAGTACCTAAACTACGTGAACGAGACTTAATCAGATAACTGTACGCTCAGTTTATTATGTGGCGTTAAGTGTTAGGAGACAATTTTTATAGCTGACAACTCTTAAGTAGATCCTCTCATTATAATTTTATTCAAAAAATACCTCGACAACAATGGTCGTATTGAAAATAGTCTTCACTACTCAACAGAAAGAGCGCTACGCAGCGCTGATCATTGATTTTTGTAAAGCGTTAGTCTTGTTTTAATTATGCATAAGACATGCAAGGCTTGATTTTCTGTTATCGTTAACGGCAGATAAACTGCACTCTTTATGTGTCATTAAACAAAAATCCTATAGGCAGAGAGAATGGTTTAGTGATCCTGAATAAAATGCAAACAAATGCATGGTGATATAAACGATATACAGTACATTGAAGTAGTTCATGTAGTTTAGTTTCTTCAAGTTTTTAATATCCTAAATATTGAAGTTAGTTAAAAGATATTGGGCGTCTGACTCGACTGGTTAGTTTATTTTTTATTCACAATCGTGTATTCGTTCATTTATTTTGATCGGTTACATGCGTAACGTTCGGAATCGAAGATATCGATTTCAATGAACAAACTGGAATGTTAAATATAAATGTCAAGGTTTAATTGCATGATTTGTTATAATGCGGCAATTCATGAAAAACTCCGTTAGAAACTCTGAAAATGGCTCAGGAAACGCTGATAAGTTGGAATAAATGATTTGTTTCCGTTTTACAGACTGCGATTGTGAATGTACCATTGCCTAAACAATGCGCTCGTATAATAATCTGACCTATTATTAATCAGTGAACCTCGCGGATAAATACGACAATTTGACTAACTACCCAAATCCAGTGAACGTACAGAATAAAGTAAGTACCCAAAATGACGTATTTCTCAGGTACTCAAACAATGAACCCCCGTAAAGCACACTTCAATATATCCCTCATTTGGCACATTTCTTTTTCTCCTTTTATGGGTCAAACTCTGAAATCTTCGCCTTGGAGATATATGTATTTTAAATCTTGTTATCCATGCCATGCACATGGACGACTTAATCCATTGCGCTGAACCGTATGTATTAACTTTATTCCAGTGATGTTTTGTAAACACGCCGCGACTCGAGGGTAGTATTAGTCACAAAGAGTACTAATTGAAATGAATATTTTATGGTTATAACCAAGTTTTAAATCAAATCATGAAGTTACATGGTATCTCATTGAAACGATTTACCTCCATTTCAGCGGATTACCTAGCTACAATTTAGATATTGATAGATAAACACTCACATAGGATCAGTTACATTTCATTTGTGTAATGAGTACAAATTGTGACACAGTTGTAATAATAATTCAACATGTATTTTTCAGGTTGTATATGCTTTTATATAACATATATGTTAGATACAACCTCGTGCCTATAAAAGTATTTAATTCTGAGATGTCACATTACTATGCTATAAGTGCTACAGCGCTTTGAAAATCCAATATTAAGCATTTCAATACAATGTATTAAAAAACATTATGTATAATGTTTTAATCAATATACAAGTTTTAAGAATATAATCCTATTTACCATAGCCAGATTTGTCGTTAATTATTATTATCATATAAGGTTATTACGTCGATACCTCAAACTATGCACGAAGACAGTACAGCGGCAGTGTCGACCGACGCGCAGCGGAGGTCGATGCAACAGCGTACTGTCTGAGTGCATACTTTGAGGTATCTTCGTAATAACCTTATTATTATACATCTTTTCCTTCTAAAGATACATCACGGGAATGCCGAAATCCAAAAAGTTTAGAAAAGAATCAGCAAACTTCTTTGTATGGAGTCCGGTCAAACCCATGGTGGCAGCCATGTTTGTTTTTATTATTAGAGAACGCTTAAACGCGCGTAATCATTCCATACTTGGAATTCGTATTTCCTAATATGGTAGAATGAAACTACATTGTATTACTACAAGCTATATGGCTAAACCCTTATCTAATATTCGTTACAAGGACAATCTGCCTAGTGAGTTCTATTCAGAATTAGGGCGGTGTCGTGACAATATTTTAGGTCATTAATGTAAACTAAACCTTACGTTGAAAAAAAACAAACATTTTTTATTATAGCCTATAGTGATGTATCGAGTTGAGTTTCATACAGTGGTATTGTCTGAATCCTTGGGACATATGTTGAATGGCTTCATTAATCATGTCGGCATAAAAAAAAATTCTCGAAAGTAGAAAACTGAAAAGTCATCATTTTTTTTCCAAATTCATACAATGACCTGCAGCATTTGCAATACAAGATTCGTGTGCTTCATTGATGTTATAATTTAATGAAATCGTAGTAGCAGTAGCTTGAATATTCCGTTAATGTTTTTATGATTCTGTATTACAAATTTTGTTACTTGGTATCGACCAAAATAAAAATAATTGCACAACCGGCTATACGAAATATCTATTTTTGTTATTTGTGGCACAAACGTGACGCATTCACTGAACTTGATGCTATGTAGCATTAAATCGAATATGGTAATTTTAGGTGTAAAATGGCTCTGGGCTAAGTTAATACGACAGCAGCTGTTTGCATTGAGCAGCATTGAGTATGTGTAAGACAGGTAATGTAGACGGATGGATGTATGTTCATGTGATGCTGTGTTAGTGCAGGTAGGTGAGAACATTGTAGTTTAAACTTCAATATGGCTAGGTATACGTATAGACTGAACCGGTTTATATTCATATATTTGTTTACAAACAAAGAATGTAATCTAATAATTCGAATCTCGTAGTTTCATCTCAGGTAGTTAATCGATATTGTGGTGGTACAGAGCTTTTTTTCATAAAGCAGTTTGCCGAAATACCATTACATGGAAATCACTAGATTGTGTTGCGTTTCGTACCCGCTTTATTGTTGTATGTGAGTTATAACGATGGTTGCGTACAACAGGCCACTATATATAAAAAAAAAACACGAATACGCCAATTGCATCTAGACTCACCAACGGACGAACAAGCAATTCGATTTAACGTGTGTTGACGTTATGTAGCTTGACAAGTGTGAATTTGTATTGGACTGCCAAGATGCGTGGCATACATGGACATACCCGGAAGCGTTTAATTTGTCTCCACTTCAGACAGCTTCTGCTATTGACGTTAGTGACAAGTTCGTTAACTCCATGAACTTAAAACATTGTCCTTTCGATCATACATTGTGTAACTATATTATTTCATGCACATCGACTGCCTTTAAGATTTGAAAATATGTATTTACTCTCATTGGATTCATTCTCATATTAAAAAAGTTCGTTTTCCACAATAATTATCAGAACCGACTCGTCGTATAAGGAAATATTCTTATTTCCGGCCTGAACTATTGTTGTTATTACAACAAGTAGGCTATCTTAAATCTAGACCACAGTGTGTGATGATATTGTGGTTGTATTTAGATGCATGGCGTTCTAAGAATTGGTAATCAAACTAATATGTATACACATCAATACATACATTGAAATGATCGCCCAGGTTCATCCACACCACAGTACACATGTGAAGATATTTTATTCGAGACTGATCCACATTTTACTCAATGTTATCATAATCTTCATTCAGCAAGGTTATTCGAGCCGTTCGCTTCTAGTTGCAGGCGCTATCATTTCAACTTACTTTCCATGCGAACGAGCACACATATATTACAACATGGAACATGGGCTTCGATCTCAAGATCATGGCAAGCGCCTCGCGGCTGCAGGCAGATGCTACCCACAAAGCCACTCTCACTGACCAATAAATTAGTTTGAAATGGCGCATAGCGAATATCGCCCACAGTGACTAGATCGTAAGAGCGGCATGTAAGAAGTTATTCGTCATGAAGAAATAGCGTCGCGTAAAAAAAGGAATAAATGTAAAACTCGTGTAACGCATAACAAACTTGTAGTATACAACTGTATAAGATATGACGAGTCAGAGGTTAACATTATCACAGTCTCAAATATTTCTAAAAGAAAAATAAATGTTAAAAATAGTATTGGATTGTCACACATTCTATGCGAATATGCATATTTTAATATCTTAGGTAACTCGACATGGATGGATATCGATCATATTATCATTCAGTCTGCTTTGAGCTTGATGCACCAAATGCCTAATGCTATTGGTGGATTTGATAGATACAAGTGACAGCAAATTCATCAACTGTTTTTTTGGAGAACGAGTGATGGGGTGGAGTTAGAATGCAGTTACGTTAAATAACGATCTTCTTAACAATCAGTTGTCAACAATGACAACCCGAAAAAAAAGCATTGTTTACCAACCAGTTGTCGGCAGCAGCGGTCAATATTAATAAAATTATAAACTGATAAAAGGCAGCACTGTAAGATCTTTTTGTAGAGTTTAAAATGACAACATTCAGAACATTCTCTATTCGAGCAGTTATAATGGTTCACTTGTATGGCGGACGTGTTTGTCCCCGAGGTAAGTCGTAACTAGCTAGCTCGCTCTGACCAAGAATATACTAGGCTGTAGTTGTGTGTACAATTATATTGTATACGTTTTTTTTATGACGTCGGAGATTCAAATTGCCCGTGTTCAACTTGTCATTGTAAGTGCGCATTCACTACACGATATATCAAGATTGTCCTTTTTGGGTCAGTACGTTGTGGCGTGATTCGTATCGCGTCTGCTTAAACTGACGAGGCGCATTTTCCGAGTTTGAGTTTCGTGATTTATGCTAATATGCCCGTATATGTGTCTGTTATTTCGATTGTATGTGATGTTGGTAGGTGTATACAAGCTATAGGTGAGGAAATGACATTTTAGCAGTCGCAATGTCTGTATATAATGCGTGCTTAGAAACAAAAATAGCCTACTAGAGCCTCTCAAAGCCAAATAAAATGAAATAAAACATGTTGCTGGTTAAATGAATAATTCAATCCAACCTACATACATTTACAATATACAAGAAGTCATACAAATACCTTGATGGAATAAAAAGATG
This sequence comes from Saccoglossus kowalevskii, assembly GCF_978046115.1. Lineage (NCBI taxonomy): Eukaryota > Metazoa > Hemichordata > Enteropneusta > Harrimaniidae > Saccoglossus > Saccoglossus kowalevskii. The sequence continues at coordinate 21,337,334 of NC_140644.1, forward strand.
TACTGAATATCGTTATATGACGTCTTACATATACTGTGCCAAATTCAGCGCTAAGAACTATGCAGTGTGAAGACTACGGACAGACTTGAACACACGTGTTGAGTTGGATATATTGTTGTATAATAATCACCAGGTTATGTACGATACCTTGGTTAGTTTATTGATTTGTTTGAGGTAACCTACCGGGAAAGCTTCCGAACAATCATCAGATCATACCGTCAACAAGATCGTTGCTTATCGCTAGATTAAAACTATTTATATAAGTCACAACTCGGTTAAAGTAATATCCAATGTCCTGCGTCCATTTCAACGATAATCAGAACAATATGAATCAAAATGCTCGTGACTTTGCGCAACAGTAGAAACTGCGCGGGCGCAGAAGCTTATATTACTAAAGCTAATATTGAAAGATATGCGCGAATGTAATAAGCTGATAGAACTATGATTTATTGTGTAATTGATAGTATGAACTGCGTTCAACCCAACAAATCATTATTGTAATAACAACTTGATCATATATATTGTACATTAAAAAGACCGTTCACCAGTCATTGAATTACCATGGCGTGTACATCCCCTGTCAACTACAAAGTATTCCGCGAACCTACGACAATACCACACGTGTATGAGTGTTATAACCTCTAGTTCTTCCACGTGAAATGCATTATATCACTTCTTGTTAATAATGTAACAATATATTTTATGTTTTTCTTGTGCGAAATGCATTACTTTATTTATACATATAATACGATATTCAACATAAAAATATTACTTTTGAAAACTAACACTTACATATTACATGATTAAGTTGGAATTTCCTTAAAAACTCGCTCACGCGTCTTTCAAGGTCTAATTATACGCAATTTACATATACAATAATGTCTTGGAACATTCTAGTAAAAATACACGAGTATTTGCACGTAAGTACACACACTCAATGTTATGAGTAAATACTGAAAACTCCGTAGTACATTGTAGTGACATGCACGCATGTACTAATTGTATTAACAATTATATTCCAGCCATGAGAATTATTTTAGCTCGACATTGGCAGTCATTTATCGGAGCTGCAAAACTTGTTTGTAGCTCCCACAGACGACATAATCCTAGATATCGGTCGTACTACTCAGATGTACTACTCAGCAATGAAACGATGACAAATTCGGATCGGAAGTCCGAACTGCAGGGGGTTATATTGATAACCAGATTAGAGAAAATATACTATTGTATGAGCGTATTGCCATTGTGTATATTATATGTGATAATATGGTGTAAAAAGGTAAAGGAATATAACCACAATTACACCTTTTATCAGAAGAAGAATACCTTAAAGGTATACTGTAAAATACAGTATTTTAGCTGGAATCCATTTTCGCTGAAATGACATTTTGGGTTTTTTGTATGGAATTTATTTTCACTGATTTTTGACGAGTTGAATGTAAAATATAGGAAAAGGGTATATTCACTGAATTTTATTTTCACTGAATCATTCCTTCAGTAATACAGAATATCGTATATAAAACGTATGTCACTGCTCTATTGCTCACTAGTCGAATTGCTTTGTTTTTGAACCCAATAACGGTAGTGATCAAACCACATATCGTAATGCCAACCATATAATGCATTTATCGTGTTATAAAAATGAAATTTACCTGTATATCTCATAAATACCAGAGCGTTATATGAGAACAAATGTATATGTACAAAGTCATTTTAACACATCGTTACACTCGTTCTCTGTTTACAACATGTTGTCCAGAGTACACATTGCTGTTTAAGTTTAGCAATTTAGTGATTGCGAAATAACAAACAATTAAATACAAAATTGAAATCAAGCTGAACGGCGTTTTGTCTCATGCCTCCGCCATTGTATCACTGTACCTCGATCAACAGGAATTCGTCAAAACATAATAACCGAATTTATAAAAGAACACATGTTTAGTACCTGCTTGAACATGTTGATAACATATGTAATTGTTTAATTTCAGATACTACGTGATTCACAACCCAATGAAACCACGGCTAACAAAGAGAAAAGTGTTAATAATTGCTGCGCTGACGTGGGTTGTCTCTTTCATTGTCTCTATACCAACTCCAATGAATACGATAACATCCAGAGGATTCGACAAGGACGGCAACGAAATTATATATTGCGCAGAGTATTGGTCAAATCGTACGGCATCGCGCTCATATATGCTGTTTCTGAGTATTTTCGAATACGTGATACCTATGGTCGCCATGATTGTTGCATACTCCAAGATTGTACGCAAGGTGTGGTTCCGGGGTACACCGGGTAATGCCACGCATCGTCAGCGAGACAGTGTGATAGAAAGTAGGAAGAAAACCATTCGCATGTTGATGATTGTGGTAACGTCGTTTGGCTTATCTTGGGGCCCTTATTACGCATACAACATCAGTGTTCACTTTCACGAAGATGAATGGTTTGAAAACGATTACAACATGACTGGGTTCTATGTTGTGGAGGTGATAGCTATGAGTAACTGCGTCATGAACAGTGTTGTGTTTTTTCTTATGAATGAAAATTTCAGAAGAGAATGCCTGAACTTGTTAGCCAAAGTGCATTGCATCAAAGTAACATTTCAGATAACGACAACAACTAATATAAGCCTCACAAGGAATGGAACACGCACCACGGTTCGTGTAGTGGCACCACCGGAAACTAATGTATGAAAGACGAAAACAGTGAAACATTTTAAAATTGAATATAAAATATCACTTGTGGTGTAGTGGTTGGAGCATTCAAATCAAATTGAATTCGAATCCCTGGATTTCTCCCTTACCTTGTGTCGGTTCGCCGCAGACTCAATGGGAAGGGTAAACCGATTTACAGTCAATTCTACCTAAACCATTTTGTACTAAGTTACTTGTAACCACATGCCATAAAGTTCACCTCGTCCCGAGTCACTTCCTACCACATGGTCAAGTTAGACTGAGTCACAAAAAGTCACATTGCACCACATGGTCTCTTCGTACCACTCATGTGCAATGTTGTTTGTACGGTCTTACCGATTACTAACACTTACTAAACACGCCCACAGACGTTTATATTAGCTTTTCGTTACCTGAATATGTTTTAATAACTTAATCATTGTTTACATTTATTTATTTAATTATTTAACTTAAACCCGAGTTGTTTGTTTTTCTGGCAAGACGTTTAGTCGGTTGTTAGGTTGATTACTCTTGATATTGTTGGCTGCTGTACCTTGCGGGAAAAAAATATTCGTTACATATAATACTGACTTTTGTACCGATGAAACAAATTATTAGGCAATGAACTTAGTGTTGCCAATATTTGACGTGTTTGAACTATCTGATAAAACACAAAATAGCCGTTGTTTTAACTGATTTAGCGCAACGACCATTGAATGTTTTTAACTGTAGCGTGTTATCAGATGGCAAAGATGTGTTCTGGCGTCGCCTCTATGGAGAATCAGTTACGTTAGGTTATCTCTTCGGTATGTAACGTAGGTGAAGAAACACATTTAAGGTAGAGATGCAGTTTATTTGTGAATTTCAATCAAAAATAGTTTTTTATATAGATGTTTATCTAAAGAACATTCTGTGAAAATTTAACCAATGTATTCTTATTGGAACACCGTTAAAATTGCTGTTTATTTTCTGGTTAAAAATAAAAAAAAACACTCACACGTGGCAATGTTTATGTCCAATTGCCTAATTTGGATGAGCAATCAAATAATTGATTGACAATATGCAAATCGAGATTGTACGGGTCATAGTTCATTCAATTCACGCGCATGTGCAATTATTCTCAAATCAGTTCTCGCTCGCTAGCAAACCAAACATTATATTTCCTCAGCGTTTTTTCCTAATGTTTATCATTACATTATGCGTGGTGTGAAAAGAAAGAGAGGTAGAAAGAAGATTCAGATGATTTTTATGTCGGAAGAGGCAAAAGCTACACTAAAGGCATCAGCCCGCCGAACGAAAAACAAAATCGATGTGAGCGTACAAACGTGACTTTCCCTGAAGTCGTGAATCCGAGTTTCTGATTGACTGAGAAATATTATTTTTAAATAATTGTTCTCAAAAAATAAACTGAGCATGTGAAGAATAATTTAACATTGTTTACAGTGATAACAGCTCATTGTCGAAACGAAGCTTACCCGTTTACGCTAGTTACAATAAACATCAGACTCTTGAATAGGCGTCAATGACTACGGTAAAACTTAGACTCTATTTTAGGCATCAGGAATGATTGAACTGTCCGAAAATGACGCCAAAATACACCTTAAAAGTCCCATTTCATTTTTTTCTAAATCCCATCCCGAATTTACGGCAGAATCTGGTCCCTCAAATAAGGGACACGTGAGCTTTGATTCTAACCGGATATATTGCACTGGGTCGGGGAGATACAAACTTTCGTGTATCTTTTGTCCAATGGGTACTTCGATCATTCGCAAGTTTTACTAGGTGGTGCGAGACAGCTTTGTATGCAACCGGGCGAACTCCGTTTAATTCAGTGAAGCAAACAACTGACAATGCTAAAATAAATTGCAGAGGTACGCTAAAATTAATTGAAAACAAGCAAATAATTTCAATGAAAAATAAATCACAGAGAAAGGTAACTTGATACATTATAACAACTCTTTTGACGCGCTGACCGCTTCTCCGCGTCTGATGTTTTGTTTTCCTTGTCATAATACTTACTGATTGATGATTTTTTTTTGATTTTTGAGTTTTTTAGCCTGCAACTCGGCCACGACCTTTTCTTTTTCCGTGAAAATGGGGAAGTTTACGCCAATTTGACGTTTTTTTTAAACTAACGAAGCACACTGTTTAGCACTCCTATTTTTTTCATTTGCTGATTTATATTCAGAAAAATTTGACCGCTCGAAAATGCACCTTAATTTTGTAATTTTAAACCATGTCAGATTTCCAACACAAATTATTTAAAAACTGGTCGAAATTTTAAAACTTTTACGTTAGGAGCTGGAGCTCTCTTCTTGCAGGCGACCGTCGCCGGTAGTACAACATCATGTTTTGTACTTGCGTACGTACCGTGCGCTGATTATCTGCGACTGTCTTAGAAAATCCCTGAATAAAGCGTTACCAAAATCCGAAAAAATAAAAAATTGCCTCCTTAAAAAACGAACAGAATTCAAATATTTCTTTTAACAAATATGTTGCAGTGGGAAAATGGCATTGGAAACGCTGAACAAAACTTCTGTGTCTCGCGTTTCGATTCTAGGATTACGCGATTTTTCATTATTGTGCGTTCGCTTCCTGGAGTTGGTTCTCAATACTACATAAAAATCATCGAGGATAAATAATTTAATATCCAACTTTGTACTCTTCACGGTAAACCACAGGCTCTGAAATACTCGTAGATGTTTTATTGAAAATACATTGAAGAGAAGCCACGATGTTTTGATCGTGATAAAGGGTCACCTTCCTAGAACCGCCCCTGTTTAATATTTCATGAGATGACGTCATATTTACTGGGCATTGCCACGTGTTTTTGCCGACCCCATCAAAACACTGGTATGAATGACGTGTTTCTGATTTATATATTCAAGAGCAGTTGTGCTGGTCCAACGATTTTACGTAAAATGTCTATGTCTGTACGTTAACTTTCAATTTCAATAATCTAGAAAGTATGACAAAGCAGTAATTCCCGGTTTAACGTGCAAATATGCAAATTAGCCTTTTTCTCGTCTTTTATTTTTGGTGAATTTTTGGGTTTCAAATTAAAATAGATGATAGACGCTTTGACCATTTGCCTCGAAATTTTCACACATTATTGACAAGGTGTTCCCCCTTCAAAATGCGTCCGGACAGTTTATTACGGCGAGTGGAACAAAAATAACAAGTTCGCACTTGACATGGATATATAAATTATGCAAAAATAGAAAAGAGTGAACTTTGAGGTCATGCTGTGCGACTTTGAAAGCCTTTAGAGAGATGAGTGGACGCATTTGAATTAGTAGTATACCAAGGTATCCAGTGATGTAATTTTACCCACAAACGGACTTGAAGTTTTTAAGCTAATTTTTTTTAAACCACTTTTGCCCAAAAAAGCATATTTTTGACCCAAAATCAAAAACGCATTCTGGATATTTAAAATAAAGACAAGTTTTACAAAGTTTGTATAATAAGCTTTCAGAAAATATGTAACATGTTGGATATATAATACTATTTTCATTGTCTAATTACTCAATTAAAAAGCAAGCCAAATATACTGCATCTCTACCTTAAGTAAATACACTAACCAATCAAAGCACCAGTCCAAGATGGCGCTGTGATCCTGTTTTAATAGTGTGAAATTAGGCTTATATATCACCAGCATGGAAAGGTATTGATTGACCATAATTAAATGAATGATTGGTTGATGTTTTCAAGGGACTTGTGTTTTGAATTAATTAGTGTAACTGTTTTGTATTGGCCTATTATTATTCATCGAGATTTGTTTTCCGAATTCGAAGTACGACTTTTACTGTAAATAAGTATATGAAATATTTAGTGTTATTGTTGTAATCTTCCGAAAATCAATAACCCCTTGAATACCATCAGCTACCTTATTTGAAATTCAATCAACAAATTACTAATATATGTAATAGTATAACATAACAAATGCTCTTCGTGTTTCGAAATCCGTTCCAGCTTTTGATTCGTCAACATAAATTTGCATAAAGGTTTTGTAAGTGATTAACACGAGGTGGGAATGCTTTCATTCACTACTAATAATTTCCTCTTGACAAAATATAGGTGTTTGCATATGCATATGTAGTTTATACATGTGATTCATCAGGTTTTACAAATATCATATGCCTCAGTACTAATTGTCCTCATGGTTTTCGTTAAATGTGATCAATGTCGAATAGGAATTGGTGTTAGAAATTGAAAACAATGTTTTTTACTTTGCACTTGCATTCTACGAATAGTGCAATAGACACCAGCTTTGTGGAAATGCGCACTATTCACAACACCTACTCTCAGCAATGTACATTGAATGTTTATATATACTTTAAAATAAACTGTAAGAATAAAATTGATTATATTCCGTGTTTGAGTGATGTATGCCTTACACGACAGGAGAACATAACAATTACATTATAACCAGAATATCCAGGTTGCATGATAATTATTATTCTAACGTGGCTGGGCTATTTGGAACAAATTAAATTACCGGTAGCTAACCAGTTTCCATATGAAATACTAAAAGGAATATAATCTGACTAGTTAAATAGAACGGTAAATGTGGTTAATGGTTATACAGCTAATGGTGATTTTTAAGAGACCAAAAGTCTTATAGTGCGCAGACCACGAACACCAGTTTTCTATCTATTGCCCAAGATTCATAAGGTGAACAATCCTGGTAGACCCAATGATTCGGCGTGAAGTTACGTCACAGCCTACATATATTCGGGATACAAGTGATGCGCTTAGTAAACTAGAGTTATTTTGTTTCATTCCGGATAAACATAGATTTTTATTTTCTATGTGTGTAAAATCACTGTATACATCTATTCCGCACATTGATGGGCTATTGGATATACAACATTATTTTTAAAAAGGGGCAGTTAAGGATCCTCCACGTGTGTGTTGGCACGTCTAGCGGAATTAGTTTTGAACGGTAACTGTTTTTCTTTGTGATTTGTGATTCTATTTTATAGTTGTGCGTGTTTTTACATTCTTATGTTCTACCTATACGTTTAACATTTACTTCTATCGATAAAGAGCCATTGCTCGAAACGCCTAGCTATTTTTAGTAGTTATTTAGGGCTACGATTACCAAATATTATCTACTATATATCATAACCTGACCATGAACAGGTGGTGAAGATTTGCAAAGGATACACGTCACGATACACAGGATATTTGACAAACGAGTACGCCAGTACGGTTCATTCGTGGTTCATTCTTGACTGTGTGCTATTTTTGTAATTTAGTCTACCTGATGAGTTGACAATGTTACAGGTTAACCACCGACCCACATGTAATGGTGAGCGACACTTGGGACTAATTATATTGTAGAGGTGCATAACATAACAACAAGCAACACGGGATTTGAACGTGCTAACCATTGAGGCGAATTGTATGACCTGAAAGGTCAGCCGTTACAGAACACGTCCCTACAGTAACGAGATGGAATGCACATGCCCGAATCACATGCAACGTAGTATTTTACTACACACATAGAAAGCCATGCGTTCAATGCTCAGTACAAGGCACTCAGCTTATGATTGCCTCGCGGACAATGTTGTTCACTAGCAGAGACATCCTGCTGAAAAAATGTGAATTATTAATTTAACACAGTCAGTGTATGTGTATAATTACCGGGGTGAGTCTTACAATATCAACAATGCTCGCAATATTCAATCAATTATTTCAGAGTGGCTAGCCTTAATAGGTACCATAGGGATCACAGTGCATTTGACTGATACTATTGCAAGTTTTTTTTTCATATTTATGCAAAATATTTTCAATGTCTTTTTTCTTCTAATGATATCGTGATTGAATTCAAGTTATGAATGTTCATTCGAAAAATGCCCTCAGCGGTATTATTGACAGCAGAACTACAAAGACATGCCATTGACAATATGGGAATGTAGTCCCATAGTATATTTTAAATGTTATGATATGTTATAATGAGAAAAACAAACATGAAAATATTTCAATGAAAGTTTGCATCCCGATCTCGTATGCGAGATTACGTAACCTTAAAACGACAGAAACTAGTATTGTTACTAGTGTTATTGTTGTTAGATACTTCATACTGTAGACCCTATTGGTTTTTGCTTCATACTAAAACTAGTAAATGTGGCTGTTTCACTAAACGAATGTTCAGATGTATGGTGCAAGAACATTGCATTTTAGTTCAGTTCACGTTATAAATTTTCGCCCATGCTTCATCTTTGAGAAGATGGGATCATTTAATAAACACACAAAATATTACTAGGTTAACAAGTAGGCGATTGTGTCGGGGGGGGGGGGGTAAATATATATAACCTACTTAGTATAGATGACTGTGACTGTTACTATTACGAAGAGTGCATCGAAAGCAAGTACAGAACGGAATCCTGATTGCATGCCATCTCTTGTCAAAAGTCGCGGATTACATGGACCCACGTGATCAAATACGTCACACGAGGAAGCTATATATACCAGGCTTGTATTCATAAGAATGAATACCCCGCAGCAGTGCATTGTAATTACCTCAAGTCAGGTTCCATCTAAAACTATGTATGTTCTACCGGGTATCTATACTCGATGCTTGGGAATGACTAAGACGGTACATTTAAGGGTCCTGCGGTGTTTACGTAATAATTCGGAATGGGGGTTTACATAAGTCCAAGAGCAAAATAGACTGCCATCAATCAAGTCACTGAAGGTCTCCATCAGATAAGTAAATGGCCACCATGGTTGACTATGCGTTGGAGTATCGCTTGATCTTCGCGAAGTTAAACTCAAGAGTTGACGGAAAGAAGGCAAGCTGAAGTCGCACATCCTTACGTGTTGTGGTAATAGATAATACATGCTATCATACATTAAATACACTACAAATATAATATTTTTAAAGGCATTATGGCAAAGTAAAACATGTGACTACAGAGATTGTTTTATAGTGCTTTTACCACTAGGTTTTCAAGTTAAAATTATGAACGACAGTACGCAGTACGGGTCTCGGAACACAAGGTATTTTGTTTACTCCCATTATGTGTTAGATATAAATCTTCAAAACTGAAATGAAAGTAATTAGCTCTATTATTTGCCAGAGGTTGAAACAATTTAACTTGTGTGCCTCCATAAGGCGCGGATACATTTGGGGAAAACCTCACTTTCTCAGTTGTACTAAACTGCAAACTAACCAAATCAAAATCCAAAACCGATAACAGGTCTTAACATCAAAGTCTAATCATATGTATCACTGCCAGTGTACATAAATTACTGACTCTATGATGTCAACACATACGTGTGTTACCGGAATACATCAACGTCTTCTTCTGTAAAATGAATGTAGTGGTACTAAAGTCTAAGTTTATATATGTATGTCTAACACGTAACATATAGGTGTAAAATCTCGTGCGTATCACTATGAAACATACAACCATTACCGATTTGACACTAGTATCATACTGGGGTCGTACAGACGAATGAAAATACGTGCGAGCCGCTTGTACTTTTTAGACAGCATCCACCGCTGGTTGAAATGAATGCTTGTCCTGTTTTTGTCATATGGATATATGTCAGAATATGTTTCATACTATACAACGCTTGAGACGAGGCTCTGTGAAATAAAACAGTTTGTTTATAACCTTGTCCCCTAATTTTTAGAAAAATGTCAGTTAACTAAATGTTATCGGATTCCTCCACTGGTTATCACTAGCCACTATGTGATATGCACGTTCCTAAAATAACAAAGTAAATTATGTACACCCAAAAATAATTACAATATGTTTTCATGTTATTTCATAGCAAACTTGCTGAATGAGCTCATTCCTGAACATTTTTAAGTTCGAACTTATTGATAGATCGATTAAAATCACATGCAGATATCGAGCATACATAAACAGGATGACTCATACCTAGTAAATATCTACACGTAATCTGAGCCAAAAGTAACCGATTAATGGTTTATTGTCAAGGTGATGATTGACACAAACTTATAATGCCTTATTTAGTTTGAAGTAATTTACAAAATAAAGATGTCCGCATGAGGTTTTTGAAAACATTCATTGGTATAACAGGCCGGCCACAAATGAATGCTACACAAAGATACACATCCATTGTCATAACACACAACATAAATATGCTAAAGATATGTTAAATTTCCTCATTAACAATATATATTTGTCAATATAGCATAATTGGATAACTGATATTTTGTCTGACTAACGGCATTCCAATGAGAACGAGTTGTGCTCCACTTCAAGCAGACAATTCTATATAATTAACGGATTGCTTGACTGTGAATGCATAATAACTTTCCAACTGCAAACTCTTCATAAAATACGATGATACATAGTCTGTTCATAACTTATTATGAAATTGACAAATTATACAGAAGTAATACTCATTTTCTATATTATCGTAATTGCGAAAAAATACATTGTGTTCTAAGTCATTGCTTCAACAGAATCATTACATACAATGATGGTTAACAAGATATAGACACTTATTACATGCCTTCATCCGCTAGCCAATCAAACACACACTTTAGAATAGGAACATCCGAGGGTTTTTACGGTCCGGTGAGCCATGTACGGACCGTCGTCAATAGCAACATAGAGGTCCAATAATCAAGCAAATTCTCGGAACTACTTTCGTTTGCTTGGAGAAAATCTATAAAAAATAAAACGGACAATCACGATGATATTAATACTCAATATTTTAATAAAAGTTTGCAATCACACACAAATTTAATTTTACAACAATACATGTAAAAACAAGTCACTTCGGATACATGAGTTTGTCAACCAAAAATAAAATTCAAACAATCGATAAATAACGCTCCAAACTACACTTCATGTTGGCGAAAGAAGCTGGCTCATATTCGTTTCCGTCCTTTTTCCTTATGCTGATGAAAAATTTGCCCAGAAGCTCATTCAACTCGACAAGTGGTATGTCTTTGAGGCGCCCTAATTCTCCGGTATTTTGCGTTAGCCACTCGGTACAGCGACGGACATCACGTTAACTATACTTTGCTTCTGGTGTGCTTTTATAAAACCGTCCACTTGGTACTGTACTTTTCCGGTACCGGTCCAAGAATGTCATCAGGTTGGCCCTGTCCTATCGATCGCAACCACTGCATAATATTCATTTCCTTTGTTGCAGCCATTATCGTCTGCAGGTTGTCAAGGAGCCGGTTAACAGGATGCGTAAACATATCCATCCGTTCATTAGCCAATCCATTGCCAGTATAAATAGGAATGGTGACAGGATACAGCCTTGCTTGACACAAGTTTCCACAGACAGATCATCTGTCAGTTGGTTTCCACAGATCACCCGACATCTTTGTACAGGATCTTGATAATGTTGACCATCATGGCGGGGATTCCATATCCTCTTAGAATTTACCACAATGCTTCTCTGTGTATGCAGTCAAAGGCCTTTTCAAAGTCAAATAACAGTATGTAGAGGCTTGTGTTCCATTCTATGGTCTGTCCAAGGATCTGCCTCAGTACGAATATCCGGTCAGTGCAAGACTTTTTCTGAATCCATTACTGTAGCTATGCGGCTCAGTACAATTTTAAAGACAATTTTTAGAGGTAGCAGAGTATTGCCTCTCCAGTTCCCACACATCCCTAGGCCACCCTTCTTGGAAAGCCTAAGTATTAGGCCCACTCTTCTGGTTGCTCTTCTCGATCCCAGATTCTTTGGAGGATACGGCAAAGGTCATTAGGTGTGTCCAACTCATCGGCTTTCAGCATTTCTGCACTCACTGCATAAGCTTTTTTATGGCTCCTCCAACCTGTGACAGTGATGGGATTGGTGTTGATGTCGAGAGTTTCTACGGTTTCTTGGATGTCTACCACTTCTACAGCTGCTGGTCTATTCAGTGGCTCTTTCAAGTGTTCCTTTCATCTCTATATCTTTTCCTTCTCACCCGAGATGATGGTCCCAATTTTTGTTTTTACCGCTAGAGGCGCTTGTCATTTCGGCAGCTTCTCTTGACCTCCCTGTCTTTTAACGAATATTCCCCACGGAGTCGGTCCTTGTATTTAGGAGTTTCCCTTTCAATGTCTTCCTTTCTTCTATCAACCTCCATGTTCCTGGTTGTATCCATCCTTCCTTCTTGGCTTTTTTGTAACCAAGGATCTTTTTCTCAGTTTCCTGCATGGCCTTGTTGCAATCCAAGATGGACATTTCCTCTTCCTCTTCACTTTGTAGCAGACTGAATCTGTTTCAGAGGGTAATGGTAAAACTCTTCTTTACCCCAGGGTAATGCAACTTGTCGGAGTCAAAATGTTTATTACTGAAGGATAGGTTCCTGGTTTTCCTTAGTTTCAGCTTCAGTTTGGCAACTATGAGGTGGTGATCGCTCCCGACATCTGCCATTCGTTTTACTCTTACGTCCAGCAGTGACCTCTTCCATTTGATGCTGATGAGAACGTGGTCGATTTGGTACTCTGTTTTCTTGTCAGGTGACATGACAACCAGGTATACTTGTGTATCCTTTTGTGTTGGAAGATTGTTCCTCCAATGCTCAACTAGTTTCCTTCACATAGATCGCAGAGTCTTTCTTCATTGTCATTTTGGTTCCCGAATCCATGTTTTTCATAATGCTCTCCCTACCCACGTTGTTGTCCCCAACTTGAGCATTGAAGTCTCTCAATACAAGAAGTACATTATGTTTGGGTATCCTATGGTAGTTTGAAGGCTGTCATAGAAGTCAGCATACAACAGATAGGCAGAGAACTGGAATCCAAGTACACTAACATCGACGCTACAGGATCTTGACTTCGGCAATTATGTGGGACTTCTCGCTTGTCGATAGATCAACCAACAGGAGAAGGCAAACAGGCCCACACCGATTGCAGGCAAGATTGGACTCTGCATCAACATTCCAAAGACGAAACTCGTGAAGCTAAATCCAAAAAACACCCAGCCACTCACCATAACCGACCAACCAATGGTATCTAAGTTCATCTACAGCAACATGTCCGCTGATGGAGACAGTGTGGTAGATGTCGATGCCAACCAAGTATTTGGAATTCTCTAGGGTGTCTGGAGGTCCAGAAAACTCAGCCACATCACTGAGCTACAGATCTTCTAAAGCAATGTCCTGAATGTGCTGCTTTATGGGTGCGAGTCTTGGAAGATGATCTCCAAGAAATTGGACACCTTCCAAATAAAGTGTCTGAAGAGAATTAAAGGTGTATATTGGTCAAACACTATCAGCAATATGCACTTGCTGGAATGGGCTGAACAGACAGGACTTTCAGAAGTTGTTAGGGAGAGAAGATGGCGCTGGTTAGGATGCTAAGAATGCCCCCGGATGCCCTCCCCATATCCATCTGCAGTGTCAAACATATCGATTAACGCGATTGCATGCATGCAAATTCGGGCTGTAATATATATTATTATTAAACTAGTTTGAATCTACCGTATTATCAAGTCACGTGCGTACATGATTGTCATATTTATATTTTAATAATTGACAATTTTGTTTGAGCATTTAAATAAATTCATCTATACTCCCAAACACTGATTAATCCATGTCTTTTAGCTTGTCAATACTCAAAACAATAGCACCTAATATATGGAATGCGAGTTTGCAGTAAATAGGAGTGTTACTACAAGAGGAGTGTTCGATGCCATGCCACAAGACTGATGAGTTTATAAGCCTTGGATCACTTTTAACGAAACTACTGACGTCTCCGCGTTGGGACCAGGTGTGAGTATGCATACCTTGCTGACTAATCACATCCACCATAATCGGTGTCACAGCTGTCAAAGTAAAAAAGATATAATTTTAACAAGTCATACGTAATTAGTCGTAATTAGGAATACTGTATTGCATTGAAAGACGAGTCATATTCGGTAATTATCTTTTCACGTCTTCACAAAAATTCTGTCAGTCTTTTTTTTTAGTAACCTTGCTTAACTAGTTTTGCAGCTATGTTATCAACATATGACCCTCATGCTCTACAGGGTCTTAAAGGTTAAGACATGTCTACACCTTAAGCTCCGGCTGAGGTAATATTACGGTACAGGAATATAATAATTAATTAGAAAAATGAAATAATCTCGCCAAAGGTGTACGGATCCAGGTATGGAGCTGAATTTCTGAGTTGTTTTCTTGATGGTAAGTTCTTATAACCTACCAAGATAACCAAGATTACCACGTGCCACCAAGTTTGCAGCGACTGAGATCAATTCATGATAAACGTACAAACTTGTATGTAAATCAACACTATATGATGTGTTTCTCCATTTAATTAACAAGCATAGGACGTTTCTATCAGATCATTTTCAATAAAATATTTACGAAGGTGTTTTCACACGGACTACTCGTAGCTAAATTATAAGCGTTTTTGTCTTACTAACACCGCCTTCGAACATTATAGTTGATCGTTCTAGTGTACGTATAGGACACGCAGTAGCCACGTTTCTCAATTCGAGATATAACGCATTTAAACTCGGTGGTTACGGTATCTACATATAAACTAGCATTGTACTAGCTATACAACTTAAAAACCACTATCGTAAATCAGAACTTATGCATTATTCAGCCAAGTTTGACTCTTAAAATAATTGACAAAGCGTGGGTTTGAACATACAACATACACTACAGTGCACATTGGGTGAATTCGGTTTCCGATTCTAGCTTACGGCAAATACACGCATTTAAATGTCACATGGCTTGAAAAGAAATATCAAAGAGCAAATGGCAAATTCAATTCGTTCAGGTGTATAGAAGGTGCTTCTTGAATCTTATAGTGATGGTGTTTCCATCAATGGTAATGGTTTACTGGGCAAACATTTTGTTTGGTTTAGAATATTGTAATTCGGAAAGGGTCGACAAGAAAGCTTATCCTATAAAAATGACTACTTTTATTGAATGATTACTGGGTTTGGAATATTAACAGAGCACGATCGCGAATATATTAATTGTCCACGAGCAACTACCAAACTCGTTTTGTAATTATAACAAATATTTTATACGAATCAGACCTGTGCTGTTCTATGGCAATGCAACTGCTTGTGTGAATGTCCTGTAGGTGACATATGATTATAAACCAACGGCCACAAGTTTAAAATTTCCATACTTAATTGTGGCGTATCGTGGTGCGTGTCTACCTAGAGTGGCGAGTCGCCATGGCTGTGAAAAATCGCTGTGAGTTCGAATTTCGTGTATGCGTGGTGTTATGTTATTAATCAGCCTGTGCTTACAGTCTATACTGCTTTGATAACTGGACTCGGTGTCCATTTTGGCTTAAATTATTGTTTACTGCGTCCCTGCCCTGGTATCACGCGATAATGTGCGTTGTAGACTTCTTTATTCCCTTGTGTACATTTCAAGAGTATATACGTACTGCACGCGTGATTCAAGACGACGCTCGCTTATTCCATCAACTCGTCTAGATACTTGCCATGGGCTTATAACGTGCAGAACAGACAATAGCAGTATATGTTTACTGGAAGCAATCGAACACGAGTAAACTAACGGAAGATAAAGGCATTTTTGGAGACATGATAACAAGGTTACACGGTAATTTTGGCGAGGGTTAGATGGGCAGACCCCCCCCCCCCAACGTGCATCGTGTCACGTCGTCTATAAAACGCTAATTAATATTACGTGTTTTTGACATTAAATTTAATTTCAAGTTAAAATTTTGGTCGAGTTGAATTGAATTTAAGTTATTGTACGTAAATACAATTTAATTATAATTCGATTAATAAGTATTCCTGTATGGGAATGCATATTAATAGAATTTATTTAAATTGTAGTCAGAATGCATTACAATACTTTACGCTCCTTATAATTTAAATCGCGCGTTCTCATTGGTTCATCCGTACCACGCGCAGTCCTCCTATCAGACGATAAACTACGCGTGCATTTTCATGTAGTATTTCGGCATATCGTGCTATTTTAATTGAAATAAAGGACACAGCGCTTCCAATCGTTGCGTGATAACAGGTTAATAAGTGAATGTGAGGGAAAGCCGAACACATTATCGCATCTAAATCCTTCTCCGAATCCAATAAGACGATGGGGGGGGGTCATTATATTTGTCATGAGCCATTGGCATCGGAAGAAGCAATTTTTTGTTGAAATTAAGTCACTTGAAAATAGAGGTTTAGATTATCGTGTGATAATGTATAGCAACTACGTTACAAACAAGCTCTAATTCTAATCGTGGTAGTTTATTACACGCAATTCTGCTTTAAGATTGTGATTTAGTTGAGTCGAAATAAATTTTAATTAGGTTGCATTCTTATGTAGAAGTGTGATCTAATTGAATCGAATTAAATTAAACTTCAACTGTATTCTACTTTAGGATTGTAATTTAGTTGAGTCGAAATATATTTTAATTAGGTTGCATTCCTATTTACAAGTGAAATTTAATTGAATCAAATTAAATTGCATTCCTATACAGAATTGTAATTTGATCGAGTTGAATTAAACTGAATTTCTATATAGAATCGTAATTTATTTGAGTTAAATTAAAATATATTCCTATTTAGAACTTAACTTAATTGATTTGATACATGTTATGTATGTCAACACATTCATAGTAGAGTGATTATGCATTCACATCGCTCGTTGATCAGGAAATCGATGTTTTGAGTCCAGTGCGTTGCTTCACAAAAACAAACGATATATGTTTAAATACCACAGTCCTATTTCGAGCAAACAATGGTGAATGGTGACTGTTTTGAACAAGATAAGTGTGCTCTCCTACTAAATACAGACGAAGGATGCCTAATTTGTCCACTTTAGAAAGTAAGCAACATATTTAGAACAATAAACATGAGGCAAAGAATGGTATAACTTTGGTTAACATTGCCGATTAACCACCATCATACATTACAATATTTATCTTGCCGCGTATTCGGGGTTAATATATTTCCTCAACTACTTATGGTACATCTTTTTTGAGTGAACTCACAACATTGCCATGTTTTGAAAATTACATTTACTTATTCGTTTCACCACTAACACTCTCCCATACATAGAATATCCTCTCCATTTCAACCTGGCAACACCGCAGCCAAAACAAATAGTAATTGATTGCTATTACGATGTTATCATTTCCTTTGTCAACATTCCATTTTAGA
The DNA here is from genome assembly GCF_978046115.1 of Saccoglossus kowalevskii. NCBI lineage: Eukaryota > Metazoa > Hemichordata > Enteropneusta > Harrimaniidae > Saccoglossus > Saccoglossus kowalevskii. Next base: position 21,355,103 of record NC_140644.1, read on the forward strand.
ATAAGCCTCAATCGCATGAACAAACATAAATACTTCCAATCAGCTTTGCCATATTTCGATTTTAATACTGGCGGATCATGTATGCTTGAGGTACATTTGACATTGAAATTGCAGTGAGATGAGAACAGTCATGCAGACACTCGAGATCGATGAATAGTGTTTGACTTCTATATTCTATGGAAATAAATACAAGCTGATGAAGCGCAAGAAATGTGACCTTGATGACCTTATGTTAAATTATCTCAAAATAGAGCCAATATTTTTTTTGAAAGCGAACGCCAGCAAGAAAAAATATTGATTGAATTGAAATATCTTTACTAAATATTTAACTGTAAAACTTACAGATTACATATACAAAGTAGCTTACACACTGTATGCACGTAAAAGGGACCTAGATCCACTTACTGCATTTACTTAACATGCGCGTTCATTGTTGATCGTTGTCGAACGAAAATGAATATTCCGTTCAGGTAGGTACGAGGTAGAAAGCCGAGTGGAAGAAAACTCAAATTACATTTAGATGTCGAACACAGCATCTGGTTTCTGAAAACAAGTAATTTTCTCAAACATATGTGAGTGTTAATGTGACGTGGTTCCTGACTCGATAAATGTTGATTGTAATTCGAAGTGTCAGAGATGGAGACATTTGATAAAAAACGAACCGTTAGTTTGATTCGATTCCAAACCTCCGCCGCCGTCGAGCCAGCAGCCTGCGTAAACTGTCTGATAATGTTTTTTTATTTATTAACCTATTTTAAATATAAAAATAGCATAATAATTCACTGAATAATTCATTATGATGTGTTTGTATTCTAACATTAGAATTCCAAAAATAAATTAAACCATGAAGCATTTTTAATATTAAGCATTTTTTCCAGTGATATGCTCAAAATCAAATGAACATTGGTAACTACTTTGCAATCCAGCAAATTTCACCATAGTCTATCTGACCCTCATTTCACACAATGGGCAATGAGCACATGTATCAACAGAACACATATGCACATGTCTGACAAACTAAGCGAAGATTGCAATTACGCACGATTTTTTTTTCAATGGAGCTACTCTTTCCTGGATTTGTGTCACGCTGCTAACAAGGCCGCGACATAAAAACACGTTTGGCTGTCCAATAATTTCGACGTAGAAATCTACTCATAGGAAAATTATAACAGTTATAGGCCAGTATTTTTTTCGAGAAGATGATGGCTATATTTTAGTAAATGGAGACTAGATATTCAAAATTAAAACGGGATTACTGTCTGTACCTATAGTGTGTTATTATCTTAAATTGCTGGTTGGTGACATAGATAGGGTGAACAACAAATATATTCTAATCAGGTATAATTTGCTATTCCTAATTATTTCAAAATCGTGAAAATTGATAACAAAATTACTCAATCCTTGTTTTCTAAACATCATAGTGGTTTTGACTGTTACTCTTCGGCTATAGTGACATTGTTATACTTGATAACCGAATGGACATTTTCAGGGGATTCGTGACCAACTTTCTCAACCAATATTGGTATACATTGAAAAGACTGACTGCTGTAAATAGCTAATATTTCCGCTAATTTCAAAAACCATCGGCAGCCATAACTGCAAATGCGCGCCTACGCGCTCGCTTAGACGTCACGCCTAATTATAATATAAGCCTATTCGTAAACCAGCTCTACAAACGAGTTATATCAAGCGATAACCTCAAAGTATTTAATTTCGGTATTCGGTATCGATTGCGGTATTTTGTTATACATGCTTTTATTAATATATAAATAAATTTGCACCCATTTTGACATAAAATGTGGTTGCTGTCGCAATCTAGATTTGTCATTGATAGAAAGTGAAAATATCCATTAGATAGTTTGAAGAATAAAGTATTTCATTGTAATCTTCTGATATTGCTTTTTGAATTGCCATAGTTATTAAATGGGAGTAATTGCCTTTTGGAATCATCTTCATGAAATGTCAAGCTGACTCGTATTCAGGTCATGTGGAAATACGTAATTACAACGTTCGAATTGGTTATATATTTTACCTATTCCCATAATTGGGTCACACTAATGGTCAGCACATATGCATATGTTTTTTAACAAACCTCGATTGTAGATACATAATGTTACCTAAATGAAAAATGGAGAAGTTATGTTTCTGGGTCGTATTTCATGGCATACCGGTATATAGTTAATATAGTTATGGATAATATTTCAACAATCGATTCAAGGAAGTAGTACAATAAGAACCCCTTTTATATTACTTTATATCACAATTACAGTTTCTTTCCATACCATTAACTACGGCAATTGGCCACCACATTTCTGTTTCATTTATTAAACTCTTTTAGTGCATATTCACTTTCATAATGCTATAATCATGGAAAGGAAGTCGACCTTTGTGGCATGGCAAGGTCCTAAAATGTATATCAAGGTAGCCAGTCTTGTCACATTGCATTACCTATCCCAATGTTAAGGTAACACTAGGCTTTAATGGCATATAAGCGATATGTGTGGATAGCGCAGAATGTGAGCACGGCTCATGGCTGCAGGGGATGTATAGTTGTTTTTTTCATATGAAATAAATTTTATGCACCTGGATTAAAAAACACATTGTTATGATCTTTCCTAAGAGATACGGAACATGGATTATATTTTACACGGTATATTACGGAATTTGAATAAAATATTAGTCACATTTCATACAAACAGCAATTAAAATCAATTATTCATATTTTATACTATTGACATGCAGACTACTTGTTTTGGTACAACGGAATGCTTTAAATGACGTTAATTCTCCCATGTAGAAGATATATGTAACAACATTCACTATTTCACCTTTAACAAAATAAACTTCATAAGAGACAATGAGAAAAAATTAATTTGGTCAAAAACAAATCTTTATGAAAACTGCTTATATGCACATATGTTATTAAATACAACTTTTGAAAAAAATAAAGTTGGCATCATGAGTTATAATAAATCATAAATATTTTTGAGATGATCCGAGCCAGTACAGCAAGGAGCCTTTGTTAGCATGTTAAATAAACGCTTAAATAACATACACGTTCTAAGTGTATTGTAAACTGTGAAGCTGTTTAAAATTGTTAACGTGGTTTGGCCTCAGTTTAGATACAAGCTTGGAGACTTCCATTTGGCAATGCAACATCATCTGTATCAGTATGTGGACGGAACTTGCCAAACAATGCCGACAAATAAGATGTTGTGTCGGCCGTTTTTAATTCACAAACAAATGGAATTTCTCATAGGATTATCAAGTAATTCGTTTTGCTGCCTGACTGTGTATACTGCTTTAGTAGAATAACAATTTCAATGGTTTATCCGTCTTATTGAAAGTGTATAATATATATATTTCTCAAAAAAAAAACTGCCAACCCAAATGATCTGACAATTCTCGTATATAGTCATTAAATTGTACTTTATGTTTAATGTTTACTGATGAGGCAATAAGTACACCACTGAATAATGCCAAGACGTCTACTCAGTATATGGAGTGGCAACCTCCCATCTTAATAAAATGACCGTTTTCCTCCATCGTATTGAAAAACCTGATTTACTCATCTCTATGGTAACCAAGCACCTAAATGTGTCAATTTTCATGTAAGGTATTGTTGCCTGAAAATTTCAGTCAGTGAGTTTTGAGTTATTGAATAATAAACAATCAAACACATTTCACTCTTAGTTATCGTGGGGGTAGTTTTTTTTTTATAGCTAACACCACGGTACAGCGGAGGTTCTGTCAGCCTAACCTGAAACAACATCATGTTGTGTTACCTACTTATACATTGATCGATTAAATGTAATATAACGTGGTGGGCAAAATCAGCATAATAAAAACAAACAATTATTTAATTTCCACCATCTGTTGACTTTGACCACCCATAAGCCTGTTTTGTTTCGACTTCGCTGCTTAAAATAACTATACAGTTTCAACAACAACATTGAAACTTCCAGGCCAGCTGTGGGGGAATTGAGACCACAATAACTTGTCCCTCATTAATATAGGAAATCGCCAGATGTGACGCCGGCGCTAATTATAAACTCACACTGCCACTCACTTGGCCGGTTTATTTGGCATAAATTCACTCTATGCCATCCATGGAATTAGTCAACACCCTTTAAAGAATTTGTAAGAATTATTTTCTACCGACAAAGCATCACGAGGTTAACAATAGTCAGTTTCACCTCAAAGACCTCAAGGTGCTATACGTTCTATTATTATAATACCAATATATTTAATATCCACCTTTGATTATACCCATGAGTGCAAAATCTGTATATGTTGAATGCAACGTGACTCTTAATCGAGCGTAAGTAATGATACACTCGACTTATTTTTTATTTTTCAAATTATCTCTTTCCAATGTCGTACAGGTATACACTCAGATTAAGCTACCAAATGATACAAGCGTACAGTTAAAACAGTAAAGATTAAACGTGAACACGAAACCTTGCTGGCTTATATAGCTAATTGTTGTATATATTCAATATATATTGCTTTTTCGTGGTAATATCACTCTGTCTTGATGACCAATTGTTGACCAAGTGCATTCCCATAGTGAGTTAATCGCAGTGTATTTTGGTGCACTTTGTTTCTTCGTGTTTCATATGCCATCCATTTATATATATTAACCATGTATTGAACTTCGATAATTGGATAACACAAAATCCGGCGTTTTGTTGTGCTTAATCTGATGCTTTCAATATATTACGTTATTATAGCATGGATAATTCAACATATGACGTCATTGGTTATTCCATGTGTCGAACACAGTTACAAGTGTATTGAATCAAATTGCTACCGTCTTCTTTGAAGAGCCGATCGCATCATTATTTAGCATTTGTTAATGTACGTAGTTTCCACCATGTGACCTTTGCTAAATCTATATTACGCCTTAGCCACATATCGTCCGTACACATTATTCCGCCGTATGAACACAGCTGAACTAATTACATTGTGTACCAGTTACATAGTTGCATCACGTAATGATTATGACGTGTACTGCCTGAAAGATTCTGCATTACCCCCCCCCCCTATCTCCCTATCTCCTCCCCTAGTAAAAAATATACAACAATTTAAATAAAAGCCATGATCTAGAACAGAACAAATGTATTCCCTATTCACAATTCGGAAGATTAGACCAGACCCCCCCCCCTGAAGTATATATAAATGAAACGTCTACAGGCATTTAGTTTTCTTCATCACTGTAAACAAACTTCGCAATGATCAAATAAATATTTTTTTCTAATACAACGGTAATGTGTAACAGACAAAGACATGTTATAGAGTTACAATTTGTGGTATTTCATTCTGTAATATACACCTCATTTCATTTATTACACAAAAACTCTCAATTCAAGGTCAATAAGGAAATTGTATACATCATCATGTACTAATTCAAGAAAATATTCTTAAATGAATGTAATTTGTTATTTCGTATTAAAAAGGAAATATTCTCATATTCTTGATTGGTATTCCCCTGAATCCCTGAATAGAATAAAGAATTTGCTTTAAGGAGAACTTTCCAGTGGCATGTTGGATGTATAGTCGCGTCAGAACACTGAATAAACAATTCACAATTTGATGTAATAATGTTATACAAATTACAGATCATTAAGCGTGAATAAATACGAGCATGTCATCGTGCTTGCAATTTGATACACATCAAATACATAAAACACATATTTCATTTTCAGTGATTACTGGAATTTAATCCGGTCTTTAGGGGTTAATGTAAAAACTCAAGATGCCAGTACGTATTTATGATTTAATTAATTAGAGGTTTGAATTACTGCAATTCGAATGTGACAAATAATTCATGATTTGGCTGTACATGTCTTCATTCTCTACTAAGATGCATGCACCAAAACATACAGTGAATAAATCACTCACACGCAAACTGTTGATTAGAAATATTTGATGAGGGAAACGTGATAGTCTAAAGGTTCAATCTGTAAACAAGGAAATAGTGTATACGTGTGATTATTTCTTTCATTTTAACTTAATCGATAGCATGGAGCAGCTGTTCGCACGATGAATGATGGCTAGGATACACCCACGTGATCAGTCTGGCTTGATATATGTATTTATATTGGTAGACGTTACCCCCCGCCCCTCAGTAACGAATGACGCAACAGTAGCTTCAAACTGTCATGTTCCTTTCAGATTACTCTGAGCTATTCGAGTTCCACCATGCAGAAATAGACAAACAAATAATACTATTTTAATGATATTATATTGATGATAACAAAATAATTCCGGAAAATTCTTTGGCGTGCATGGAACTAATTCTTTCTATAGTCGATCGTCACGTGTGCATATAAGTAGGTCACATCAATTGCCATGCATGTAGTTACAGTAAAACTCATTCATATCCCTGGAGATGTGACGACTCAAGGACATAAGACAATCAGGGTCTTCTTCTATTTTCAAGAGAAATTACGAAAAGTTAGACATTTCATGGCGACATGTACTGCAGTAGTCCTACATGTAGTATCAGTTACGCAGACAAATATGCACAAATGTGATACATTTATCTCAAGTTTGTATTCGTCTCCTAGGAAACAATGTATTATATGGGAATCGCATTTCTTCAATAGAGATTACATGCTTTAACAACATACAATAAATAAATATGCTCCACTGAAATTGCCAGTAATTTGAAAAATTCAAAAGTAGAATTTATAAATTAAAAATCGAAATTTGAAGTGAAATTTGCCGAGCTTGCTGCTTGATTATAAGTAAACAACATAACGTAAAAGGTGTGATTATAGGCCATGAATTTAATTAGACAGTCGTGAGACAGGTTAGTTGTACCCTACTCATCTATAGGTTTCAATTTGATTTAGATTCGTGTAATCCCGATGGAAGCATATTGATTATAAGATGTATATCCACTGATTGTGGATTGTAAAGTGTAAATCTTTAGCTGCTGTGAAAATGTTTCAAGTCGAGCATGTGAGTAGGAATTAATCTCCCCTACGATATTGTATCCGTATTAGGTATACTCAACTTATTTTCTGTCTTATCTTGGAAACCGAAAATAAATACAGATTTGTTGTTGGTTCGTTTCAATTTACGTTTTTGGACACAGTGTACGTAATTCTTGCTTACCAACTCACAACATTCCAACCCACAAGTCCACACCTCGGACTGATACTGAGGAAATCATACGCCGTAACTTATTGTGGAGGTTTTAATTTAGTGGATGCAGTTATGTGAAGGTCCATGACAATGCATGCCATTAACTGCCTTCTACGAAACAATTATCATGTATTCTTACACTTAGTATGTGATAAAATATGTAATATAATGTATGCAAACATTTCAGTTTTGGCTTAGCGGACAATTGTGTTTACTATCGGGAGGTTATCATTTTGTTGGAGTGCAGATTGTGTATAGCGACTGATGACTAGTTCGAAAACCAATGTTTTGTGTATTGTATTTAATACTCATATTTTATTCCACTTATTGCTATTAAAGTTATACGGTTTGTATGTTTGTATCATGTCACCTCATTTCACAATTACTGAGATGTGTGATTATATTGCTATTAGTTGTTACTCGAAGTGCTGACCTCTCAAAGTGAAGACGCTTTTTACGGGGCGAAAAATCTAGCATCTTACCAGCTACTAAAATGATGTCAACCCATGTATCTGAACACCGACAAAGTCCCAGTCATTGTCGATTACTTTGAAAAGGTTACAAAGCGTTACGTAACACACATTTTCATTGATGTTTGATTACTTTGGCATTTAATTGAGTTGTTATCATTATCGGAAGCTCACTGCAAACACTTCAGCACAATGTTCAATTTACAATTACATTGCGATTCAGGACTACTGGGCAAATCTAAGTGCAGTACGACTAACGCATGACCCACGTGTGTGAAATCCACGTCCAATATGTCCAGGATGTCTTCTCATATGCAAATACGAATCAGAAATTGAATAAATTAGTCTAAACTCATGCATGTCGATCTAATTTCACTCCATTGTTTACAAATTCCCTTGGCTTGCATAATAAAAATACAATTTTATTCCAAGCTAGAAACATTTGCCGGTTCTAATGTACTGTAATTTCTACGTTGCGGCTGTTTATTTCATCAAAAATAAATAATGATACCGTATCGGCAAATGTATGAGGCTACTTCCTTTTATTCGTGCCCGACAGATACTGATATTCGTTGATTGGCTGCTTCGAAATTAGGTAGGATTTACGTCATAAACATATCAGTATCTCAATCTTTTCAATTCATGGTGTACTAACTAGCGCTGAATCATTGTTGAATGCTGATTCCTTTGGGTATTCGTTTCGAGTTCCGTCATCAATCAATCGGCTGAAATCAAAACGATATAAACGGACGCCTCTTCCATCGCCATGCATCGTCATTGTTAAGGGCCTATTTCCGACCAATTGATTTGAATGACAAACGAAGCAACTGTAGATATGTATTGATCGTTTTTATGCGATTGCTGGATTTTGTTTTACGTGCCAAACAGATTGGAGTTTGAGACAATTATTAAACGAATTGTTGAACGTTGAGTGAAAAACGTCGAATATCTGACAAGACTAATATACCTGCGGGAATATGTAAACTTTGCAAAGGGGTTTTACGAGTTAAGATATCGCTGATCAGGTGATTAGACAATCACATTATAATACTCATATATGTTTTTAGTTCGATACTTTGTTATTGAATTAGTATTAGATATCATAAAGCTACGTGAAATAGAATACACTTTGTTTAAGTTCAATACCATCTCATTAGGTCAATATTACACTTAATCAAACTACGTGAAAGATGGATTGTACAATTGCATATAATTAGCCTTATATATTTATATAAGGCTAAATATTGGTGCATTGGTGCATTTACTGATAGCTCGTTATTCATTTGTCTGTTGTAGTTCACTGTAAAAAAACTGCCCTAGTACAATCACCATAGAGACAATTTATAGCATATAAATAGACAACATAAGCTACAAAATATTAATTATATGATACAGTCGTGAAGTGTCACGTGACGACTAAACGTCAAAAATCTCGTGTTTTTTCGGTAAATACAAATGTATAATTACATTGTAAAATAGAACATACATCTAATTACAATTGTTGTTCAGCTCATGTTTAATTCATGTTGAATTCTTTTGATTATTTATATAATGTAAAGCAACGCATGCCCATACGCAGACGAATTCTTCATACAATATTACCACTAATTTAACCAAGACTAATACCAAATATATGCCTTGAAATGTCTGTGATACATTTTGACAAATCGTATAGCAATAACATAGAGCAGTACGCAGAATGATACAGCTTGTACTGAAATATTCAAGAGACACGTAATTGTATTCATAGCCATCGGTGTATAGTATATGATATGTTGTATTTAGCTCAGTGGAGATGTTTGATAACGATGCAATTCCGTCATTTACATTCACTTTTCGCTACAACATTCAATTTGATGTAATACCTGGTATGTAATAAAACGCCTTGTATATTTTATGATGCTACATTAAATAGTATGCATACGCTATATGGTACCAGCAGAATGGAGGCAGTCACGTTATTACAAGCGACCCTTGCTACGGACCTGTTCAATGTTTAGGAACAAGTAGGGAAATTTAAATAATATTGAACTATTATCACTATCTGTCACCGTAACGCCATAAGTAATTTTGCGGTATTTTACGGGGTATTTTCATCCTACCATATAAGGAAATGCGAATTCCAAATATGGAATGATTACGTGCGTAAGCGTCCTCCAATAATAAAAACAAACATGGCTGCCATCAAGGTTTGACCAGATTCGCTGAAGTTCGCTGATTCTGTTCCAAACTCTTATGAATTTCGGCATTCTCATGTATCCTTAGAAGGAAAAGATGTATAATAATAAGGATATTACGAGAATACCTCAAAGTATGCACTCAGACAGAACGCCGAGCATCGACCACCGCTGAGCGTCGGTCGATACTCCAGCTGTACTGTCGTCGTGCATACTTTGAGGTATCCTCATAATAACCTTAACTAATAGTATGACAAAAAAAATGCCTCTTCTCGTTCGTAATCACTGTGCTATTTTAGTCACGAAGTCGTGCATGGTTGAAGATTGTAATGTTACCATGAGCCTGTAGCCAAATATAGTAATTATGTTAATAAGATGGTTACAAATTTCATATTTCTGATGTGGAAAACATACCTTCCTACCTAATACTGAATAAGCATGTCTTGTTGGTAAATGAGTTCTGTCACATGTGCAACTCATCGCGATTCACATATTGAATGAGTGTCCTCATTATTGGAGTATTTTAATTTATGATCTGATTTCGTCTGTGTATTACACTCTATCCGTTGGTGGCTTAGTGGAGAAAATCTCTAAGCTACTTGCTACGGTCGTGAGTTCGAATCTCGCCTTACGTGATTAAGTGCTCATAATATGTCTCTAATTTTAATATTTGCCGTATTATTGGATCTGTGTACAGATTAAAGATGGTATGCTATTCCTACTTTACAATATATCATACCACTTTTTAGTGGTAGGATAATTTTCTTGATTTGAGTTGAAACATCATTTATATTAATTTTGAAAAATGTATATACGGTTCTAAAGATATTAATGCCATACATTATGACTGGTTCGACTTACAAACCAGACTCGCCCAGGTTGACGCTATTCAAACCATTATAGAATGATTCTTCTCATTTTCAATTTAAAAGTTCATTTGCACGTGGTTTCTCGTTTGTATCATAAGTGAATATCTGCATTATAGTAGTTTGTCAGTCGTACCATTATCATTTAATGACAAATGGGAAAAGTGTGTTTATTGTTAATGAGAACTATTTTTTTGATAGAACAATTCTAATTACATGTAGCTCATATAAGTCAGTCACTGCATTAAGTCTCCTGCTGTGATTTTTATGGTGATACGGTACAGTCGTATAATGCTTTATGTTGAAATTATGACATGCGAAGTTTAGCTTAAAACTGTACTTCCGGCCACTATAATATCGACTGTCGCAGCAAGACATTACAGAAATGTATATGTGGATATTTATGGAATTTGTATACGAAGACAATTCAATTTTATATATGTATGCACGTTTTCAATTGACGGAATGTAACTACCTAAGTTAGGCATTATATACTGTTTAGTTTTTGAGTAATGCTCATACATTATTAGCAGGTAACGTGGATACTGTGAATTTATCATAAACGCGTTATTTACATTACATTGTCGTGTTGTTGGAGGATGCTAGAAGTGGAATGGCGTTCTTGTAATGTATGATAGCAATGATCAGACGTAATCACTTGGATTTCTCTGGGGGAATGCGCTTTCATAACCTATTAATAGATGCACGATTAAATCTAGTTTACAGCATGCTTTCCATTATATATTAGTAATTGTGTTGGCAAATTAGTTACCCCCCCCCCAAAGCTTCCTTGTTTTTGATCTTACATGTGTGTGCAGTCACGGGGCGTTGAAATCGAGGTCCACGTAATGGTTTATTAATTTGCCAAACGACTATATACGCATTTGCCAAATAACATTGACGATGGCCATTTTTTAAATTATAGTAACTAACAGACTTGAAAATAAGTAAGAGTCGAATTGATATGATATGATATGATATGATATGATATGATATGATATGATATGATATGATATGATATGATATGATATGATATGATATGATATGATATGATATAACGCATAACGTATAACGCATCACCATACTATCTGATCTTAGTATTCTGATTGGCTGGCAATCTTAGAATATGCCAACAGCTTAATATGTTAGTTGATGTAATACCTAGTCATTATGTCTTATGGCGACAGAGCGGTGTACTACGTTCTTTGAATTCTATAGGTCATGGGGGCCATGAACATATCTTACTTGTCTTTCAATTGATTGTATCGTATTTACTATAATAACTACAACCTTTATGTCATATTAGTAATCTATTTTTTACCGCGGGCAATTTTCTTGACCTAATAAGATAAAGCTAAAATTATTGACCAATATTCATATTAACAATTTGCAAAACTCAGCATAATATTGATTTTGTGGGGCATATGTTATTGAGTTATCAATTGAATACGGTTAATATTGCTGGTACATAACATTATTGAACATGTTTCAAACACATATATGATGCTAATAATCCAGTGTTTCCTAAAATGTTTTGAATGGTATATATGTATATATACATCATGAAGTGGCATCTAATCTAATGCCATAATTAGTATACTGTTATCACGATTTTGCCCTGAAACAAATATGAAAACTACTATAAGATGACTGAAAAGCAATTAATGCAAAAGATGCCACGAGAAAATAACAGAGAATCTGCACAAAGTCTAATGTATTCACAGGTATGTAGTATTTGTGTGTGTAACTGTATGCTTTGAAGTACGTTTACAAATTAAAATATAACCACTGCGTAGATTTGTAAAACGGTACGAAGCCGGAGCGTAGTTTATAACACACGACAATGGGTTTTAATTAGTGGCTTATATCAGGAAAAAACGTTGAAACCGCAAAATTGTAGTTATACAGCAGGCCTGACTGAGTCTGTCACTACTAGCATGGACGCATGTGGTTAAAATACCCCAAAACCAAAAGAGATTAGTCACTTCCGCGTTAATAATTCAATATAATAAATGATAAACACTGAAGACACAATTTCAATACGTTAAATTTGCGATGATGATTCAACAGAATTCTCAGTAGGTCAGACGTTATTAAAAGCACCACCTGCTGCGGCTGAGAACGTTGTCCCATTATTAATATACATTTCACGTAGTGCAAGTTGCGATGTGAAAAAAGCGATGTATATGTATCAAAGTAATGTGAGCTTTACATACACATACAGTCTCCACGAATGCAATTGTAGCAGTTTACAATCTCTCAAGAAAAAGTGTGGATCTACAGAAATAAAATGTACATCAACATCGGGTTCCATAACCTAGAGTGACCATCTGTATTGTATACCTAATTTTTTTCTTTTCTAAACTTCACTTTCTTATAAGACTCAAAAACGTTCCTTTGTAAACATTGGGCGCCGACACGCCATAGCTTTAATTGAATCTGGAAATTGTACGCAGCGCGAAAGGGTTTTCGTTGTTATTTCAGAGTATAATCTCTCAATAAAATTATTACTAAATACAGCAAAAAATGTATAAAAATAAATCACGAGAATACGCACCCAGGCAGCACGTGTCGACCTTTACCAAGCGCCTTTCGATACGATTGCCGTACTGCCTTCATGATATGGTATGGGGACCGACAGTTTTCAGATTAGATGCAAACGAATTACCTCGGGTGTGGAAATGACATTACATCCATTGATACCATTCCCTAAACCTGTAATTAAATAGCTAGAGCCCTTATGACATTGCTGCATTGTAACCCAAATTTAAAAAGCACTAGTCTGAGAGCAGGCATATGAGTATTATTGACGAATTTATCAGTTCCGTGCATCGACGGGACAAAACGTATCATTAATAATCGAGTTAAATAAAGCTAATAAGTAGGTAGTGAGTCCCGCTAAGTATCGAGATGACGCACTGTGTTGCACGACTCACGTACGTCCTGGTTACAATTTAACCCTTTAAAAAGTCTGTTATATTTCATTATCGTGTTGGTTATAATCGAGGAAATGTACCCCAGAACGTAAAATAAATTGTCAATGTCAACCGAACTATTTATAAATGTTCTGTTGAAACACAATTTTTAAATAACTTTTTATCGGGGACTACATCGTGCGAGATGCTTTACTTTCATGAAGTATAACACTATACAATGGAACTAGGGAAAACAACGTTCTGTTTAGCTGGGAAAGAAACATTAAAAACTGAAACCTTTTTTGTCTAGTTTCCTTTCATTTGATGAAGTTAGTGTATTCCAACCTTATATTTCCTTCTCGAAACTTGATTTTTGCAGCGTTCTTATGTTCACCTCCGTTGTCTGCGCTTGTTTTGTACTCGCACGATCGCCTGGTCGATCTAACGTTGATAAAAACATAACTGCTTTTACGAATTCATACAAACATGAAATATATAGTGTGGCACACGTATTTGGGCGGTCACATTGGTACATTACCTTTATCAGAAAGTATCATTACATGTAGTAGAGACCGGGAGATACACTTACCAAAATAATCGCCTCGAATGAATATATTATGTATACATGAACACTACATGATTTAAACATTTTCAAAAAATGTTTCATGTATACATCAAATATACATGAGTATTTCAGTTACTCAAAACAGTTGAGGCAACCGATGTGAATTTGTATATAAGTGGAGAATATTTTTGGTTTCAAATTGGAAAACGATGATCCATATATTCACTTCGTAAATTATTACAATATGATGAATAGTATATATGCATAGCTTGTTGGTTTTAAGCAAGTTTATACTATATATAATTCTCTTACCACAACCTACGCGATTAACTCAGCAATGCCAAATCGACGTTGATTTAACTTATCTTATACGTATAGTACTAGCGGGGTAATCGATAGTGAAATTGACATATTAAGAACAAAACTTCACCTAAGTTACATCCGACTGTATAACCACTGCAGAAATTTCCTCGTTCAGACGAGGTTATGTGATAGAGTGAATCAGCAAATTTTAGTTTTTGAATCTTTTGTATCTTATTTTAACTACAACTATATATTTTCGAATTAAAGTTAGACCGGACATTATTGTATTCTGGATCTTTATACGTTACAGTAGTTTATGTATATTATTCGCTGAAATTAATTAAATTTACACGTCATAGTAGTGTTAGTCATATAGTTCGCGTTGAGAGAATACACTCATGTATCTAGGATACACTTCTATCACTATACGAATTCACTCGTGTTACCGAGCAACGCATCAGCTGATATATTACGTCTGTTATTAGAAGAAGCCGACGTACAGGATGCTAAATGCATGGGAAAGCACGAATACGTAACATAAATATAGTGAAGCATATAATGTAGCCAAAACGCATGCGGGGGGGGGAATGTACGGTATAACAACATAACTTGTTATAAGCATACACCATAACTGGTATGATATGTCTCGCAAACATAATGTGAACATAACCTAAATCCCACTGCGAACAAATAAAATGTCATATATTTAAATGAGAATTACACAATTGCATTGACTATATGACAGAAAATAATATATGAACAAATATATAAATAAATATGAAACATGAATCAAATATGAAACTAGCCTTGCCTTTTTTAGGGTATGGAAGATTTCTTCATTAGAAAATCAATAAATCCCATTTGAGTAAGTAAGTCGTTTCGTTGAGTTTACGGTTAAGAAGATATAATAGATATCAATAAAAACTAACATCAACAAAAAACAAAAGTTCAACATTAATATTATTTTAATCAGATTCATTGCTGTATGCAGGGACATAAAATAGGAACGCCATGCTACATTAGAAAAACACTCTGCAGTTGAAATGTGTGGACGATTTTCAAAACTAAGTGCACGATTAATGTTAAATATGTGTTAAATCAATGGGTTGTTCTCGGTAGTCGAGCACAGTCTCGTTTATGAAATAAGATAACAACGTCTCAGCACATAGTTTAAATTAACCATGGGGGAAATATTCGGCCATCATGATACTTCACATGCACATTGTATCTGGGGGGTCACAGTCGTAAGACAAGGGATTACACTTAACGGTGTTGTCACTTATTTTACATACATCAACAAGCAAGGCCATAACCGACTGATTGGCCTAGTTGAGAGTTCGACATGTGTGTTATACGTGTTCATGTCCTGTCGTTTACTCCATGTTAAGGGAATCAAATTGCATTGTAGCACATTGAGATTAACTATCAATGCGAAAATCTATGACGTGATTCAGTCAATGTTAATGTAAGTCTGAGTATATGATTTCAAAGTTATTTGCGTCTATCTTGAATATCGCAGTGAAGAGGTACTTGCGAAGTCATGCGATGCTTATTGACAGGTGCAACAGTCGCCCGACTCGTGGATCGTAAATTCTAGATGTGCATGTGCGGTTACTATATATCACGTCACAGAAAGTATCACTAAAACGAATATCAACCGAAAACAAAAGCACTTTTTCAGCTTACATGCATATAGAACTGCATAGTCATGATATTGGAGTGATGACAGATAAGGCCGCCCTAGTGTGAATTTGTACTTAATACTAAGACCAAGTGAAGTATACGAAGATTTTTATTTCGAAATATGTGGGTGTTAACAATACTTGTGTCAGCAACAAAGCATTACACACTTCTATATTTCTAGACCATTTACTATACTTACGGTATTCATATAATTTACTACATATAAAAAAGGCATTATTATATTTGCTAAATTGTATGTTGTTTTTATATTGTAGCGTAAAATACAGTAGTATAAATTCGCATTAATAGTATAATTGTACATCTTAAAAACACATTCAGTTGACACTCAAATATTAGATTAAATTCAATTAGATTAGATTCAATCATCAAATAGTTTCACGTTGTCTAACAGTGTTATGAAGGACATAGGTTGATGGCGATGTAGCACATAATTTGCATGAATCTACACATAATACAACATTGACCTCACATTTACGCTGTATTTAACAATAAAAAATGCATGATAGACATAGAGTGTTACTAAGCAACATATCCCACTTTTTTTTATAAATATTACGGCGTCCAACTGCTCCCATGTTTATATATATATATATATATTTATATGTATATATAAATGTTAGGTATCAAACATGTGTGATGTTTGCTTCATTTAGAATATCAAAGGCAACGCAACTAATATTTAACCTTTTGTACGCAATTTCCCAGTTACGGTTATAAACAAAACACGTATACCAAGGTTATTATTCATAATAATGTGTGAGTAGGTAAGATAGCCCGTTGCAATTTTCGATTACGAATACAGAAATGAAGTGTAAATTCACTTGGTGATATGATTAATTATATTACATTATATATGTGTCAATGCCTATGGAATGACACAACACGCGGCTATTGCATTTGTTTTTAGGTAAATTCTTAGAAGACAGTTGTGTGAAAAAAAATAACTCCAATATATATATGGCTGATAACTGTATATAAAACTACATCAGAATTATATTGTGTAATCATTATTTTAAGGTGTTGAAAACAGAATGTTTATATATCTAAGAATGAAATTATACTTATCACTAAAAACGTTATACGTGTAGCAAGAAGCCGTTAACCGAATAATGCCAACAACCCCTTCTAAAACATACATCAAAATTAAGTATGGCCACACTGTTTTAAATATAAGTATACCCTCAGGAAAAAGTAGCCATTACAAACTGAAAGTAAATCTGATGCCGGAAAACAAACAAATTTAAATTGCTTAACTATATATGGTGTATTATATCAGATACAGAAATAAAAAAAAAATCACAAACTTCTACAACTTGAACAACTCATTGCTGCTAATGCAGTTAATACCACGGACGGAATTTAGTTACTGTTGCTGTCCTAAATAACACAATGACGTTTTCTTGAACGTTAACCTAGACTTGGACTCAGAGACGAAGTGGTGATTTTGAAATTAAACGTACAGGCACTGAATGACGAACCTGGAAATATTTCACCCACAGCTGACTCGAGTGATCCCGTACTTGTGACCAGTATGTTGTAGATGGTTTTTGACGCTCTAGTTGTGGGTTGAATTTGGGAACATTGAAATGTGAAAATCTTGTGGACGGCGATAACCATCCGTTAATACTTGGTTTGACTGGCCGGCGTGGCGGTGGCTCATAGTTCAAAATGTCTGACAGGTTCCCGTTTATTTGGAACTGCACAGTACCCTGGATACATTTACATATCAGGTTAGTGTAGCAGTTTCAATTGATGGGATACCGGCATGTAATAATGTATGTATGGCCCGAAATACCGATAGCTTTCGACATTTGGCTCCGGGTATTGCCGTGCTTATTCGCGACGTCACGGCGCATGACCGTCTGTACCATGCTTTCATGACGTTTTGTACGATTAATGGTAATGCCCAGATCTTGGTGCTCCTTTCGTTATACTCTTTCTCAGTTTGTTTTTAGTTGTACTGTGCCCCATGCCAATTTCATTTCATGGTGCTAATCTTGACCGTCACCAACTGAAGCTGGCCGTGTTCCCATAATATCTATTTGTTTTCACCGTTGTCACTGCCCCGGATGTTGTCGATCTCGGCAGTGGTTGCTTATTGTGTTGGCACTGTGTTTTCGCTAGCGAGGTCACTGGCTAGACCAAGCAATTCAACGAGGTTGACATTACAGAACACAGATATTGTTGGTGTATTTCGTTGATTTGGTGCATCTCTGATTATACTGCAACCGTTGTAATTAGTTTCAGTCGTACTCGCCGTCGTCGTCGTCGTAAACACTCTCGTTCGTGATGACAGTCAGTTCACTAAATGTCGTCTGCTGTCTTCCAACAAAAAATTGCCGTCTTGGCGCCACCATGTTCGATTCATAATGACAACTAAATGCAACAAACTGGTGTTGTCAATGTAATTGTTTACTTTATTTAGGTACATTAAAAACTGTTTAATTTCCCTGAAGAATCTGTTCACAAGTGGCATAATTATTTAGAAATCCCCATTGCTAGTGCAATAGTTATTCTAGGACAGTGTCTTGAATAACAGAAAACGCCAAAATGGAGCTCATCTACTAACTGTAGATAACAGTAAATCGCTTAGCTGTGGGCAAAGAATGCGATACCGTCTTAAGTCCTCGTTGTGCTCGCATGGATTCACAAAATGAGAAGGTGACAAACAAAGCTGATGAATGCGGTGAATTGTTGTCCAATGTTATAGCGTCCTTGTTGATTCTACTTCACCAAAATTAAATCCTGAGTAATAAAGTTATTTTTCTCTTATCCCAAGAAATGATAAAATTATGATGATGTATGCCAGTGGATGCCAATTGCATAGTTGATATTGATAGCTCACGTTCAATAATAATAACACGAGTGTCAATCTGCCCTATATGAGAAATTTGAACAGAAAATATATAATATATGCCAGAAAATGAAGTAAATGCGATTGAAGTAGGTCAATTTTTATCTTTGACAGTATTCCTAAAATGAGTCTTTGTAAATACACGCCGAACCACAGATGATACGAATGTTAAACTTGTGGGATTGTGGGTATAACCATGACTAAGTCTGTATTTTAACACCCGCAATATTCTTATTGTATTTATTTCACAATCGCATTGCATGTAGTATCTATGCAATACATTTTATTCAGTTCAATCAATAACAATAACACAAATAGATTTACGTGTAGTAGGCAACAACAACTAAAAAGTATACCAGGTATATGACGATTTGTCTTACTGATGTTACAATTATTACGCCGCTTTGGTGAATAATCGCCATATCATGGGGACAAATTTTGTACTAAATTATATGAATGTGCATGGTGCCAAGGGCAAGCACTGTAGCATAGCGTGCAGTAGCAGAGGCGTCATGGAACAATAGTAACGGACAAGAGGATGTTTATCATATATTTAGTTTATTTATGATGAAGCTTTCCAGTTTTGAACTTTTCAAATATTGCATTTCGATGTCCAAATTTGCTTTTGTGAGCTCACAAGCCAACACGGTGTTACGTGTTTCGTCCTACTTGCAGAGGTCATCAGAATTGAATGTCAGAGTGATCTGAATAAACTAATTTAAAAGGTAAATTGTAGATTGTTCCATTTTACGTGGCTTGTATGTGCACGAATAGTTTAAGAACAAACCCATTATGATTTCTTTTACGTGTGTCGTTTGCTGATCAACGGTTCGTGTGTATAAAACTGAAATAGATCATATGAGCCGCGATTATAACGATACCGATTTCTTGCGTCTAAAGCTACCACTGCGCGTGATTACATTTTTCGACATTTTGAAGGATTGTAATTGAAATTAAGGCGTACTGCCTAATATGTAAAGAGTAGCGCTCGATTTACACTATGTCAACCACATTTTTTTTACTGTCCGATCACATTCAACTGATTGAGTTGCTATAAATATGTACACATGTTTCTGGTTTTGTTTTCATTTTATACATAAAATTTACATAAAGATATAGCAGATGGACGACTTTACACTGCATAATCAACTTAGGAATTAATTTCTAAAATTGAGTATTGATTTTATATCTCGATGGCCGCAAAAACAAAAGATTTAAATCAGTTGCAGTGCGTGATAACAGGGTTTGGGCAGATACGTGGTTTAGACGGATGTGTTCGCTGATTATTGTAAACATCTTTGTCCTTGCTTGCGATCACACAATAATGGGCCTTTATTCCTTAAATACTACGAGTGATATAAGTTGATTTCGATGTCGCATAACTTTATTTCTCACGCACTTGTTGAAGAAATGTACATTGACTACACATTCATACTGTATGTAGATGATAATGAATGCACGGTGGAAATAAATATTAAGTGCTTCAAATGTTTTTTTTTTATAATTGCTAGTCATCAAACAGCTTCATACTAATAATTAATTGAAATACACCTAATATTTCTTTATTTGTACGCATTTTCCAATCGCATCTGTTTTAGGTTAATTGCTTACAAAATGACGTCAAAGCAAACAACATATTTGAAGTATGTAAAAAAACATTCATCATACATTACAAGTTTGTTATCTGCTAATATCACGTACTGCAGATGAAAATATCAGACACGAGATTGGTGTTAGTTTATACTTTCACCCTGTGACCGGCACTACTTTTAAGGCTGTCATGGAAACAAGTCAGTCGGGCAACGTAAATAAAAGTCATTCCAATTGTTTGCATTAGTTTTAACGCAAAGTTCTCCCTCGTGGCTCTTGGTGCAGACGGTAGGAATGGAGGCCGAGTTGCGGGGTTTTGATTCCACTGGAAACGCCAACTGCTTGAGATGTCTACATTATGTTGTTTTATGACAGTGATTCTGTTTGAACACTGATAGATTGCGTTATTGTTTGGTGGTCTTATTTTAAAAATAAAAATATTGTCAGGTGCTGGGAATCAGCCACCCTAAATACCAAATAGCAAATCGTTGTCGGCCTAAGATGCAAGAGATCCGTGGTCGGGTATGAGGAGAAACTACACAAGTCCTAGTGCGTATTAAGGTAGCGAGACTATTATTTGTGTTGAAAATTACGATTTTCACATTTATTTATTAATTGATGAAATGCACTATAAACTTTCATATGATAAAGTCAACATAACATAGAATGTCATGTAAGTTGGTTAAAATGTAGATTTTCTGAAGGAATACAGCTTCCACCTCAGCTATGTGGGCAGCTGTAATTCCAGTGCCACCCATAATATGACAAATATTAAACATTCACACAGAATATTATATTGACAAGTCTAGTCTTTCTAGTTCTAGAAAGTCTCGTTCTTTCAATTTATACCGACAGTATGAAAGTGCCTGTGAAATGCCCACCCACACATTTCCCGTTTGAATTTGTGTTCTACTGATGAACAGCTATTGATTGTTTGGTATCCAAGTAAATTTGAGTTATTTCTCGTGATGTGTCCACATCCACCTATCTTGAAACAGTAGTCTGTTTTCGGCTTTCCGACTCTAGCCGAAGGAAAAGTGCGCCACCAAACGCCAAAATACCATACTTTTGCTATATGATGACTTTTATAACACTGCGTCGTTTAACGATGATATTAACAATAAATATAATTATATATATATATATATATATATAGATATAGATATATTTCGGTTTGCGTTTTTTGAAACGTTGTATTTTTGGCGGAATAGTGTGAGAATTTACGCGTTTCCAAACGTGTAACATCAGAAGACAAAAGCCGTAAAATCAATTAGAAAAAGTTGAGATGAACATTCTCCTTATTTTGTTATACCGTAGATCCCTACGCCGAACAACTGTCCTTATTTATAAAAGAACAAACTGGATTTTAAGACAAGTGCCGAAAAATTAAACCTGGCACAGTACTAACACTTTTTAAAGAACCAAATGTTTTGGGAATCTGAATAACGTTTTGTAAATAGTTTCAGCTATGTAAAAGGTATCAATGATGTGACGCGAAAACCGATGCGTCGGTCAAACAGGGAATCACACAGCACTCACACGTTGGCAATTGTTTTTAATTACGCTGTCTAAAAGTTACTGAATTGTTTTGTGATTGATGTTCTGTGATATTTACTTGCAATTTGATCTAGGTTATTTGAGTAGAAGTTATTTTGCAATTATTTTGTACTTAATAACACGAAAAAAGAAAAAAATAATAATATTGATGTACTAATAAATGATTTTGAGGCAGAAATACCCAGAAATTATTCATTTTCCAATAATTTGTACTTTCGAGCAATATAAGAATATAGACTTAATGAAAGCTGTAGGTGCCGGCTTAATTGTCGAGGAAATGATGTACTTAGTGGATAGTGGCCATTTTGACAGTAATAAAACCCTTTTACCATAGGTTCCTATGGCGGAGATATTATGTCATATCTCAAATTGTAGGCTGGTGACAGTAGTCTGAAAAAATGGTATATTGTTAAAGATTGGATACTTATTATTTTCAACAATTATACCCACAAATCTGGGTTTTAAAAAGTGTCAACAAATTCAATTTTCTTTTAATTACGCTCTGTAGAATTGTTCTAAAAATAGCAATTTTTGGAAAATATTAGGACAAGTTTCTCAAAATACATCACTGTAACACACAAAATAATGCTATTTCATTGTACCATGAGACATTAGCTTCATGATTATACATAATAAACTAATAAACATTGTCATGCGATTTATGACAAAGTTTCTACGTATGTCTTTTGTGGTCTTAAATAAAATAGTGACGCAATAATGAATACTTTGAATATTTAACTATTCATTGTATGAATGAACAACATCTTTAATTCGCATGTCTCGAAAGTGCTTCATTTCCGCTCATGAATCTGAAATGCTCTTCAATTCGACAACGTGTTGACAGTGTCACAAGTGCATTATATGTCAAAACTAAAATGCAGACCTTCTTTTTTAATTTAAATGTTTGATGTAATCTTTTGCATGTATGATAAAAACGTTATTTGCCACTAACAAAATAATACTATAGGCGATAAGTGAAAATATCGAACATCAAATGAATGATATAGGCGGTATTTTTCTTGTTGGCGGCGAACAACCTTGAAATATCTACTCATTCAGTAATTCCAATGTAAAAGAAAATAATAGTTAGTATGGTGGTGAAACTCTACACATCATATGCGGAGACGAAAGGCAATGATGTCTTGTGATGGGTATTCATTAACCGGCGGACGGTCTCAAACATCATATTTAACATCAGTCAACAACAAGAAATAGTTTAATGAAGAAATAGTCAAAAATGAAACAAATGTGTAGACATCAAAACAGGAACGACTACACAGATAGAACCAATCATTGATTGGTTATCTATGGCGTAGTGTACATCAGTCTCAGCTGTCACCCCGAGGACAGTATTTGATAGTATACATTTGGTTTTATACTTTTAAATAGTGGATATTAAAAAGAAAAAACATCGCCCAAATTTATGTGCCATATATACATATATACTGACCGATTGTGCTGAAACTGAATATAAAATTTCCTGTGAATTGATATCTTACTTCTACCCCATGTGAGTTTTTTTTTTTTTTTTGATCAAATGTATCCACAAATACTATTAAGTGACGTTGTACGTGCGTCACGTATTACAAATTGAAAGGCGGCAGCTGATTTAGGTCACATTCTGGAGGTTCTGTAGCATGTGTGGAAATTACATTACGACAGTGTGTTCTCAAGATCAAATCGCCACATTCCGGTTTCTGCAGTCTGAGTATTGCGGATTAAAATACTAGTTTTGAATAATGTAAACAAATACTAAAAATCGCTTGAATATCTAGAAATCGCCACCAGTCTAGAATAGTATCGTTAATAATAGAACATGTCACAGTTAAGCTCGTACTCTGTTAAGAAGTAATTCGCTTAGCTGTGAGAAAATACAATACGATATCATGTCAAATTCTCGCCGTGCTCGTAGCTATTTAAACAACGTGAAAACAGAATTGCTCATACAAGCGATGAGAAATCGGTATGTGACTATAAAACATCCTCGTTGATTTCAGTTCACCGTCATAAAATATTCAATAATATTATTTCTCTATTATTCTAAGAGATAACAAATTGTAACACTTTTGAATAGACGTTACGACTGTCCATGGTAGCTAAATGCACTGCGTCGTTTATATTTGATTTTTGTGAAGGGGGACTCATGATAAGCAGAGCATGAATAACTGGAGCACCATACCCCATGAAAATAAATTCATGTCGATTATAGCAAGTAAGTCGTGATACAACCAAAGGTGTTTTTTTGTAAATACACACAAGGGCACTGTCGACAGAAGTGTTAAATGGGTATGGGTATCTGTGTAACTATAGCAATGTGTTGTTATATATTGTCACTATGGACCGTTTATCGGTTCAATCAATTCTGGGAAACAATACACCTTTGAGATGTAAGAACCCACGAATCTATTTTTTGAGGATCAAATTTTTTGCGTTATGATACTTTCCCAAGGGTATATGGCACAGTTTGTAATGAACAAATCACCATCGGAAATAAAAGATACCCTAAAAGGACTGAATTGAACTGCGACAATCAGGTTATAGGCGTATCGCAATTTCCTGATAAATAACGAGTTATATTACAGATTCATGTTTTATTACGTTGCAGTAAAAATAGATGATGGTACAGTTGTCATACAATTTTCAGCAGATGAGCTGAGTCCGTCGACGATAATAATTAGTATATCAACAAAATGTGACTATCCAGTAGGATAGTTTTTTCAAAAATCTTTTTTTCTAGAGCTCCAGTAAAATCTAAATCCGAACCTGTTCTTAGGTGATTGTTCAAAACTCGTGGAATAACGTTATAATTGTTTGAAATAGAACAAAACTGATAATATTTGACTCATATAGAATGGTTTATACGAAATACCGTTACCTTCCTTCTCTGTCAGAATACTTTATTCTATATGTTGTTGTCATATTACCTCAACCCTGAAGTGTGCATGCAATCATTGCAAGAAACGGTGTGCATTGCCGTGTGATAACTGTCATAAAGGTGATTGACAGGTCATACTTGTTTTCAACTCTGGAAGGACAGTTTGAATCTACCAGGTGTGCTTGTAATTTACATAACAAAGGGTGTTTACAACTTTGGAAGAAGAATTGGAATTTACCATGTGTGCTGTTATTTGAATAACAAAGAATGTTTATGACCAACTGAGTTGCCTACGTGACACAGCTGCTAGCAAGATCACATTCTGATTGGCTCGTGTGGAAACCCAGGTGGTGTGACTGAATCTGGGCCATTTATGTCTATAAATTGGACAGACTGAGAACAGTTGGGGGGTCCATCATTTCAACTTAGTATCCTGTGTGTTGCTGCTACGATATTGTGTGACATGCTACAATGTGAGACTTGTATAAACTGCTCTGCGATCTCCTGCTTTTAGCGGTGCCCTCCAGAATCCTCTGCAAGCAATACTCCTGCATTTCCTCGTTGTTGCGTTGCAGAAGCCATTGACTGTCGTAAATTTCTACATCCTGGAAGTGTGAGTTATCACTAATAAACACTTCCCTATAAGTAATCCCCCTATTTTAGTAAATTTATTCATTGTATTTTTCAGTGCTTTGTTTCGTGTAATTATTTTGAGAGGTGTTAAAAACAGGAGCTTTAACTCGATATTTGTATATATGCGTATTTCATTTCCAGTACTATTGTCTTGTCTACCCCATTCTAGCAGTGAAAGAACCCCCTGTTCAGTGCAAGTTCTGTGGGTGGCACTCTCAATTGCTATAAGCATACCTTACACTGTGACATTCTCTATAATATGCTTTCCTTGTTCATCTATAGTTTAGTAGTAAGAATAGGAGACACGTGTTGTGCATGTTTTAACCTTCAACATTGTCTACTGCTTTCAAGTAACCTTATACGGTTATATCACAGTAATGTGTCCACGTGTGATAATTTATTATAATGAATGTTCAGGTCACATTGTATGCACATATCAAATTTAAACTTAAAAATAATCTTATAAGGTTATTAGGAGAATGCCTCAAAGTATGTACGAAGACAGTACAGCTGAAGTATCGACCGACGGGTACTGTCTGAGTTCATACGTTGAGGTATTCTCGTAATAACCTTATTATTATACATCTTTTCCTTCTGATGAAACACCATGGAAATGCCGAAATTCAAAATGTTTTGAACAGAATCAACAAACTTTTTTGTGTGGAGTCCGGTTTGTTTTGGGGGGCAGCCATGTTCGTTTTTACGCGCATAATCATTCCATATTTGGAATTCGCATTTCCTAATATGGTAGGATCAAAATATACCCGTAAAATACCGCAAAATTCCGGCACGCTGTAACTTATGGCGTTACGGTGACAGATGTATAATAATAATATTTATTCTCATAAAATCAAACACATTGTCCTTTAAGTAATTATTATACGTTTCTCATTATTTGTATAAATTATCTAAAGATATGAATTGTTTTGTATTGTAATAAATGGAAAAAAATAAAGCACCCTCACAAAGAAAATACCAGTTGCACCTTATTTGCAATTAATATCATATGATATTTATGGAAAAAATATTGGAATTTATAAGGTAAAGAAACTAACAATACATTTAAATAATCAGATAGCATAGCATACACATATGTTAACGTCTTTCACTATATAGATACTTTATGTATAGTTTTTTTTTTTTAAATCAGTAACTAGAGGTACAATTCAATGATTGTTGGCAGATAAATGGCAATAAAATAATTACCACATTTTCATCTACTTTGACAAATATAAACAACCGGATTGAGTGAATTTATTTGACCTTTACATATAAGTGTTAATTATAGTTGACTGATAGCACGGTATTCCTCTACAGCACAAGTACAGTCTGCCCTCTGTCGACTATGTTGCAAGTTACTTCTTTATATTGAACATCGGAATCTCCTCAATGATCTTCTGCATTATCATTGGAAGTGACAAAGCAAAAAATCACAAATCTATTTTATAATTGTTTGAATTATAGTAAAAATGTTTTTGGCGTTGAAATATTATGTCGTTCTGTTGTGAAAATGTCATTACTAGCGTCAGCAGAATGAAGGCTAATCTTTCCCACAATGCATCTTGATTAGGTAGAAACAAATTAAGCACAAATTCAAGCATATACTAATACATCTTGTAGGAAATGGTAGCATTATATTATATGGTAATGTTAATATTGTTCTTTTCATTATGATTTCTATCTGTTTTCTTAATGAAATAGATTTACTGTATGCATCTTATTTTATCAACAAAAAACGAAATCAATGCCAGTATTACTGTATTTTTTATATTTATTTTGTTCGCTCAGTAATATTCACTATACTATCTTTAATATGTATTGTCGAATAATTGTGGAATATTATCTAGAAAATTACCATATGACATGCTACTATCTTGCTAACTATTTAAGTTTGATTCCGCCTTTTTTATAATATGTGGAAAACTTACCACTGACCATTGTGAAGTAGGCATGCGCAGTTGATCACTTTAGTGACACAGAGGTCCTTTGGCACAATTCAGTATAATATTCCTTATTTTCGTCCGATTCAATGATGATTAATTAATGTGACCTAATAAAGCCTGGTCATTTCTACGGAAATTAATTATGTAATTACTGACGAATAAAAAGCGCGGACTGAGGATATAAAACACAAAAAAGATTAAGTAATAAACATAAACAAAACAATTTTATTTCAAAACACCCTATGCAATGCAGCAAATTTAGCAAGACGTTTAATATTAAATTATAATTGTTTATATTATTTCTAAGCCATCCAATCTGCCCTGACAGTCGTTACTCCCCGTTTTTTTTACTCGTGTCTTACATTTTGTGTATGATGCATAGTATAAAGAAATCATATTATTGGCAAACATAACCACAATCGAAGACAAAAGCTGCTCAAATTTGTTATAATACCATGTACAGACGTGAACGTAAATGATAATCATTCTAGCATTATCTCGGCTCTGTTAAATAACAACTCTATCCTTAAGCTTCAAATTTATAACACCGGAACGAGCTCTCAAGGTCGTAGTTAGACGAGATCCTAACAAATCGGCTTTATTTGATATAAATCCCTGTCAAGGTGCAGGTGTAAACTATTATCGACGTTCTGTCATTATCAACAGATGCGTGTAATCTGAGTTTCTTCCTTTTTGACTGGAGGAAAAAGAGACACGTTGCGCCTAAACCGAAATAACAAATCTGCCTTTGAACGTATTTACCTGTCGGTTTCGAGCCATCCAGGATTGGAGAACCTAACTTAATTCAAATAATGTAATCGGCGTTATCTCTATGAATGTATTGAAAGCTATGGTGTCAACATAGGGAAAACAGGATAGCAACATAAAACCTCCATTAGACTACAGACCGTTCAAACGGTCTCAAGATTGTGAATCGTTCCGTAACCAACAGTATATACATTTAATATATAAGTGCTTCCTCGGGGATCTGTAAAGACCTATTATTTTTATTATATTTCTCAATAACCTTTTTTGAATTTCGTCGCACATTCAAAGTTTGAATATTGAATTCAAATATTGAAGACGCATTATAAGGTCATCTGAGGTCGAACTTGGAATCCAAGCCACAATGTGAGTAGTAAATAGGGATACCAGTAAAAGTACATGGATTTGAATTTTGAGAAGGAAATACCATCGTGGTTTTAACTTTAGGTATGATAGTGTTGGTAGGTAGATCAGTATAATTGCGCACTCTATATTATCATTCTCTATAAATTAAAAAGGATACTTTACCCAGTATGCATGTTACATTACATACTATAATAATAATAATAATAATAATAATAATAATAATAATAATAATAATAATAATAATAATAACATTAAAATAAACATAGAAACATTTTTTCACAAAATATAAGTATTTGTTTTAGTATTCAAAGTAATATCCTTACTGAACAAATTCTCAATCTCTTATCCGATGTTGATTACTAATGATTCCTGCTTTTCGTGTTTCGATAATTCTGAAGGAAAGTCAATATACCAAAATGAATGTACAAAGGTTAAGTAAAGAGATCTCGCATATCGTTAAAAATAGGCCATGTTATTATAATATATTTTTATTGAATTCAATATATTTGGAAAAAAAAGATGTGTTATAATATATCAATAACTTACTGTTAAATTGTAACTCAAAAGGAATATACATCTGTGGGAAAAAGAACTACAAAATGAGTGTATATCACTGCAAATATCTTTGGTCTGAAAACGATCGTAACCTATTGATAGAGCACAAATCGGCTGAGGGCGCTATTAGATATCACTTTTCATAAACCGATTTAGTCATATAGTGAAATTCATAATATAAAGCGCCTTAGTGTCGATTAATAATAGAATATTTTCCTAAGGTTGTTCCAATGAAAATATATTTATAGTCAAGCATAGCATTCATCAGTCTCCCTGATAATGATGATTATTTTGGCAATGAGTCTATGTAGACACAAAATAGTGTGCTTTGGTAATTCCTCACTGTTGTGTTCTTTGTGGGGATTATCATTAAAGGTATTAAACATAGATCAATGCGTATTTAATACGACACGTATTCAGGTAACTTGCTTCTATATTAACTGAACTGAACAGCGCCGACTAGTGTCTGAATATATATCAGCCTTTGATACAATAAGCATGCCTTAGACCTGTGGTCTAGAAACGTGTTTACGAAATTGACAAATTGTATTCAGCAATAATAGCCTACAACGATAGTTTTTTATCATTGGGCACGTCTATTATTGCACGATTTCGGGGTGGTTTCCAATGAAGACGATAACAATTACAATCAATGATTCATTAGTTGTTGTTACTCACGTATTCACCAACCCAATCTATCGATGTATCGATGGCTACCATATTAGTACTTCTTTTAGATACATATTTGTTAAACCTATATTTAAATTCATAAATATAATACTATGTGTCAAACAAAGTAAGACATATACTTTTAGGATTTAATCTTTCTGTAAAAAAATAATAAAATGCAGACAGAATGCTTTGGAAAACATTACCTCTACCTCTGATTATCCCTTCTGGTTTTATATGTGATAAAATGCGAGCAGTTATTACAAATTATTGAATTGTAACATTCCGTGATCTATGTGATATAATAGTTAATCCAGAGATGTACAATATAATGATGTAATATATAATAGTACAAACAGCGACACGTAATTTCGCATGGAGGGACGATATCTGCTTACCAACCTTACCTTATCTTATCTTACCTTGGGTCCGGGGGCATGCTTCTTTTTAAAATTTCCTGCATTTTGAGAGGCAAATTTTGCTGACACAAAAGGTTTCGGCTTGATTTTATAGGGGCAACGCCCCCAACATTTTTTGAAGGGGTGACCGCTCTTCCCCTGTGCCGCCACCGCTGGTTGGTCGTCTGATATGTCTTAACATTGTCAATCAATTCAATCAATTCTACAAGTGCCACTTTCATATCGACAAGGCATTTAATTCTCGTGGCGTCATAATGTCTCAGTTTTGCACGAAATGTCTGAACTATGCCTCAGGTGAAATTACTGTATCCTGGAACCAGTCTTGATTTAAATTGGTGGCACTATATTGTGTTCCCGATGCGTATAAGGCATTAAACATTAATTACAGTCGTCTGTGTGAATTATATACATCACGTCGTACGATATTATTAGTGTCATTGGTGCACTCGATTCGTTTTTTGATTCCTGAAATTTGAGTAATTATGACACGTAAAGAACTATACTTGACGTGTATAATCAATACATGAAATTGACATACATCACCTACCGGAATGTATTATATCAAATACACGATGACGAATGCTAGGCATGGAAAGAAAGTTAGTGTGTCCATGGATAAATCATACATGCAATCAAATATTACAACATGTAAACACAGTACTCTAACTCACAATGACGACAATTGCCTCGCCATTGCTGTCGTCAGGTGTGCTATCTATAACACGCCACACACACTGTACCAAAAACCGCAGTTCGAAATTACGTGAAGTGAGCACCGCGCAAAGCAACTGGATGGCAATGAACAATTCGAAAACATCATACAACAAACAACGTATATAGCTGAACACTGAACAATTGTTGAACAACTGATTGAGCGGGGAACATAATACAAACTGATTACCACGCACTGAATGTCGAGTGTTTAGCTCCCAGAGTGGTCTGGAAATCCATTTTGAATTGTTGAGTGTAATCATTTTACCACAAGTTCAATACTATCATAAACAAACAAAGTTACATCGTGTGTTGTCTAAAGCGTTCGACAAGACATGTATTAACCAAGCTTGAAGTATCCACTGCCTTTTTGGTATGGGGTTCGTTGTTGTTAATATCTCTTTTTTTTTGCCTCTTAGTCACAGAGAAACAATTATAATCATGCATAGAATGCGTAGTGGCTATTTTACGGAACTATTTATTATTATGACTACGCACGTTTAAAAAATGTTGTTTATGGTCAATGATCGATAACAGTAACTTATTTGTAAGTGTTCTTACGGAAACACTATATTGAAGAGCAGAAACTACCGCACATTTGAAACCTTATTCATAACTTTGTTCCTAACTTTGTATAGTACTCTTTCATTTGTACATTCTATCGACTACATATATATCCGGATTTTGGAGTATTTTGTTTTTTGTTTCAGACCAATTGAGCACTTTCCCAAATCGTTTCAAAATAGTTTCATAAACGCCATAAGCAATCACGATCAAAACAATAGCATTCAGTGCACGAAATAATCTGTATTCGTGTACATGTTGATCAATCATGAAACCACATATGATGTATTACACAGCAACCTCATAAATACAACGCGATATGACAAGTAATTAATAATAATAATCGTTTAATAACATCTAAGTGTCAGTCTATGTGACCAATAAAGTATAAGAAAAGTTCAGGATAGGTACGCCGCAGATTGAATGTCGAAAAATAACAATGCGTCTATAGTTTAACCTAGAATAATCCATATCAACTTTTCACATAAGTTGATCCGAGACAAAAAGATTAGAGAAACCTATAAATCATGCAAATATTAGTTTACATGAGTTCGATATGCCACTCATCACACTCACGTGAATCTAGATCACATATCCCATCCGTGTATTGGCAAGTAACGTTATATCATTTTTCAGCGTATAAATGCGTGTTGTACGCTTTGTGTCGCCGTGTTTGAAATGTAACATATGGATATGGATTTCATGTGATGCATAGAACATGTGCGCGAAATGTTTGATTCAGCCAATACAAGATCTGAGTTCGACCATAATAATGGCTCTAGGTTATGTCTGGTGAATTGAACGCTTAAAATGAAACGAGAATTTAGACTGGCTTGTTACTAACACTCGGAATTGTGTGACAATCACATTTTCTAGTTCCAATTTACTGTTATATTGTTTGTTTGTGTTTAGTCTGATTGCTGCTTGATTAACATCATTTCATCGAATGTTACTTGCTTAGCACGCGCTTAGGAACCAGTGTTTGCAGCACTCCTGGAACTGATATAATTATCGTATCAGTATCATGCGTTTTCATCAACGTCAACGAACAACATACGTGTTTGTATAAGTACGCAGTACCGAATTATAGCTTGGCGTATTGGCCCATGTTTTCGATTTAGATAGGCGACAAATACTAATTTTCCCAAGATGAACGATTGGATTATATTCCAATGAAAAATAGACTGTTGTGAAGTCGTCAATTACTATATAAATAAATGAGACACCTGGGATTTAACACAGACTTCTCAAACACGGTGACTTATTTTCAATTCGTTGGATGACATCTGCATTATAATTGCAATTTGGCAACAAGATATTATGAACAGCTGGCTAAGGTATTTTGCGGGTTATTATCACCGGGCGTATAGTACCTTTGAGGTGAAGTAGCGATATCTGACATGTACATCGATCTTGCCAGATGTATCTGCGGATTTGAAATGTGTAAGATTCAGAGTTAAATTATGTTTTCGCAACAAACATGAAAAGCCTGTTTTAATAAATCACACCTTATGTATACCTAGCACAAAGATAATAGTTAAAGGGTGGTGGTTGTCGCCCAGCGCGTGTTGGAGTTTCATGTAAAAAAAACAACGTATTTTACACGCGTTGTATACGTCGCTATACGCGTTGTATATGTCGCCATATAGAACAGGACGCGGCATGACCGCCACCACCCTTTAAAGACAGGTCGGGAAGTCGATATAAGTGTATTCATCTCCCTGTGCTGATAACAATCACCGGAGATTGAGCGGCATTATACTCATTCTGCTACTTTTAATAACATAGCCTTTCATGGTTCTTGCAACAGTTAACAACAAATATTCAATCCTCATTAATCGCACCTCATTCAGTGATGTATTATAAAACAAATCTTTCAGTACAGTACCGTTAGTACCATTGATCAACGTTATGATATTTATGCAGAAAGCAAATTTAATTTTTATTAAGTGTACATTGATTTAACTCCTCGAAATTATAATCAATATGAAACGCATAGCTCATATGCACAATAACATGCTCAGTAATGCAATATTTGAATTCTGCTTAAACCCCCTTAATAATGATGTAATTGCCGATACATGAATGCTATATGATACTTGATCATTATAGGTTATTCACTCTGGCATTATTAAACATGTGAAGGCATTCTGTGAAAATAGCGAAAGTGAAAACCGTTTGAGATTAGTCTGTTTAAGTAGCGAGACATACACCATGATTGGATATATACTTCCGTTTGTCTAAATCACCAATACTTCTGTTCGTGCAGCCGGTATCTTTGAACTTTCATTTAAATACTGTTCGGAATGCGACCCATCCTTAAAACATAACTGATAGTCAAATTACAAATGTAAGAGCATTAGTGTCCTTGGTGGATATGGACAATTTCACATGATTGCAACTGATCAATTGTTATTATGTATATTGGAGAGTCATTTCAAATAACTGCATATGCGTGATACAAGTAGTATGCTCTACAAATTTCCACGTTTCTACGTACCAACCCATGGTACTGGTAAATATGTCACTATCAAATTCAACGTGTGTGAACTATACTAGGAAGACGGTTATTAATTTTTGAATTAGATGCCAACACATTGTACTGATCAACATGTATTTTCTCCTTATGTAAATTTATTAATTAGATATGTATCTAATTCATTGCTTTTAACTTCTACAAAAATGTATGCATTGAGCTAAACCCGTTTTTTTCTAAAGCATGTTATAGTATTTATATATTCATCGACATTATGGTAATATACAAATAGTATGTTCATATTCATGCGATGGGTTTCTCAGGCCGAACAGAATGGCTAATAATTAGTATCTGAACAAGTCATGTGATGACCCAATCAATTAAGGGCACAGTAACAATATATAACACATTTATGAAATTCATGTATACAGGTACACATTGTTGATATATATTGCAAGATGTTATAAGAATATGGTTGTCAATCGATTAATTATAGATGCATATACTTCACTATACTGTAAATTGTTACCTACTCCTACTGATTGTGCTCTGAGTGAATTTGTCATCTTATGACGTCATAATAATATTCAGCTCAAATGCGTGAACCCGTACCATGTATTGATATTGATATGTGTTAATATAAACGGGATGTATATATTCATATTTTTTTAATCAACTGATCATCATAAGTGCGTCCAAACATGCATGAATGTTTTCAGATATATGACAGCTCAAAGTTGAAGATTGTTTCCAGTTTAGCACATGTATATTACACGTTCTAATCAGATTCAATTAAAAGTAAATGACTAAAATGCAAATTCTTCAGATAACGAAATTACCCAATAACGTCGGTTGCGGATCGCTTTTATTCAATATACTTTTCACCAATTTAAGATTATTTATCTTTCTGCTTGGAAGCTCTGATAATAATGAGCATGGCTTGCGTCATTCTCGTAAGTCATTACATTACCCGGGGCAAACTGTTGATAACCAACCAATGTGTGGCTGTCTGTCAGACTGTGCCAACATAATAATCTGAGTGTCCGTGTTATGTGTGATTTTTTACAATAATCGCTCAACTAGTCTACCTGACAACATGACTAGTTCTAAAAATGTTTCACGGGTAGTTACCTCTGACAAACATAGCATCAAGCAGTACATTACACCGAGGGAAAATGCTAATTAATTTGAGATATGTTTATGTAATTCTGCGAAACTAGAATTATTGGGTTGTGAAAGTCTTATTTTTTACATCTAAGTCTTGGAAATATATTGCATATGAATATTATGTATCCTGGCATTTTTCCAATGTTTCCATCAATATGGAATATAATGTGATATTTACAACTGCAACAAACACGTTACTTATAACAAAAATATCTATTATCGTGTGTCAAATCTTTTTAAACTATGAACTACAAGCGAAATGTTTTCTTTTTAATCAGTTTTATAACTTTATGTCAACTATTGATGTAAGAAACCGTTTGCAGTTGATGAGATTTTTAATTATCATAATTATCATAATCTGATGTTCGTGATTTGCTCTCTGAATAGTGTGACCTTGATCTCTGAATACAACTAACAGTGATTAAATAAATCACCACCAATCACATATAATTGCACAAAATTGTTCAATTACAGAGATAGCATAGCGATGGAAAAACTACTGTGTTCTATTGTAAGTTGTTATTCAATACTTACGTTGTAAATGCCCGGCCTCGTAATGCTGTTATACTCTACGCAATGATCTTTCTTAGTTACGCCGCGTCTCTTTTTGTCGTATTTGAACAAACGTATCCGTTTTCACAAATTTGAAACTGACGTTCGTGGCTAATTTGTTGTGATTTAGAAGCTGGCGTCATGCTGTGGGACTCGTCTTTGTAAAACATCCGCTACATTAATTCTCGTTGACAGAATTGGCTGCACGGGAAGGCGGCCGGATGTTAGAACGCTCACTAGTCACATAGCCATCAATCCGCACTGCGAACGTTTGCACAAACACCATAAATAAGATTAATTACTGGAATAAATTAAACAATTTCATTTATGTCTAATCGAACCAATAAACTTCTGCCCATTGGTTAAGGCGTTTATATATATATATCATATATATCAAGTACAATATCGATTGTATAAATTAATCATTCTTCTCTTGTATTCTTGATTATGTATTAACAACAACAGACTTGCATCAAATTAGCGAATACATCGACTTGGCACTTATCCAATCAAATGTGTCCGCGGATTCCTTTTCCCTTGAATTCAGTGGTTTATAACTTCATGGTTAGAGACCGAAAAATTACAAGTACACTGCACTATATTGTCAAATCAGTTAGAGAATGATAATGATGTAACAATAGGAAAAGAATAGATCTTACTAAAATAATAAAATTCAAACAGCTACCCAAAACATCCAACAATTAACTAACCCAAATAGCTCACATATGTATTCATGAACACAAAGTTACGTTATGCGTCTCAGACATTGAGTATATATGTGTTGCTTCAGCAAACCTAATAATGAGAAAGTTGCCAATTCGAAAACACGCTATGAATCCCGTTCAAGGCCGTAGACAATCTAATATTATATCACGTTGAGTGCATTTAGTCTGCTAATTACAATACTGACTTGAATGTCGATTGCAACATATTTTAAAAATTGTTTTGTTTTTATCGACGCGTATGTTGTAGCTATATTTTTGAAAGTTTATTTAGATTCAGTGCATGGCTCGCCTTATTTTCTCCCACATTGTATTTTTTGCTTTCGCGATTAAACAATACATAAATGATTGCTATTAATAAAAACAATATATAAGGCTAAAATAAATGGATTTTTTACTGAAGGTATGTGCTCTCGACAAAACAAAGCGTCACATTTGACCAATTGATTAATTGTAGTACTGTATGTTGAATTGCAAAACATCCAATTTATTAAGCGACAGCGTTTGTTAACGTACCTTAATTCTGGGCCTCACCACATACAGCTTAAATAGAAAGGTGTACTTTAATCAGATTGTATATCCATTTCCTACACACGAACACGAAAACTTGGACAGATGTATATGGTCTAGATAGTTACAGTTAAAGATTACTCGGTTAAATTATAATTCTATGTATATAGTAATGTAACTGGTGCGTTAGAAACAGCACGTCTACTGTTTCATCTTAATATAAGTATAATCGGGCCATTAATCAGCTACCTACGAGTGTGCAGTAATATTCAGACACACGTTTCATCAATCTAATACTTGGTTAGTGCAGCTTACTTCGGCTCGTCTCTGTTCAGACTCACGGAGCTTTGTCGGAAGAAAATGTGTTTATCGATGCGTTCATGCAAATGCTTTTTTATTACATAATGTGTACCCAGTAGACATTGTTTAGTAGGGCAAAAGTCGTATGTATAACGGGGTGTTTGGTTCCCATGGAAATGAGGAAATACAGTTGTTCATATGGCGCCCGCTATGATAAATTCCGATTTTATTGAAATTCGGACAACATAAAAAATGGTTAGGAGCCCTATATGTGTTTTTTTTCACTTTATATACAATTAGCTTAATTATTCTATCATATATAGCAGTGTTTTTATTGTCTAATAGTTTTTTTATGCACATTATTAAAATGTTCTATTTTTGAATTGCCATTATGATTATTTACCATGGTAAACAAATGTATTGAGTAAAAATGTGAATAAACAGTTGATTAAATACCAGTAGTTGGTATTATAGGTTATTTACAAAAACGTCCGTAAAACACATGTGGACGTAAAATAGTCACATATAACGATGTCAGCAAAAAATAAGACCCAGAATCTTGAAAAATGTGTGGTTACCCAACTTTCTTTTTCATAATTTTACCCTCCATGGTCATTCCATAACAATATTTCCTGATTAGGTGTGCCATTTCGTATATTTAGCCTAAACGTCCGTTCAATCGTAAACAAGATGATAAGAACCTGTCGTATTTGAACACACTTAGGTTACTCAATATGTCTAACGCTATCCCTTCTTTTTAAAAGAGTCTAACATCATTATATTAATTGTGATACACTGCCACAGAGCGGATGAATAGCACTTTACATCTAGTTGACATTTGATGGATACGTCTATTAGCACGAGAAAAAGACAAACTGTCGCCAGTTTGTAAATAAAAGTTGAACAACATTGAACATTTAGGCATGCGAGATGCTAATAGTTTGGTATACAGTTCCCTAAGCGACGTCACTAATAAATAATTCATTTATTAAAATTTTAACAATACTAGCCATGCGCTCCTGTGTAAACTTCAGGCGACATGCAATCCGCAAAAGAAATGTTCAAACATGGTCGTCTCCTTCAGTGAATAAATACATCTAAGAGAAACATCGGCTGAAAGTATAAATATGCTCGGTAGTATCATTTGAATACATTGCTTGATATAAGATTTTTTCTCCCGTTATGGGGAGACAGAGGCTCAAGTGACCAAGTGTTGATTGTATAAATTTAAGCAAACCCCATATAGTTAGAACTAGTCATTGTAAATGTCTGCGTTTGTATGTGGATGAATGAAGATTTAGTATCACAAAATTATGTCAAGTGAGCACATTTGTAATTATCATCAAATAAACTTGTATTTTCCGATCTTTGTCATAGTATGAAATGTCTCTTTTTGAGAAAACTGTTGTAAAAATGAAAATATAACAAAACTCCAACGCAAGTATTATTTTTAATAAAATTTTATAACAATATTATAATATATATTTAAAAAAAAAACTCAGTATAAATGTTTAAAAGTGTATTGAGTCATTGATGTTGTAAGACCAGGGTTTTGTTTCTATATCATCATCGAGCAACAAAATCCATAATAGGCAACTGACTAATTGCATTGTTGTACAGAAGAATCCATGTTTTCGGTGTTTATAAGTTCAGGCTCACAATATCTTGAACAGAAATATAACTAATCACACAGATGTAATAAATCAAACTGTTTCACTTTATTTATCTTGACAAATTACTTTATATGCAATAAGTTAATATTGAGTCACCTATGTAATATGCATTTCTGTAGACTTGGCGATAAATATCAGATGTAATTGTTAATTGTCGTATAATGCAGATATTCCACTGTAATATTATATGTTTGATTGCATATGTCACTTCAATTGATGGTACTCCCACAGTAGTATGATACAGAGATATCCCATTGTAAGGTTATATGTGATAGCAATTGACGTGTTATTGCTAGTATTCGATACCAGGCTGTTTTATTGTGTATGGCCTTGACAAGAGTTAGAACGTGGCGGCCGAATTGAGAAAGGGGGATAATTCTCTCTTGCCCTAAAGTGACGTATTGTGGAAAATATAGTATTAAATTTAATTTTGTATGGTATTTGAGATGCATGCAACAATACCAAAGCTTTATAATAATTTGATAAGTGAGATCGAGCAAAATTTCCACTCCACTAGCAGATAAAACCAAATGAGTATACAAGAAATAGCGTTAGATGGCGCTGTTAGCGAATTTTTGTATAATACGCCTTCATAAATTGCATTAAACCAGCAGGGGAACAGTTGGACGCTTAAAGAAGATATTTATAACAGCCATGATATACTTCAAATTCTCTTGAAACACTGAATGTAATATGTGGCAGGCAATATCTGGCGAGCAAGCGCATTTATTCATTTATTAAAAATAGAACTGACGTAACCATACAACGTCGAAGTGCGTGAACTGCAGAAATTGGGTTATTCGTTTACGCGTGAGTTGATCGGAATTCAAGATGGCGCCACGCACAATTCGTGTGTTGCCCTGATCAAAATGACCCGAAACACTATTTTCCGGAAAACGATTGTTTTTTCAGTGAAGAACATTATGAAGGTGCTTTATCATGAATCAGCTGTTTCTCTTTGCATAATTTGTAAAAAAAAAATGGCGCATCCATTGACCGAAAGTACACCGTTTTCACTCAGGTATATAGTAGCTGCGGTTCCGTAGCTCTATTTAGCCCTAACACTTTAATTTGGACGTCTTCTTGTTTTGTTGTTGTATGTCGAACATAGAGCTACGGGATCTATCACCGTTTAAAAACAGAAATCTACGGTAAATTGAATCGCTTTTTGCTATCGATTACGATGGTGTAACTTAACTTTATTGTGAATTGATCGCTGGATAAACAACATACACACTTTTGTTTGAAATTTGTGTTTATAAATAAGCAATAATTTGTGATATTTTCAAACAATTACCGCGTAAACCAACCAAATTACGAGAAAATGGCAGCCATTGACATCCTACAATCCCTAGCGCAAAATAAACGTAATCTCGTTCGGCGGTCTTGTGATACAGTGGTGGAAGAATAAAGCACTCACTCTTCCCATAACCAGTTGGCAAAACTGCCACACAATTCTTTTTGCTTATCTCTTAGATAAGGTTTAGTTTATCCATTGTCAGATTGACTCCAGTGATAGGCTCAAAGTTTTAGAAAGAATACATGAAGACCCCTTAAGTTGGTGCGTATTTTTTTTATACATTTTCTATATTCACTAATGTATATTTAAACTATTTAATTGTTTTTATGAA
This sequence comes from Saccoglossus kowalevskii, assembly GCF_978046115.1. Taxonomy (NCBI): domain Eukaryota; kingdom Metazoa; phylum Hemichordata; class Enteropneusta; family Harrimaniidae; genus Saccoglossus; species Saccoglossus kowalevskii. The sequence goes on from NC_140644.1 coordinate 21,395,790, forward strand.
ATGTTATTCTCATCTTTCCAAAAAAGCAATCACACACTGTATTTATAATTGTATGATTTTTGTTTAACAATAAAATGGAAACTAGTTACATAAAACGCAATGTATCTACTGATTTCGTTCACGTGGTACACAATTATTATTTGCTATGAACTCTGGGATCCAAAATGGCGTATTTCATCTAGTTATTTTTCTCCGACTCGGTGTACAGTAAATAAAGTCAATTTGTTATGACCACCTTCATCATTTCACAGCGCAAATAGGTTTTGGTCATTGTTTGGAAGTAAATAAACAGAGTGAGTACTAGTACTTTCGAAGGTCTTAAAATGTGATTTTCGCGACGACCAAATTTAGCATGTGGATTTTAACAAGTATTCAGTCGCATAAGGCTCCATAGCCCTATGGGCCGGCCAGAGTCAGTCACGTAAATAATACGGTCGGCAACTAAGGGCTATGATTCCACAGCTAAGGTATTCTCTTCTACTCGTATATATACATATGCGATCTATAGAGCTCGCTTTGCGAGCGACCTTCGACCGCTCTCGCTTCGCTCGCTATAAATTATTTCTAAATGCGGAAAAATTATCACGTGTTCGCAAAATAAGATAATAATGATACCGACCACGTACAACGTATTTTTCAAATAAGAATAAATCACGGAATCCAAACAAAAAGCAACAGAATAAACCCGAAAATGTCACAATCTCAGTATAATATGTATGAATTCGTATTACATGTTTATTATCAGCATACAGTCACGCATGATTCCATTACATCGAGATGAGTGAATTGTATATACACCACGGCGTCCCTCTCATTGCCAGTAAATGCCAATGTGCATTTCAGTCGATATTTTGTTCTTGTTAGTTCACAAAATACATCATTAAAATTTTATGTAATGTCAAATAAGAAAAATACGCATATAAGACGGTCATTTTGTGAATATCATATTCCCAAATATTTAATTCATGATTCCCATTTTATTTTATTTTATTTTATTTTATTTTATTTTATTTTATTTTATTTTAACAAAAGAGCGACAGATCACCTGTCACATGCATGCTGCACTAATGAGCAAGAATAAATCTGAGATTCCGACAAATCACACACTAAAATGATAGCTGGCCTGTCGACCATTTAGTCTAAGCATGCCTGAGAAATCGTTCAAATATTGATTTGTGGTGTTTTGGGGGACTAATTAAAATGCCCACCAATTGGTCAAAGGTCAATGGAACGAAAAACCGAGAAATGATGCCGAGCGGGTACACGGACGGACGGTCGGAACGAATCCGAAACATGAGTACCGTGTCACATGATAGTGTCCTACAGTGATAATACCCACATAGGGTTTCGTTGCATCATTTCATTCAGGCGTTGGTTACAGTGGTCCAATCTAATATGTAGCGGCTGCATACCATGACAAATTGTTCACCACTTCGTATTCAATTTAACTGAGAGTTAGTTTTGTGCCTTAGGCATTGGCTGCACATCATCGAAAGTTGTTGATCTCTTTCTATTTAATTCAACAGAGAATTGGTTATAGTGCTCCAGCCCAAAAGGCATTGAATGCTTACCATGGCAAATCATTAATCTATGCATATTCAATTCAATATATTGTTGATTACAGGGATCATGTCTGATATGCACTTCCTGCATATCATGGCTAGTTATTAACGGTTCCATATCCAATTCACCACATTGATGGCCAAAGTGTTCCAGGCCGATATGCATTGGCTACTTGCCATAAGAAATTGTCCACTACTGGTATTTTTGTTTACAGTGCTCTAGGTATTGATCGCATACCATAGCAGATGATTTATCTATACATATTCAATTCGATATATTGTTGCTTACATTGCAAGTTTCAGGCCGATATGTATTAGCTACTTACCATGACCAATTCTTACCCTGTCCATATTCAATTCAATATATTGTTGCTTTCAGTTTTCCGGGCCGATATGTATTTGCTACTTACCATGGCCAATTTTTATCCTATATTCATTCATTGGCTGCGTACCATGACCATTTCCTGATAATTCCTAGCTATCATAATCTTGCTCAACATCTGTTCAAATCAAAACAAATCTCACTATGGAAAATGAATTTAGATCACCATGATCACTGTCTGTAATCGGTATAGACACATAGTGAGAATAACCATTGCGCTAAATAATAGTTCAACGCTTGTATTATTCGATATCATTTGTTATGCAAAGGATTATGACCACCGCCACAGAGACCCACGCATTATTTTGTGTTGCATTCTCAGTCATGATTTACGATAATTGTCTGATGCAAATAATTATTCACAACTATCATGTCATTCCAGCAACAAAATACCATAAATACACATAGAGTTAGTGACACAATATACAAGTCATTGGACCTTTCGAAGATAACACAATGATTCAATTCAGAAATGTATTTCAAATTTAACGAGCATGCAATGGATAGTGGTTAATGGGTATATCGGGATGAGGTTAAATCATTTTTTTGACATTTTCTGTTTTTCACTTGTAAATAAACGGTGCTTAAATGAAGTTGATGAAATCGAAATTGTCATCTGCACTATAACCACCATTTACGTAAGTAATTGTTTCATTCACAAATTATACTTATTTGGAACGGGTTAAATACATACCTATCTACATTAAAAATCTAGGCCATATGAAAATTGGTTTTAGTAGCGTGTACCCGGGCAGTGTTGGTTTCGGGTTAAAACATTCGAAATATTTTGAAAGTTCGCATATTGTTGACATGCATGCATGGACGCTGTTTCCCGTCTCTAGTATTGCTATTGTGTTTCAATGAAAGTTTTCTTGAAACCAAAACGCGTTCAAGGGAACAGGGAAGAAAACATACACGCTATGAGTCTAAAATGAATCCGAACCAGCCACTGCAGCTATAAAAATCACATGATTAGTCAAGAAAAACGATAAGAGCGTAATATGCTGACATCAATTTATTAAACACAATGTGCAGAATGTATACTGCTATATACAATTTATACAAATCAACTTCGTCGTAACGGATGTGCATCATTCGCTTAAGAAATGCAGCCGCAACTTACTGCCGCTCTGATGCCCAACTTGCAATATATAAGTATATTTTATATAATAATACTAGCACGAAATAATGTATCACGTCACTTTTGAAAACAATAACAGATATTTACATATAGATATACAATATTTAAATATTTATTCCTTGTATAATGGGTACTAATGTATCGTAATTCTGTTGGTGAATAACATCATTGAGTATACGAATTTAACACCAAAAAGGTACGATCACGTGCTAATATACACACATTCACCTCTTATTGACTTGAAAACAAGGAGTATTTACCTTTAAAAGTTAAAATGTTAATTAAATGTGTTCACAGATAACAACAAGTTGAATATATATATATATATATAAAAGTGTGATTCAATTTCCATATTTAGGAACTTGTATTATGATTGATCAATATTGACTAATACTTGCTCTGATGTATTTAAGTGCAGTTACACATTTGCTTCAGTAGCCAGTACTCGGGCAGTGTTCTTTGTTCCGTTTCGTGTCAGGCTGATGTTTGTAGCTGACGTTGAGTTGAATTTTAAACTCATGCAATGCGGTTTTCTCCACAGAAGATTGAAACATTCTTTCCGGAAGTTGTCGTTCATAAGGAAAAACACGATTGTATTCATAACGCTGTTGCTCATGGCAAGAACCTCTACGACGTAGAAGCCAGTCATATTTTGGTCTTGCTCTATCCAGAATTTTTCAAGAAAATGCACGGTGATGTTATAAGCATAGTACGGACCCCAGAATAGACCGAATGACGCAACGACGATGATTAGCATCCGAATGGTTTTCTTTCTGTTCCCTGTGACAATCTCTCTTTGTCGATCTGTGGCATTTCCCGGGGTTCTTCGGAACCAAACCTTCCGTACAATTTTGGAGTATGCGATAATCATTGCTACCATGGGAACCACGTATTCAAAGAGGGTCAGGAACATAATGTACGCACGAGATGCTATACGATTGGACCAGTACTCCGCGCAGAAGTGGATTACTCGGCCAGTTTTGTCTCTACCACTAGATCCAGTAGTATTCATTGGAGTTGGTATAGAGACAATGAAGGACACGACCCATGTTAGCACGGCAATCAGTAATACTTTTCTTTTGGTCAGTCGTGGCGTCAAAGGATTGTGAATCACATAGTATCTGGAATTAATAAATACATATTTCATAAGTGACATTATTACCTGTGTCGAATTCATTGTTTGCATTTAACGAACTTCTTCACTGTACAATTCTCTAAATCGTTGGCACTAATGTTATGGGGCATGTTCCTGCATGTAGTCGAGCAACCATTCCCATAATGGAGCAAGTTAGCTTAACCCATTGACGAGAAAATGATGATTGTATTATATATTAGATACATGATCAACACCAGGGATATAGATTTTGTCGCTTGTCGCTTTTGTGACACCTTCACATTATTTAGCAAACTTACAAAATAATCACATTTCAGAAAATGTAAACGCATTGAAGTATCAAACTTAAGTCTGTTAAATAATCTTCAAGCGTGAAAAATATTGTGTTTGATTCTGACTTCTAAATCTGTCTATTTTAGAGTTGAAAACAGTTTCCATGATTATGCCAGTTATTGACTCATCGTTAAACAACTTCTGTAATGAAAAGCTCCACAATTTGCTGTAAAAATGTATGCAAACTATTGAATTTGCATATTTTCAATTTGCATACAATTGGAAAATTTAACTAATTACTGTTTAACTGGATTTTGATATGCCTCGTATCGTATGTCACCTGAAAGGATAGTGTTGACAATTTTATATCAGAATATGTATGATTTAATTAATGTTTTTAGAGGTTAGATAGTAGACATTGTCTTAAAACATTTTAATTATAATCACACTAATCACGATAACACTAAAACGATGCAAATGTCAAGTGTAAGAATAAAGATTCCTTTTGCCGTAACAAGTATATTTACTGGTAGTGCAGATTATCTATTTATCTATTATCTAAGAAGTGTGGATCAGTATAGATGACGAAGTAGCTACGATGTTAATATGTATGCTTTTTGAATTAAATTGAATTGAATTTAAAAGTTAAAATGTGGCGTTGCATGAGATAATGTAGCGTATTCTTTATGTCACTTATGCACAATTTCAAATGTACAAATTGGAAAGATTGAAACAAAATAGTGATAGGTATACATATATACAAGGAATATCGCTGCATATGAAGGGGAATGCAGTGTCTTGTTATAAATATGTATATTGTATATCAAAATGAATTCAACGTTATATAAAGCATGCATACAAATGAACATAATGTACCTCATTGGGAGAAAAATGATTTAGGAATCGATTAAAATGGATTGCTCAGCATAATGTATAAAACATGCTTAGATATAATATATTCAACTCAATGAGAAATACCAAATATTTGTTATTTCATTGATGGCATGAGATAAACTACATGTATGTAATGAATCAGTAAATATCTTCATTCAGCATCAGACGTATTCTGAAACTATGTTGAATCATATTGAAACTAAGTATACGTTGGCATCGGCGGATTTGGACAGCTTTTTTTTATTGAATCACACCATCAATCACTTATGAAACGCATTCCTTATTTGTACGTGATGAGATATTGTAAGAATAATTGCATGTATCACATAGAATTATTCAGTGTAGCGCACAATATATAGAAGGCATATATTCTTGTTTGTGGTTTTTGAAGACAAAACAACATTAACATGATAATTTTTTGATAAAGAAAAAAATAGTTTTTTAACAGATGCTTATTTAGTTGATTGATTAGTGATATTAAATTATGTGACGATATTATCAATAAAGACTCTCTACAATGTCTCCGTGAATGATGGAGTGGGCAGATTTATTTTATCTTTGAAAACAATAATTTCAGTTTACCTCATACCGTAGTTATCCAATAATTTAAGTTTACCTCATACCGTAGTTATCCAATAATTTCAGTTCACCACATACCGTGATGTTATGTTATGTAATTAGTCGCAGTCCGAAAATGGGGACTTATGTTTTGACCTCCATGCGTCTGTGCGTAAGTGAGTCCGTGTTTCGGTGCGGCGTGCGTGCGTCCGAGCCTGTGTCTTAGAAATGCCTGGACCAATCACAATCAAACTTCACACATATATCATACATAATATTATACATATGCACGTCAATTTGTTTCACGATCTGATTCAAGATGGCCGAATGGTGGCCATTTTTGTGCTAAAAATCATTAAAATCAAGCATTTTTCGGTTATTTACAGGTTAATTTTGTTCAAAATTGGTATATACGTTAGACATTATAGGACCTTGATGCACATCATTTTGTTTTTCAGATAAGATTAAAAATGGCCGAATGGCGGCCATTTTGTTTTAATGAATGTGGTTCTAGTGCCATATCTCTGACTTGCTTAGACTGATTATGTTCAAATTTTAAATATTCATTATAAATCATGTCATAGATATACAGATATATTGGTTTGACGATCCTATTAAAAATGGCCGAATGGTGGCCATTTTTGTGCTAAAAAATCATCAAATATAAGCATTTGTGGCATTTATGGATGGATTTTGTTCAAACTTGGTACATACATTAGACATTGTGGGTTCCTGGTGCACGTCATTTTATTTTTCAGATCGGATTTAAAATGGCCGACTGGTGGCCATTTTGTATTAATGAATGCCATATCTCTGACATGCTTTGACTGATTATGTTCAAATTGTATATATTCATTATACATGTTTAATTAATGCTGTCCCAGAGCAATATCTCTCAATCATCATAATTATATTTCTGACATGTTTATGTTCCAGCTATATTACTATAAACAAAACTATATATCTTAAATTCAATAACTAACGGGGACTGTGTCATGCATGGCTTGCGTTATGTTATGTTATGTTATGTTGTTGTTGTTTTGTTTTTTTTGTGTTATATTATTGACTACGAACATGCAAACTGAAAATGTTATTACTTCCTGTGTGTATATTGTAGAATGGAATTGTGGGAAATGTTTGATATGCGGCGGTGCGTGGCATTTACTAACAAGTAATAATACACTTTGCATATCAGTAGCTTCTTAACAAAAAATATCTCAAGGATATGGTAATGAATACTTCAATGATTATATAAATAACGAATGAGCAATGAATGAAACTTGGGTAAACACAACCTGGAGGCGTTTATCCATTACTGTAACCATTCAAACCTTCAAATCGTATGTAGAACTAGTCAAACATTCATGCCTAAAACCTTTTTTGAAAATATGCGGTGCCTTTAAGAAACAACCTGTTTGCAAAATAATGTTGTATTTAATTACACGGAAAACGTCATTTTAGTCCAGCAGCTATATTCAGAATAAGACATTTTTTTATTTTAGTTCACTCCATTGACTAGAAAAAACAGTACAATGAGTTTGTTATGCCTCTGAATTTCTAGACCCCACATAATTTCCAGGGTAACTACATTTATTTTACAAACTAATATAAGGTTACAAGTCCTTATAATCATACACCTCGTATTGCCTGGCTTTTACCGCTATGGTAAACCCGATGAGTGAGCTGTGCAATAATGTTTATTATCCACCATATTTGCACCGTACATCGCGTTGAGGGAGATGACATTCGTAGCAAATTTGAATAGCGCGTCTCGTTGAAATATCACTGCGCACCGTGAACGATTGCATAAATGGTAAAACTAAAAATAATAAACGGGATAAACGAAACACCAATAGTTCGAAAAATTGCATTTATTTTAATGGATTGTTTAAGGTATATGATACAATTTTTACGAACTCAATATGGCATTTACGGCCATTGTGTATATTGTGTAATCGCATAATGTTGTAAAAAACAGTATTTCTAATATATATTAGCCCTTCTTTCGAGAAATTGTAACATGCATGTCTATAAGTTTGTTTTCATAGTAACAATATATATTTCCACAAGTTAGTTATGTTCCATGGTGACATTGTGGTAAGTCCACTCACATTAATAATTACTCCAAGTGTAATTAAAACTATTAATGCAAGATCGTCAAGCAAGTAGTCAAATGCTTCATGTGGCAAAGTGGCAAAATGCAAGTAGAAATCAGAATGCGTCATTCAATGTCCTGTGTTTGGCTTTGTACTCATAAACCGATCAAGATATTATTGCACAGATCACTTAACACCAAACAACAAACATCCGCCACGTGTTACTGTGCTAAGAAGAAACCACAAAAACTGTGTTTGAATGTATTACTCACACAGCAAGCAATGTAACAGACACGCTGTCAATTGAGTTATCTAGGACGCAATGCAGACCTTTAATTTTGAACCATATATTGTTTCGAGAAGGCTCACGTTGATTAGTATGAACTTATGTGAAGGACAATTTCACTATGCAAACTTTATGAAAACACTGACGACAATTTCCGGAAGAAATGTCTATTGAACACACATACATTGCTTAATAAGTTTTCTAGGATTTGTTTATAGTATTTGAAAATAGGAACATAGTCCTTATTTTAATTACATATTTCCAGCAGAATTAGGTACAAAATAAATTACTATAAAGTATGACAATTTCCAAATATATCAATAGATGGATTGGAGCATTGCGTTTTTACATCGAGTCTTTCCTACGCGTTTGTCTAATTGTGGATAACTGGATATTGTGAATATATAATTGACGATTGGTGGAACCATTAATCGGTCAAGCGTTCTCATAAATAATGCGCATATCTGTTTCCCAAAAATGTATTGCAGATATGGATTTACTACTAATTGGATTTCGTTCGAAAGGAAGGTTTATATGAAGTAGCAGCTCATCTTATGACCTCACTGACTATGCACATACCTTACCTAGTAATACAATAATTTAGCTAAGAAACGATTTTCCCCTAGTAACTTGTAATATGTATATTGCAATTTGGTTCGAGAAACTGCAAAAACAGGTTGAAATATTTGTTGAATTGTATGCAAATTGCCAATATGTATATTCAAACTTGTGCAAATTTACATAAATAATGCGCAGCTAATATGAAAGACAACAACAAACAATGTGAATGAATAATCAACACTACCAATGCATTATTATCAAACAGGTTTGATTAACAATGTGCCCCAAACCAATTGCTGGCATAACTACTAACCAGTAAATATTTTTTTTTTCTGACAGACAAACATGAGTTTGGAACAATTTCAATTTCACCCTTGGAAACCTGCTATTCGTCGTTTTAGAGAGATCGTAATGAATCAGGAATTCCAAATCCAATGTCCTACAGCAAGGTCAAATAGCAAAAATCTGAATAAAAGCATCGATGAAAACTTACATATTCTGATGAAAAAGAGTCAACCCTACCATTTCAGAGAACGCAATCAATATTTGATGTCATACCCGTAGCTGATCAACATTAATTCTATCCATAAATAATTCATGTAAATTAAAAATAAATTTACACACATTGCAAATATACGTTGTTGCAAATTGTGATGAGATTTAATTTGACAAGTCGGTTGAATATGTCGTACATTTATTTTTTTGGGATATATAAGAATTTATTAGTGAGTCAAAAAATGATATCACCATATAAACTGCATTGCTACTGTACAACGGAAAGATTTACAAGAATCATACATTGTCATACCTGAATCTCAAATATAGCGTTTCAGACAAAAAAATAAATGTTGGAGTATTTTTCATAATTTGTTCTCAGCAATTGAAGGTCATTACATGAACATTAATTTGACATTTTACATGAAATATAATTTATAATTTCTCAGATGTCAAGGAATGTGATTATTTTATTAATAAATTGCACCACCAAGAATATCTACATGACGCATAGTTGTGTATCTACGTAACTCATGGTACCATTAGATTTCTTGCCTTCAATGGGGTAACCTAAATTGCTTTATTCTTGGAATGGCTACTGGACTATGTTACGATAAGCATTTGAGATCCCTTTTGGCATGAACACAGTACATCTCCAGTGGGAAAGGTTTTGGATATAATACACTTCCACACACATTATATCCCCGACCTATGGAGAAAGCTGTGTAGTACAAATGAATGTATGCGATAATGCATTAGTTGCGTTTGATGTACTGAGAATCACACAGTTTATATTTCGTCTCTGTCGACGATGCTATTCTTAGATACATAACAACGTGACCTAATTGTTGATTAACATGTATTTATGCAAACTATTTCTTAATATTATCTTTTAAATGAATACGCGTTGAAAATAAACTACAAATAATTATTATTTGAAAAAAAACACATATTTAATCCTCTCCGTTGAAAGAATTAAATTAGTGAAGCTAATATCACATAATATGGGGATATAGTAAATCATTTCATTTATGTGTGACACGAAACTGTCTTGATATGCGGAGTGGATAGAAAGAATCGTCAATGCGCTCATAATGTTCTGATGTTTATTGTTTTATGAGTCGTCCAATGGATACATGTTGTACCATTACGTACGTTTATATAATAGACTATATTGTTTTAAATTTTTGTTCATAATACTGATCAGTGGCTACTGTAAATATTTCATGCACCAGCGTAATTAACCCGGGCTCTTTTTACAGAGTGTGGAGGTAGCAAATTGAATAGTGAAAATTACCGCATAACATTTGGAATGTTAGTTTATAGTTTTGAATCTACAGTCATCCATATATTTCATTAATCGCACATGTTGATTTCAAATTGTGGAAAACGTGTGCAACATTATTAAATTTTATACCTCTTATACACTTTTTCTATTTTGTCATAGAATATTACAACAGTTATAACCTTATCTATACTACATAACTGAATTCGTATTTTGTCTCCAGAATACGTACAATATCGCACTTGGGGACAGTCGCAATGCGTCCAAAATAGGTAATCGGTGCTCGCAGCTAGTTTATAAAACACAAAAATAAGAAATATTATCTTAAAACGTTAATTCTTCCGTATGGGATTATCGTAAAAGATATCTGTGTCAAATTGTACAAAGTTCACTCGTTATAACGATGTTAAATGCACTGAACGTGCACGTATATTTTAATCATATAGCATTCACATGTAACGTCAGTCTTATTCACCAACACAGCGTAAATACCGTGTAAATGTCATCTTGCGTACAATTAGAATGTAACTTGTGTTTTTCCCTAACTGTAATACAAAATTAGTCTGTCTGTATTTTTGTAGCGCTATTGTATAGTTTGCATCTGGAAGTATGGCACTAACTGACTGCAAAACAAGCAGTTTTTTCTAATAATAAATATGACAGGTAGGCCACCCAGTGTTATACAATCTACAGCAGCAAATATTGTCTAATGATTTTTTAACAATTCAAAAACGATTCTCTTGTACAATGATTAAATATTAAACATGCGATGAAATAAAACAATGGTCATCAAAATAAAATTATCACAATTTAAAAGTTTATTCATATGTGTGTGCATTTATATACACCAAACGCACTGCACGTGTTTTATCATTTTATTCAGAGAAGGTAAATACTGGATAAAAACATTATATCTATATTTCAAGTATGACTCTTGGTCGAATTGAAGTAATGTGAGGGCGTTCTTCAGTAATTACCGCATGTGAATGGGAGTATTATTTTACATCGCGTAAGTCTGACTATTCTCAATTCCGTTTGCTATACTCGAAGTTCCCTTTAGATACACTGTATACGCAATACTGGTCACTGATTATAAATCTCTTGTCAAAACTATTCACTTTGTTATTTATCTACACATCGATTGTTTAAGATAGTGAAAGCAAGTTCACATGGAATGCGCCTATATGCTTCAAGGTGTATTTTGTACATGTCATAAGCTGTTATACAAACATTTACATTGTGCTACAAACATGGCCTTAGAAAGGTTCATATGTCACATATCTGATGCGGACCGTAATTTTGTAGCAATGACTACTTTTATTGTGACTGTCATTGATATATGGCGGTGCTACAAGTGAATGGGGTGTGCTCGCGCTGTCTTGGCTGATGTGCTTCTCGTCGATCAGACCCAGGATTATAATCTTTTTTCTCATTCGCGTACTTCAATGTCACAACACTCATTAAGATAATAGCTAGGTTTGTATTATGCATAGTGTTCTTTCTATTTTGACAACTCCGAACCGATGAACTAGTATGACTAGGAGCATTTCCAGAGACGTGCAAGCTTAATAAGTTTATATGTCACGGATTTGTTTACATTCATTCGTAGCTGTGCTGCCGGGTGGTTGTGTCATCACGATACTCGTGTGAGCGATTCAAAGACATTTCGTCTCACCAATTCCAGTGAATTTACATTAAATTTAACTCACTTCGGGGTATTCCGGTTTTGTGAAATGTATTACCGTGATCTTCTCTGTTAAGGCGGCACGATTCGTATTAAAATGAGGTATTCACTTACAATTGGATCTGTATTCCATTTTAAAAAAATCTTGGTAATGTCTATGATTAAGCTTCTCGGGAAAATAGGTGACTCAGATATTGCCCAATTTAACCTATTTATCGGCAGATACTCTAGTTTAAGAAAGGTCTGATCTTATCTGCAATCTGGATGGATTGATTACCTCGGTATTGTTTGAAGTAGTTACACCGTAATTGATTTTACATCATCTGACTTCCATATTATGATTCGCCCACCCAGCAGGTCAATGCGAAGCTACCTATAAGATATTGCCTGATTGGCTACCCAACCCTAACACGTAACAATCAGACCAATCAGAGAGCAGCTTGTTTGTTTTCGTGACGTATCAAACTCTATCTTGTATTAATGCCTGCGTGAGATATATTATTTTAGAAATAACAAGTACGATAACTTAAATGGAATGAGAAATTAAAAACAATAATGTGTATAATTTTCGACGAATGTGTATGTATGCATACAAAATAATGTTGTTTAATTATCTTATATCTTTTCATCAACCACTTATAATTGCGGTCGTATCAACGCGTCGCCCGAAAGTAGTTGAGTGTTCGAGTGTTTAGAGTGGCATGCTTAATGCACTTACACGATTTGAGCACATTTACGATGCAATTTCAACTACGCTCGCCGTGCCTTGATGATGGGCTGACGTCATAGTTTCATTACATGTTCATCACAATTTGTATATGTACGTCGCGTGTGTTTTATACTGACAACCTTGTTACGTACTAGGGCATATAATTTATAATGACACACTTTGCCGTTTACCCCACCTATCGAGAACGGTGCATATTTGTATCAATTTATCCTCGGTGGGAGCAAAGTAGTCTTAGTAATATAGTCCCTTGTTGCCTACTTTATGTTTTCACTTAACTTCACTGTTTAACTTGTTTTGTTTTGTTACCGGAGTACCCTGGCAAAATTCCATATGATACGAATGTATATATCTAGACTACTGGATGTTACAAGTTGTACACTGGTACAATATATACTAATATATAGATCCTACAATATATGCCGTGTTAGTATCCTTTCTTCGAAGTTTACGGTTGGTCGAACTACGAAATTCGATAACTTGATTTCTGTTGTGGATTACGTTCCATGACACGATTAAACAAATACCTATATGTTTGACATGTCGGTTCTCATAACCTTAAATTGAAGTATGAATGCAAAGAAAAACGTTTACATGGTGTGATTGTGAAAAATATTGGAGAAATATAATCGTTTATTAAAGAGGGACGTTTACACAATTAATTGAAAGGGCTACATTGTAACGACTGAATTGTTGTCGATGAAATGATAACAATAATGATATATTTTATTGAAGTCTAAATTTAATACCATGACTACAGACTCCACGTAAAGTCGGCCGTTTCCCGCGTTGCCAGCTGAGCCAATGAAACTACTACAGAGTTAGGTAAACTGTGCTTGTGATGTAATCCATCAAAATAAAACAATTCAAAGCGATCTGCTTGTCTACATTTCATGAGTGAGTAGCCTCTGACGTAAATACCCAACACACGTGTATTTCACTCAGTGAAAAGTGAATATTAAACCTCTTTCGTTGGTATTAGATAATTACGTGCAGTCAGCATACTCAGCATCGGGGTGTTTTATGTTGGGAATTTCAGGAAATTGTGTCGTAAATATGTCGTAAAAAGGCCATATATTGGTTATCTGCAGTGACCAGTTAGTACTTGCACACTCTTTGTTTGAGCTTACAAACACTATCATCGTATGATAAATTGAAATCCCTGTTAGGCTTAACGAGTAGTACCGGCTATCACTTTTAGTAGACCTTAACTAATCTTGCTGCTAGAAACGAATCCACTAAGTAGGTTTGGACTTAGTATTACCAGATGTTTTCATACTCAACTTCGATGAATGTCAGTGTTTTATTGTGCGCGATTTATCACCACTGAAGACATTCATGTTGTCTTTATATTGCCCCGTGCACATATTATAAGTCACGAGGTTGATCTGCCACTGTATCCGTTATATATATCTACAACTCTGGAGAACGCATCGCCATTTTCGCTGGGGAGAGCCAATTAGTGGCTGAGGTTAGGCCAGTAGTTTTACACTCGCATTCGAAGACAATTGTTTGGGCAAATTAACTAACACGCATATTTTATGGAGTAAAATTTATACATAGATTTTAGAAATTTGCTAGAAATCTGTTATTCATTCACTGAACAAAATATAGATGACAGCGAGTAATGATAACGTATTTATATTAAACTTTGTATTAAAGTATGTGCCGGTAATGACGTGCGTCTTGTTGTCGTGTTATTTCCAACGTTTGTTTGTGTGTACGTGGTTGTTCTTTTTTTAACAAGACAATTGTAATCATGAATGAGTCGTTTTATTTCTAAAAAAATGTTCGATTAAGTGTCCTGTTACTGCCTAAAGGACATAGATAAAGTCGAGGAGCACATATTTGCATGGGGGTATTTAAAACATGTCAGTGAACTTATCCGTGTTTATATTGTTACAAGACAGCTGCACAAAAACGATAAAGACCATTTGTGAGTTATTGTGCCTGTGATGTTTACTAATACAACTCATAGGTTTATTCCGAGTTGATTCTTGTCTGTCTACATGTCACCGGCTGGTGCGTATCCGACGTTGCATCAAACGATTTTCCGGATGTCGTGGTACATCAATGAAACATTCACCAACAAAGTGGTTTGTCGTGATAGATATGCATCCGGAATAGCGTTAACGTGTTTTGCAAAAGAACTTTTCACTAACTAGAATATACAACACGACGTACGCGATGACGTACTAGACGGGAAAAATATTACGTAGCACTGACAACTACATATGGTATATTCAGCGAAATACCGACAACGCCGCGATGTGAACTCATTGTACCCAGGAAATAGAACATGATGGGGACGAGCGTGTATAACACATTGCCAAGTCGTTATCACATGACCCGTGTGGGTTTAGGCGCGTTAGCTTGTGTTTAACGGGAAAGTTCAGACCAATATAGTTTAGTAGCTATAGATTTAACAACTCCATCCCGCTTCTCAACTCTTCATTAAATATTATTACTCGCACATATTGATATGCTGAATCAGTGGATACGCTTTAAGTCACTTAGTAGACAATACATGTGTGTTACTATTTTTTTTCCATCAAATAAATTAATTGTTTCCCACATATCATTATTGCAATATACATGGGGGCCGATATAGCTATAATCTGGCAAGGTCGGACGTTATGGTTACCTTGACATAAATGATATAAGCAGCTTTGTTCAATATAAGAAGTAACTCGTTATTTATTTCCAGAATTTGGAATATATCTTAAATTACGAGAATATAATTTGCAATTTGAAGTTATTTAGCTAGATACTGTGGCATAGTGGACGATTGTGAATATTGAAGATTTTCCGGGACGGTGTTAAACCAGGACAATTTGAAGTTATTTAGCTAGATACTGTGGCATAGTGGACGATTGAGAATATTGAAGATCTTTCGGTAAGAGAGCTGCGAAATACTTTGTTTATACTGAGTTATAAAATCCGAGAACGTAATTCGCTGTAATGACACGTCAATTAAATGTTGTCACGATACCTCAGCGAAAATTACGTTGTCATCATTTTACCCTGGCAATGATGACATTGTGAAACATATCCAATTGTGATTGCGTCTTACAATGGACATATATTAATTGTATGTTAAAACCGCAGTGACAGGTTGCAATCAGTTACGCCCCTTGTGGAGAGAATTAAATTCACGAAGTTTTCCCTGATGAGTTGAGTCAACCGAGAGAAAATAGATGTATGATTACATCAATGTCAGAGGAAGCGTTCCATTACGCTCGACGGTATCGAGTTGTATTTGTTATCGTGTGGTTTTCCGTGTGAGAATTAAAACAAGAATTATTGCGCCGCGCGTATACAATCGCCTTTGTTGATTGTTAATGTCAAGCTAAAACCAACTGATGTGGAAACAGTTCCGCAGATTAAACGCGTAGATTTATATCGCGTAAATTCGGCAATATATTTTCATTTCAACGTGTAAATTCTAGTGTAGATGGGAAGTGTGGATAATACTACTTTACGCTACAGTGATCAACAACTTTGTAGTATATGAAATTATTGCCGTGCTTACACGATCGGGTTGTTATCGATCGATGAATACTTCCTTGTCTATGCCCATTTTAGTCATTCATATAACAAAATGTGATCAAGCATGTTTCCGTACTTAAAATTTGGTGATCTAGAAAGATATTTGACGATAAAGAAAACTATGCGATGAATGTTGCGATGAATATAAAGTCATCGAGAAACTGGAAGTAATAAACCCCTCGATTCGATGATTTCGCCTATTTGACAAAACTGCGAATAATCAGTTTTGACTTTATAAAACATGTTCATGGTAAAATAAAAATATTTTTGCGAAAAGTCGTAAAGTTTTATCGGTATCAAGGGCAGATGTTTTATGAACACGGCAATAATAAGTTAATACGAGTAACTGTTTATAGTGTTTGGTGTGACATGGAAATTAGTGAGGAAATAGGAATACTGACTTCAAGACATAATGGTATACTTATCTAAGTGTTGTGTTGTGTTGCGTTGTCTCAGTTCGCTTCTTGTCTTAGAAAAGCGACTAATGTTACTGTTGTTGTCCACTGTGGCGTTTTTTTTAGTATTTTAGTAAATCAGTTTGTTTTCTGTGAAATTTCAAAATAAAAATAACCTATGGTACTATATCATCTGTATCCCCCAAAAGGTATTGATTTTGTATTGATTTTGACAGCAAAACAATAACAACAGCGACACAGTAATCTAAACAACATTTTATATCCGAATTACGAAAGGATATTTTATAACATAGGATGCCCAATTGTTGTGTGTTTGTGTGATTTAGTATTTCAATAAACTCTGCTATAACCTCACGTACGGTGCAATATGGTAATGTCTGATATCACATTATTTTTCATTTTCTATTTTAGTAACGGAATTTTTTTGCATTCAGCTAGGGTTGTCGGATAATACAAACAAATTAAATTTAGGAATATTTGTCACTCTCTGTTAGAGAGGTAAATTAGATTGAATACGATGTGTTTTATTTTATTTGCTTCTAATGATTTTAAATGTCAAAAAATAATTTAACAGTTGTATAATGACAGCCGCCCACACTGCTAAATGCAAATTGTCTGCCCATATCCTGTTCTGAAATGCAATAAGCCACTTCAAAATATCTGCTATAAATGCCATTGCTCTACAAAGTCAATGACCTGACTGATAGCAATATACCCGTGAAGGAAGGAAGTCGTGGAACTGTGCGTCCAGAAATATCAAAATCAGTATATTTGAATATATGTAGGGCACAATACATATGCTCTGTCATCAAACATCCAATGATGTGGATGACGTTTATTGTATATAATTTAACATAGATCATATTCGACTCGTTATCCAGTCTTATATTGTATTTATGAATCAAATCAAATATTCTGGATGAAATTGCACATTACCCATATAATCATTAACAGTTATACATTTCTTAGACCTATTTATGTTATGAAAGATAATGGGACACAGAATACACGAGCAATTGGTTCATAGACATTGCAAGGAATCTAATGATATCCCAAAACATTGAAGCATAGAGTTCTGACGTAATCGTGTCCAATTCATCCATTGTACGCTAATCTAACATACATCATTCATTCTCTTTGACAAATGTGCCTGGGATGCAATTACGATTAGACATCTTAATTATAGGCTTCATTATATCAGTATATAAACATAAATTACCGTCTATACATCATATTAGATCATGACTAATACACGTAGAGGGATAACAATCAGCACACGCCGTATTCCCAAGTCATTCTATACCCGTATACTATCAGCAGACTCTATACTGAATGCTGATTGTTGTTCAAAATAAAGGTGCTGATATTTGCAGTAATTCCCATGTCAAGTCACTGAATAGAATTTCAGTGTGTGAATAATGCAAGTATCAATTGCAATAATAACACACGCTACGACGATATAAGACTGGGGAATTAGTGTCCATAAAGACAAATAGGTATTCATTCATTTGGTTTAATAACGGTGACATTTATTTGACAGAATATTAACTTTTCAATAATTTACAGTGGCAATATGACGTGCGCAATTGATAATTCAAGCCATGCTGTAACACGCCTGTTTGACAAGCATCTATTCTCAGATCCCGGATGCATTCGTATCTGATAATATCACGATGATGTAATTTGTCTGCCATGAATTTTTAATGTAATTTTACTAAATCAGAACGCAGACCAGACTTGATCCGCATTCTATGCATATTTTATTACGCATACAATCTTGTTAGTCCAGACGTATATTTTCTGTGACACTCATAATTAGTTTCATATTTAGGCCGTCGTTATTTTAGGAAAATCTAAACACCATTTGATACCTTGGGTTTTTCAAACGCGTCCTTGTTATACGATCCGATACTAGTGTCGAAGTAAATGTTGAAATGTCGCCGAGGGGCAATATTCTCCATCAGCACTTGCTCGTATTTCCACACACTGAACTGAATGTTAATTAAGTTGCTGTGCAACTATGTATTATAACGAGAAAATATAACAATTTTCAGATGTTCAAAAGAATGTCCTCACCCAAAATCATGCGTTAGTTTACCATGTTGTAAATACGTAAATACGCATACCCAAAATATGATAATTAACATATTAATGATGTTATACGAGGTGGTTTCAGAAATTATTGCCCGAAAAGTATGGCCAATTACTGAAAAAAAGATACGTGCTTAATATCAAATGTCAAATTCTAGCTTAAGACGAACAATTAAATGTGCCTTGCGATAATGTCTGGTTTTTCCGATTACTGGTAGCATACTGTCTAAAAGTCAAATAATGCTTTCTACAACTTAACCTCCTTTATGTGTATTTATGGTAACAAATGAACTGAATACATCTTATATTTAGTTTTTGGCATTCTCCACTTTTATTTTGGAAATCTTTCAGGTTCCCTATTTTACACCATCTAAACCAGTTTAACCCTGAACTACTAGAAATGAAGAACAACTATACATGCTTTTAACCAATAAAATTTAGTTTCCTCACTTCGTCACAAAATTGGCTGCACGTCGTGCAAGTTTCATTTGTAGTTTGTTAAGACAGTTATGGAGAGGTCAATGTAAATGCAGAATTCCTGTTTGTGTCGGGGCTTCTAATAGTAACGCGGTATTCGCTTTATTCAGAAATATGTGAATTATGATACTAAACAAAACAATAATAGATCCTGGAAGAAGACACTTCCTTCTCAATGTATAGAGCACGTGATCGAATTCACGTACCAATGACGACACTGGCCATATTGATTTCTCAATAAGATTAAAGGAAACCATGCAATTTGAAGCTAACAGTTGTTGTCAGTGTTGGGAGTTGTCCATCTATAACAGAATAGTTTTACGTGTGAATTGTTTAATCCCATATATAGCCAGTGAATGTGAATATGTGACTACGTGTACATTCAAATCATTGCAATATATTTATATCCGGGAAATGGATGTTTATACCAAATACGTAAGAGCTTAAAATAAATACTTCAATCTGGATCAAACTAGATATTATCAATCCAATTTTTCCGAAACCAATATATACCACTTCTCGTACCGAATACCAGTCTAAAATTCTGTAGGCCAACAAATGCAATTGTAAATCATGAAGTATACAAAACAGGAAGGATATATGTTTAAAATTAACAAGTAAATATTGCCAAAACAATAAAATTAAACAACGATGGAAACTTGAAAATTGCTGACATCGCTAACATTTTGGAAAATTGAACTGCTTGAAATACTTTCAAAAATCCATTAATTAAGTTAGCGGGAAAGGGGAAAATACCTTTTCTTGCTTGTTTTACCTATTTTCTATTTTTAGGCGATATATTTTAATATGATACAATTTAGTTCACTGTGATTAATCAAATCAACCATGAGAGGAAATCTCTCGACCATAGAATATGGATTAACCTTATATTCTACTAAAGATATATATTACAAAGAAAATGTTGTGTACGATCTTACGCAAGACATAATACTGAATGGACAAAGTCAATTTATATAGTAAAATTTGCAGTAAAATTTCATGTATATATGTTTATACCAACTCCTAGGAAAGTTTAAACATCGAAGCATAAATGCATAGGCTAAATCCATCGTATTAAAATAACTAATCATATTAGTGACCATACAATGTATGATTTATTACTTATGTGTTGTTTTTTTATTTCCTCCCTCTCGAGAATTGCTTTATTCTTATTACTAATATGGTAATGAAATTCACCGCAAATTATATTGCCTGTGAATAATGAGCAAAACGATCAAACACCTCTGAATTATTGACATTACTAAGAATTTGATGAAATACTTTGTTGCAAAGAATACAATGATCAAGAATTCTTTATATTTTTCTTTATTCTTTAGAAAATACAGTGTATATATCGACGAACAATTTTGAATACGTTTTATTTTATGAGTATTTGATATGATAATACATGTTGAAAGACATGGATTATGGGTATCAGAAAATCAAATGCCGTTGATTTAATCAATGTGCCACGCATGCGCTTTCACTGCAATTACTGGTATACAGTCAGTGGTGCATGGAGCAATTTATTTAGCAATTTAGCAGTTTCCACGAGATTTGATTTTTATAACCTCTAAACTTTTTCTCCAACTTCATTGGTAATGTAAATCATCATAGCAATCGATATATGTATATACGTTTGCAAATTAAGAGACCTCATTTATTTAATCCCAATATACCCCGCTCGTGCGCATGGCGTTCCTGAAACAAAAACATTATCTAGCTATTATAATAGTACAATTTAAAACAGTTTGTCTATATGTTTTATTCAAGCTATTGCCATGGACATTTCACAAAGTGAAGTGGTATACACGTATACCAGACAAACTAACAAACCACCGCTCTCAACTGACTCAATAATAGTCACCTGGTTAGATTATAAAGTTAAACATTTACTTCAAATAATTATTTAAATCGCATCATATAATTATTCGTATGTGTATAAAGTGTGGTTTTAACATTTGAAATTGTTGCTAAACTGTCTAATCGTGTTAGCCTCCACATATTCTTTTGTTGCGATAAACCTTTACCCAGCATCCACACCTAACAATTTAATTTGATAATGATGCAATACGTGTGAAAGTAATTAACTTTACATTAGTATATCACTTACTATGCAAGACATATATTAGATGTACACATCAGCAAATTGTGATGTACGAGGATCATATTACTTCGGTATTACTTGTAGCGGATGTGTGTGTAAGTCAAATAAATGTGAAGCTGAATACACGTGAAACAGCGATGACTAATCCAATTACAGGTTTCTATTAAACCAGCACTGGTCGATACTCACGTAAGAAGCTGATGATGGGAAAACGTAAGAACGTGTTGGGATTGGTGTAATTTTTGATAGTAAGTTGGTTTTGTGTTGCGCATCTTTCCTTAATTAAGGCGTAAGTACAATGAGATTGTAATGAGCGTAATCCCTTAACTAAGACACAAGATCAGCTTAAGGTGGACGGCATGTCCTGAGGGTACTTTATTAGATACCTCAAGTGGCGTATGGCGTATGCAAAAATTATTTTATTTTGAAACACGGGTACCTCGGGGATAACCAGATTACAAAAACATTTAGAAGAGGCTCCCCATTGACCACCATACTCTTTGATAAAACCCAATTCTCTATGGAAAATATTTTCATGTTTTCAGAAACATGTAGCCTTTTTCTCGTAGCCTCGCATTTTGGCTACATTTGCGAGAAGGGTTCATGAAGGTCATTCAACAAGCGCTAAAATTCAAAGTGTTGCTTACAATTTCGTAAATTATTAGTTACACTTATTAGTTATTCATGGTACTACATCTACGTGTAACTATTTTACAATTGTCCCTCCCCTCTAGAAGCATATACAAATAATGAATCTAGCCAGTTCAAATCCGATCCATATAGTTGATCGTTGCAGATAAAGTAAAAATCGTGCTGGGAAACAGGCATGATTAAATCAACACAATGCATAAAATGTTCGTTCACGATAGACGAATATCAAAGCTCAATTCTAAAAATACCCCGTTTCCGATTACGATACAGGTCGAAACACAATGCCGACAACGCAGGAACATGAGAAACGGTTACGATGAATCTGAGAGCAATTAGAATACTTGTTATCCCGTACTAACATTTAATTGAAATGTTATGTATCCTAGTCATGTAAAATGATATCCGCCATTGTTGTACATTACCTGAAGCTCATTGGGTTAGTCCTATGTATATAGAACCGTTATGTATATATAGTGGTATAGTCATGTGTTTCATCATAGTTCCCTAATTAGTATGCAAATCACTATACTCAAATATGCTTACTCTAATGTATAGAATATGCTATTATTTGCTTATATATTAAGGTTCTTGCAACATAATTGTGTGACTTGCAGTAGCATATATACGAACACATCGTCAGAAAATCAAAGTGAGTATACGCATACTCGAGACACTCTTAACAGAAAAAAAACTAACACTGACAAATTTCTTAGAAAAGTTCGTTTGACATATGATCCTACTAAATCTGCACATGCTGAATGTATGCCCTGGAGATATAAACTGGTTCACTTGTCACAGGTAGGTTTGAAATTTAAGATCTAAAGTGACGTGAGAAGGGAGTACATATTTCCGTCAATCGTAAACAACTAGGGGCTATCGTGTGTACCATTTTTATATATCAAGTGTTCTGTTTCGTCACAAAATCTGCTCACGATTCCCTACTTTCCGGGAATAAATGTTTTTCTTCTTCTCCGTTGGTTCGTGCGGAAGTATGTGTATTTAGTGTGTTTTTTCTAGTACTTTTGATTATTCATGTTCTGAAGATTGAAATATCAGGTGTTAGCAATATTACTTTTATGAAAATAACTATAATATATGTTTTCGCGTTACAGTGGAATTTGGAATACATACATTTTCGTGTTGTCTGGCTGTCTACATGATAAATCCTTTATTATCATCATGTGCAGTACTGGAAAAATAATCTATATATTAATATGGAATAGTGAAATTATAAATAGAAATAACATTTGTTTATTTTGATTTGGAGTTTTGATTTTCGTCAGCAGCATGGTTAATGTTTTTTTTTCAAAGTATAATCCTTCAACAACAATGCTTGCACTAAAGCATATGGTCTAGAGAGAAATGTAAATTGTAAGGTTATTGTGGTCCGGTATTTATTTAGGGCAAACAGGATTAACTAAAACTCCTGCCTTAGATCGATCACTGTTAATCCCACTATTTTCGATTTTTGCCTAAAGCAAACAATTTCTTATTCGAGCGAACGACAAAGCGTTCAAGAAACTCGTTCGTGTATATACGTATATACAATGTCCCCTAAGGCCATAGTCCGTTATTGTGGGCAATTGTTTATCCAATAGGTTTCGTCTTTCCATCTTGGTATAAACCGGAATTGTGTCTTGTGCTCACAATAAAAAATAGACCATAATATTATGGTGTGATTCTTATAAACGTCACCTACTTCAAAATTTAAAAAAAAGACGTTTATAAGTTTGATAAGAATACAGAATATATATAAGTTGAATACAAATCGACTAAAGCAGAGTGTAAACTATCACTTTCTGTTGTAACACAGGGCATATCTTCAATTTGTATACCCATCTAGGCGTGATCGGTTTTATTTATTTTTTGCAGTAATAAGCTGAAACTGCTTCTCTTAATTAGTCTCGATATGCCAGGATTGCAGATATTATCTGTTTAAGAAGAAAGTTATTCCCAAGTATACATCCAACTGTGGTTTAAATACATTTGGAGCTAGAGCTGTGTGTCGTTAATGGCTAGACCTAATATAACAGTAACATTTTTTCAAAGGAAGGTGTGTTGAAACTTACCTTTCTAGAGCTATGACCAATAGAGTATTGATCGAGACGTTCAGTGAGACCATTTTAACAGTGCCGACCACTGAGCACATGGCGTCGCCGAATACCCAGTTCTGGTATAAGTAGTAATATAAGTTGAACGGAGCGCAGAGAATTGCTACCATCGCATCGGACACCGCAAGACTGGCGATGAACAAGTTGGTGACTGTACGAAGACGTTTCTGCCGAAATATCGTCAGACATAACAGAGTGTTACCAAAACCACAAACGATAATTATGACAATGAACGTTACGACGAGTATGGTTTTAACAGCAACATGAATGTCCGGCAAATAGTTACCATCTCCGTAGTAGTCGTAATCGGAGTAGTGAGAGTTCGCCATGTACTGATCGAGGTGATCCCATATTCTAGGATCACTCCAGTTAATCGTTCCGTTAGACATGCGGTAAAAATCGTCTAAGTTCAACCCGTGTGCCATGTTTATCGATCGGCGGCTACAAGCTGCTGAATGCACCAGGTCCTCGCCCGACTGAGCCGACGATGGTCTGTTCGTCTACTATTAATACTACAACTATTACTGCGGCGGCGGAGAGTGATGTACTTGCGTACTGCCTCGGAAGTCAATCAAGCTTTCGAATGATGTATGACGAAAGCATCGTGTCTCCTCGTTAACAGCCTCAGTTGAGTCGTTAACCATCAAAAGTCAATTGCATTTTTCATGAAATGATTAGAATATTTTATATCTAACGGAACATGGCCTAATCGGATAGCGTCTTACCATGTTCCAAGTGTATTGACAGATTGCGCGCGTTAAGTACGTGTATTTTGAGGGAAATTCCAGAATCTTATCTTGTAGAACACTTTAAAGACATTCCAGAGTTTGCTATACGTATACAACTGAAGTAAAGTGTCAGATATGCCCTATTCTACTGTGTTAGCAGTATTGAATTATCAATAAATATTAGACAAAAACAATCTCTCTCTTTACGGAAACATGCTTACTACTGATACAGACAAATCACAATGCCCGTGGCAGGCATATATCACTCGATATGGTCGTGATTCGCCATAGATTCCAACATTAAATCACAGCTGTGGCGAGATATGGACAGTAATAAGTGAGAGTGCCCCCAACGATGATTTTTCAGTTGTTTTCCTTATTATCAGCTTGTTCGAAGCAATAATAATGTTGTTTGATATTGTTAAAATTACTAAAACGGAAATAAGCGAAGAAATATGAATGTGATACTGTAATATATTTATTTTTTTACTTTGAATTTTCGTTGAAGGAATAAATATGACAAAATTTAAAATCCATAAAATTACTGTTTTCCTATGTTTTTACACTCAACTCATCAACAACTCTGTTAACAAAATAAACAGCCAAATGTCTTTTCAGTTAAAATTAGCCGAAGCTAAAATAAAGTATTTTACAGTAATAACATAACGTTTTTATTTGATAACCATTATCTGTGTTGTTGTCGAAATTAAAATACGTATATTAAAACATTTGAGCGTTACACCTTATAAACAGTCGATATCAAAATGAATATGAGATTCGGTGGTTGTTGATGTACAGAAACTAAAACGCTGTGATTATTTCTGATGCTATTCATGCTTAATGTGTAGTCTTACCACGTAGTAAGATGGAGTACTGTAGTTAATGTAGAATCAATACAACGTAATACATTTAAGTCTGTGTGACTATTCGAGTGTGTTATTTTGTTATACTCCACTATTTGAAATGTCAAATGTTAATATACCACTATTTTGTGTAATGTGCACTGATTTAACACTGTTCGTTTATATATATTCTGACATTTTACATTATATGAAATACTTGTCTAACTTGTTTCGCAATAAAGCATGATGGGTAATTACAATAAAAGCAACTGTGGGGTAACAACTGCCCTAGGTACCTATACCGTATGGACCATTACTCAGGATTTAACCATTACCTGTAGAAATAATATATGTATACTAATGAAGTCATTAAGACGATTATATACATGAGTGTACTATCGACGTTGCAGTACATAGTCTTGTGGCGCGCTCGTAATAACATCATTATATAGTAATGGACACTGAATGAAACTTCAATTTGAATATAGTTAGCTACTATCGCTTGTGTTGTGCGTTACTTCGGGCACCTAGCCAAACGCCGATATGGCAGTCACTGCTTTGTCTACAGAGGAACATGGTAAAAATGTTTGTTGGGTAATATCATGTTTTTGGTTGCTTCAAAACTAGATGTCTTCGAGAAAATTGATTATTGATTTCAATAGGAATTATTATTTAATGTGATTCTAAATACAACGTATCGTTGTGTATTGCATGGTACGAACATAATAAATGTATGTCATCAAATTTCATTTATTATCTAATTTCGAAGTGCCCGATTATAATTCAGCATACACTTCGCTAACATGGCTTGCATGGTATGATACGGGTCATAATTAAAAAAAATGTACAAAGGACATGCACGGTACCTGGCACACGAGCGAACATTTGAAGAGCAGTTCAACAGGAGATTTATAGTTGTAATTTGTGCCACGTACTTGTCACATACTGTCAGCTACGTATCTCGTTATGTTAGACCTCAGTGTTCTACAGCAGTGTTATTTATTGTAGGTCTTTGTATAAATCACTTCATACAGACAAGCATATGAAAAGACCGATGTGTGTGCAGCTACTGTACACGTGTACGTGTTTGTCTCATACTCAGAGACAGGTGTAGTACGTTCTTGTTATGGGGAATTTCATAAGATCATAGCTGTAAGGTCTTTAGACACGTGTAACAAGTGTTCATACAAGTAAATAAGGTGGTTTAATAAGATTTACATGTAATTTCTTGCTTGCTGTACAATGCGCATTTGCAAGATCCCAGTGAAAAAACAGTTAAAGGTGACAACACTGCTTTGACAAATCTTTATCAGCATTGTCTTTATTCAAATGTTCAAATGAAAGTAGTATCGACGGTGTGTAGAATTTATGGTATCATGTAAATTGTGGAGTAAGAATAAAAAACTAATATGACAATCACTTAACGTAATTTTAAAATCGAATCAAATAATACAAGATTGAGCAAACATCGTTCTCATCGAAACTATTTGTTGATGGAGTATTGCTCAGTTTGCTGTCTAGTTGCAACCTGTGGCTTGTTTTGTATGTGCAATTATGTTTGAAATACTGATGTGTGCTTCATATTCATATGCATATGAATTCATATTTTTGAACTGTTTGATGACAAGTGTCAGTTAAATCTTGCAAAACTCCGAATCTGCTAACTTTGTATACTATTGCTCATTTCTCTTATTATCTCATTAATCCCCTAAAACAATATAAACTGATATAAACGTTTTTTAAAAGGGCTACAACAACAGAGATGCTTATTTAAATGCAACCAATAAACAAATTAATGGCAAAATACGCACATTTTTCTCTGTCATTTTCGTCAAACGACATAGCCCTGTTTTGTTTTTGATATAATGGAGTGAATATCTGCCACCTTAGCAAACAAAATATAGAAACTTGTATTTTACACCCAAAGAGACAACAGGTAGATCATACAACTATTGACGCCTGACAAAAAAGTCCGAGTTTGGAAATGAATGCAAAACTAAAACTACTAAAATAACTGCGTGCACTCGGCTGTTAAAGATTATGAAAGTACTTGATGAATCACTACTATATTTTGACTTTATTATTACTAGTAGTCTGAGCGCACAATAGTCCACATGATGTTGAAAATATGGTTGCAGAGAATTAAGGACTTGAAGAATTGAAACAAATATACAGATATGATATTTGCAAGGCCCATTCATATTGTCTATTGATTTCCTTTGCACATTGTTATGATAATGTCAAAATAGATTAGACAAACTACAGTCTACTGTTTGTAAACGAAGATGAGTTGTAGAGTGGCTAAACATCTAGGGGATTAACATATCAGTTAACTCAAATTGTGATTGACATGCATCTGTTTCAACCGAAAATAATTACAAATGAACATCAAATTCCCCAAAAAGACGAGTGGAACCCTTAGCGCACATATTCATGGTGCAAAAAAGATGTGTTGGGAATCAGTTTGACATCAACACATCGTAACTGGGACATTTCCTGAAGCATCTTACCATGATGCTACTGGCTTGGGTCAGATTAGCATAATAATTTCCACTGCCATCGTGCCCTAATTATACCTTTGGTTCCTATTTAAAGAGAGAGCTTCTACTAACTCAATGTTGGCATCGCTAAAATCTAGTCTTGCTATTTTTCATCGCATAAGGCTAAGGCTTGAAATGGGTTTATATGTTGTCTTTCTTTCT
Source organism: Saccoglossus kowalevskii (assembly GCF_978046115.1). Lineage (NCBI taxonomy): Eukaryota > Metazoa > Hemichordata > Enteropneusta > Harrimaniidae > Saccoglossus > Saccoglossus kowalevskii. The sequence continues at coordinate 21,424,522 of NC_140644.1, forward strand.
CTGTTTGACGATCGTCAACTTTTAGATCAAGCATGAGCATTATTTCGCTAATCAGCAGCCTTTTATTATTGCCCAGTTTCTTTGTCAGTAGATTGACAATTCTTTCTGCTCATTTAGACCTTCAGATTGAGCTAGATGCCAACTGGAGAGGATAACAATCAGGTAAGCTACCATTTCGGGTAGATTAGAAAAATACAGGTGTTTAAAGTGTCAAATTACGATTTCCTGCTAAAAATATCAAATCCTATCATGTAATACACTGAATAAAACGTATTTAATTCAAATCTGAAAAGATTAATAACTGCTTTTAAAGATAAATAAAGATTATTTAAAAATAAGTATTATGAAGTATTAAGTATTAATAAGTATTTTTAAAATTATTATAAATGGAAATGATGTCATTCAATTAAATAATATGCAACCCCATATTGTTGTAGTTAAAAGAAAGTTGCTTTCATTCAGAAATGGACAACAATTTGTTATTGCAATATGCCTATTATTATAAGCACACAGGCACGGTAGTATCGAATGACGATGACGCGGGCAACAACAGGATAATTACTGCGGCGTAGTAACCTGAGTATTGGAAGTGTAAAGTTCAGTGTCAAAAATACGCCATTATCAGGTTATTGTCCCGACAAGATAACATCTGTGGCAATAACTAAAATACCCCCCCCCCCATCTCGAGCGTAACAAATTCGATGTACTAAATCTAAGCAGAGAAGCAACTCTGTTATAATTCAAAGTAAAGGTAAGATATAAAGCTAAGTGTCTAGCAAATATATATATATATATTCAACTCAGTGTGTGTTTGAACAGTAAATTGAAGTTGAGTGTGTTGTTTCTACGGAGTAGAAACCAGGGCTGGGATATTGTGTTGATGAAAACAGTGATATTGACTGAACTATATATATTTTACATTATGCCTTGAATTTAGTGGATCGAGAAGCAGAACTAATTTTTATTTGAAGAATCCTGCTTAATTATCTATTTTTAGATTGTCTGTTGGTGAGCCTCGTATTATGTTTACAGCATCCGCCCAGTGACCAAAGGTTGTAATTGAGGTACGGGTTAAAGATTGCCATAATATAAATAATTGTTGTGAAAGACAATTACTTGTAAAACCTATCGCCCTTTTCAACTATACCATCGCTCACTCTCTGTTATACTCGTTAAACTCCAGACGTGCTATTTCTTATGCAAGTTAGGGTTTGCATCGTATTCCCAGAAAACTTCAAATTGCGTTCATCGGTAGCCAACGTCTTTGATCCGTATAATAGTGTGGTGTAAATCACAGCATTGTATATGCGAAGTTTAGGCTCAGGTACTGCCTTAGTTTCTTACGCTTTACTCAAAATTGCAAAGACTTCTGATGATCTTCCCTCCTCACCTGGATCTTTGTATCCAGTTTGTTGTTTTTGTGGCATAACATTCCTGGTACTTGAGGTTATTTATAGGCTCAATGTTAGTATCATCCAAAGTGATCACTGTGTCCGAATTTTGAGTGCAAGACCACCTGGCCAACCTCACCATCGGAACACCAAGTCCACTCGCAGTCTTGTATTCGGGAATGTGACATCATCTGCAAACTTCAAGTCGAAGAGCTACCAGCCATGATGGATCCCCAATGCTGGAAAAATGATGATCTACTGTCAATATTTGTATCAACATTCTCTAAATTAATATTCCCGTTAATCCCACTTTACTAAACAAATGCTAATCAATTGGGAATAGGGAACAATTAGTGTGACAAATTCCATTAAACAATCTTGATGCGTCCTCTTAATCATTAAATTCAAGATGATGATGTATGTTAAGCATTACGTGGCAACCAAGAAGCATGTTGGTTGAACACTTTCCTGTGATATAATGAAAAGCTAAGGGTTTAAGTAAAGACAATAGAATAAACAACTCTATCATATCATGAATATTCTTTTAAAAGCCAGAAACTTATTAGCCATTTAGCACAAGACAATTTAGAACAAAATATTGTTTGTGAAAACTGATTCAAAAGCAGCATTTTCAAATAAGAATCTGCACAGCATATGTGTCAGAAATAGCGAGTTATGTGGAAATAAGCAATAAAATATTAATGGAACAACATTACACTGATACATATACTTATTGAATGAATTATAATTAATCACAGGTAAAATACAAGTTCATGAAAACAATCCAATTACAACCAATTTACATAAATAATACATTGCCAAACTGATTTTACATATTGTTATTGCAATATGCCAATTATTATCGAAATATCGAATTACAATGACGCGAACAATAACAGGATAATTACTGCGACATAGTAATTTGAATATTGAGAATGTAACGTACAAAATCATCACTATCAGCTCCGAGGTTGTTGTCTCGAAAGGTAAATATTTTTCAAAATAACTGGAATAACCCTAGAATCCTTTCGAGCGTAACAATTTCGATTACTGATTGATTCTAAGCATAGTGGCTACTCTGCTATACGTATAATTTTACCAGGTAGAGCACAGTGTGCAGATAACTTTATAAATTTAACTCAGTGTGTGTTCGAACGGTAAATTGAAAGCGACTGTATTGTTTCTAAGGAGTTAAAATTAACCGAGTTACAACACAACGGGACATCGTATTGAATGCAAACAGTGACACTGACACTTCCAATCAAGGTAAATTTTACCTTTAAAGTGACTTGTTTAACACAATCGATCTCGGTAATCATATCTATTTGGTTTAGCGCTGTATTATTTTGGCTCTTTGTTCTAAAACAGTTGTTTACGTAGCTTGCTGTAACAGCGTTACGAATCCTTGTAACTTTGGTATATTTGACTCGGCATAATTTGGTCACAGGTTAAAAACGCCATTGAAGCATTTTATTGAGGTGGATCGAGAATAAACAATCTCTTTTTAGATTGTCTGTTGACATCAACCACCCAGTGACGGCCCGTTTCATCTCATTACAAGTAGTTGTTTTGAAAGATGACTATTAAGCAAAGCTAACGTCATTTGTCAACACAACAATCTATACACAACGCGAAATGAAGACATAAATGGTGACAGTTATTTCTAATTGTACTTCCTTGCTGTGTCACTGTATAATGTTCCAAGATACATTGCTGCAGACAACCGATGCGTATATCCTCTATATATATATTAGTGTCTTCAGACGGAGACTGACTGGGATCTTAATTAGGTATATACTAGAAGTGGAACTGATGTTCAGGGTGCAATTTAATATAGGAATGTGACACTCACAGGAACATGGGATATTATTATGGAATTACTGTAAACTTGTTAACAAGATTAATTTCTGTCTATTTACCTCATTTTTATTCACGTTTTTCTTATGCCACAATAATTAAATGTCCATCAAAAAATGACACAATAGTTGCTGATGTGGCAATTAGTACATGTCTGTATAAGGAAGAGATGATTAGCAACGTTGATATTTAGACCAAAGTCACCAAACATAGTTTTGTTATTCGTAACTATATTCAACCATAAACATGACTTTCTCAGGTGCATGGCAACCAAGCAACTGCCTATGACTAATGCACGACAACTTATGTCATTGTTGTACAATTATTACAATTGCCCATAGATTTTACGCCATAATTAGAATGTATAGGTGCGGATTAGCTCGAAGGTCTTTAATTGACATTGAATAATAAAAGTAAGCTGGCGTCGACAATACTAACCGTGTATATACACTTCAGGAAATCAAAGTCGGGCAATCAATCAAGAATAGCCTTATTCAACGTATTTGGTGCCCCCATGGGAAAAGGTATTTAATCGAATTTAATAGTTAGGTGTGACATTTGCAGTTCTAAATATATAGTGTAAAACCTACATCTATAAAGACAACAAAGCTTCACAGATGTACAAGTCAGGTTGCTCATGAAGTATACTAAAGATATATATATATAGTTCAACCAGTGCTGAAATCATTTCTTATAAATATACACACGAAGCAGGTGAGAATTGTGCTGAAAGTTCTGACTCCAGCAACATGCCAAGTTTGTTATTTGTGTTTGTATAAAGGATAAAAAGTATCCATGTTCTTACTCAGATTAGAAAGTTTCAATTAGAAAACAATATCTAATCTGCAAGCACTTCTCTCAATGAAATGATACAGAGCTATCAACAAAGATGATATAACATCAGAAACGGCTGATGTATTTTCAAATAACTGGTATTATTCTAGACTGTTATGGTAATTTTCTGTTGATGTTGATTGTGACTCCAAAAACTGAACCCATTATCAATGAAGCTATAAGTGTTCTTTATTGTGTGTAACCACTGATTTATTGACTGCAAATTACTGTGCCAAAGTTGGTTTATTAAAGATTGTTTAGGAAAGGCTTAACACAGGTTCTCTGTGTAATTCTATTAAACTATCAACCTTTCAGCAAATACATCAGACAACAACCAAATCCAAGGGAAAAGACAAAGTAATGTCTGCAAGATTTCTTGTTATATCAAAGAATGGAAAGTTAGAATTTTAGCTGCAAAAAATGGCATTAGAACATTTTGTAACCTAATAAATGGACAGGACAAGTTTTTGGAGAGTGTATTTATGGTTGTGACTTAGTTATAGTCACATCAGACAGATATGACAAGGTAGCTGATTGCTAGTGACAAGGCCAGGCTGCAGGATGCTTGAGTGTCAAGTACAAACAGAAAGCATGATGGCATATTAAGCAAGTTCAAAGAACAAAGATAACCATAACATTTTGAAAGTTGTATAACTATGCTTTAGCTATACACACAATCTAAAAAATTGAGTCTATATGGAGGATTTAAAAATTATGAACAAATAGATGTAATAATGCATGGACGCGTGAATGATCTTCTAGAGGTGATGGTATATCACTCACTTTGAGATTGAGCATTCTATCGTATGGTCACCAAATACAGATGTTCTTGTACTGGGAATGTTTCCTTGTAAACTGCTTGATATAAAACTTTGGGTAAGACAGAAACCAAGGAGTAGACAATACTAGAGAAACGTGGAAGACCCTTGAAAAGCCACTTTTGCCCTCTCACTTTATGATATTACAAGCTGTTTCAAGGGAAAAATTAAAAGAAAAGCCTTGCAGATATTAAAGAAAAATCAAGAGCAACTTCAGACGCTTTTGGAACTTGATTCTTTTGTCACAATTTTTCTCATTTACTATGGAGGATGTCTGTTCAATGTAATAAAATAAATAACACATGGTCATTCTGGCTTTTGGCTCTGGCATCACCAATATAACGGTCGTGACCACCATTCCTTGGACAGGCAACACATTGTGATATTGTCCTCATGAGTTATCATTTAATTATTGATGCCTGCTTGAAATTTGCATGCAAATTATTCCAGCCAGCTCAAAATCAACTTGCTAGATACGAACCTTTCTGTAAGCGAGTGAAGCCTGTTTTGACGGGCTTAAAGAACATATAAAAAAGCTAATGTGTCATCTGGAGAGCAGCCCTACAAGCGAGACCACGCATTGAAACTCCTAATGGGCATGGCAGGTCACAGGTCAGATACCTTAACTGATGACACGAAAATCTGACCCACAGGAACTGTCAGAGCTAACTATCTGCAAGAATTCTGCATCTAAGTGCACATCAATGAATTATACATGTGTAAAGATACAACTGAAGTGTACACCAGCTTGTGGAGGTGAAGGTGATGCAAACAAATGTGAAAACAACACTGAAGAAGTGTTAGTGAGGAGAGTTATGATTAAGAATCTGAAATCAAGACTTGTGATGGTGATGGTGATTCTGAGTACCTTGTTGCATCTTACATGATCCACTTAAAGTAGTCATATGATTAGAATAGTTGTTTAAGATTGATATATAATCGTACATTGCAGAATGGTAGTGGAAGTGGCAGTAAGAAAGGGGAGTTGTACTGATTACAAATTAATATCATAGTTTATTTGTTTGTACTAACATTTAAAGATCCTAATAGGGTTAGGATAGAAGCTAATCCGCACCTATACATTCTAATTATGGCGTAAAACCTATGGGCAATTGTAATAATTGTACAACAATGACATAAGTTGTCGTGCATTAGTCATAGGCAGCTGCTTGGTTGCCATGCACCTGAGAAAGTCATGTTTATGGTTGAATATGGTTACGAATAACAAAACTATGTTTGATGACTTTGGTCTAAATATCAAGGTTGCTAATCATCTCTTCATTATACAGACATGTACTAATTGCCACATCAGCAACTATTGTGTCATTTTTGATGGACATTTAATTATTGTGGCATAAGAAAAACGTGAATAAAAATGAGGTAAATAGACAGAAATTATTCTTGTTAACAAGTTTACAGTAATTTCATAATAATATCCCATGTTCCTGTGAGTGTCACATTCCTATATTAAATTGCATCCTGAACATCAGTTCCACTTCTAGTATACACCTAATTAAGATCCCAGTCAGTCTCCGTCTGAAGACACTAATATATATAGAGAGGATATTCGCATCGGTTATCTGCAGCAATGTATCTTGGAACATTATACAGTGACACAGCAAGGAAGTACAATTAGAAATAACTGTCACCATTTATGTCTTCATTTCGCGTTGTGTATAGATTTGTGTTGACAAATGACGTTAGCTTTGCTTAATAGTCATCTTTCAAAACAACTACTTGTAATGAGATGAAACGGGCCGTCTAGGTGAGGAGGGAAGATCATCAGAAGTCTTTGCAATTTTGAGTAAAGCGTAAGAAACTAAGGCAGTACCTGAGGCTAAACTTCGCATATACAATGCTGTGATTTACACCACACTATTATACGGATCAAAGACGTTGGCTACCGATGAACGCAATTTGAAGTTTTCTGGGAGTACGATGCAAACCCTAACTTGCATAAGAAATAGCACGTCTGGAGTTTAACGAGTATAACAGAGAGTGAGCGATGGTATAGTTGAAAAGGGCGATAGGTTTTACAAGTAATTGTTTTTCACAACAATTATTTATATTATGGCAATCTTTAACCCGTACCTCAATTACAACCTTTGGTCACTGGGCGGATGCTGTAAACATAATACGAGGCTCACCAACAGACAATCTAAAAATAGATAATTAAGCAGGATTCTTCAAATAAAAATTAGTTCTGCTTCTCGATCCACTAAATTCAAGTACATGTTAACAATGTAAAATATATATAGTTCAGTCAATATCACTGTTTTCATCAACACAATATCCCACCACTGGTTTCTACTCCGTAGAAACAACACACTCAACTTCAATTTACTGTTCAAACACACACTGAGTTGAATATATATATATATATATATTTCAAATTTCAAATTTAACTCATAAGGTTTTGCTGATGACATACAATTATTTAAAATTGTACGTACAACATATGACTATTCAGATTTGATAGCTGGAATGCTCTGGTACAACACATACAATACAGTCACACGTGTCAGTGAACACGTATAAGGGCAACACTTGGTACATTGATCACATGCCATAGAGACTCTATTACTTCAGTAGGCGATTACTTCATATGGCAAAATATTTTGTAAGGGTACTTCTCATTTGTGCGACCAAAACATGTGTACTGTCATTAATTTTATTGGCAAGATATTTATGTCACGTCTAGACTAATTTTACAATTAGCATAAATGTAATTTACTCTTTTTATGAAATAGCCGCTGGTATTTTGGTTTTTTATAACCTATCTTGCTTGTTATAAGAAAGGAAAGTAATTTTCAAACCCAAATCGCCTTTTTACCGCATTATGTTAATCAATGAATATTACCCAAGGATAGTAATTTATTAATAATTCACTGAATGACTTTGAAAGAAATCTAAAGGTTTGTTTTTGAAAGACACTAATATTGCAGAAATATATAGGAAATTAATTATGTTCGCTAAAAGAGAAAGACTATACATTTGAAACCACTTGCCATCAGTTACGCCATTCAATTATTACATGAACAGAATGTACGATAAACAAAATGTGAAAACATTTAACATTCAAGGAGAAACAATAGTGACATTCAGTGCTCGAAACTTCAACTGTCACTAAAAATAAAAATGTAATCATACGGACAAATTCGTAATAATAAAACCTCTGCTATCCCAATAAACTGTTCTCAAGAAGAGTTCCATAGTTTCAAAACATGGATGAAAAATATGCGAATGAAGAAGTTGTTTAGACAGTTCAGAGCTTCGCATTATTTTTTAATTGTTACTGAATGGACAATCAGATTACTCCTGACGTCGAATTGAATTGGTGGATAGTGCTACAGTCCTGTAATTGCACTCCACAATTCGATAACCCCCGGATGTATGCGGTTTTATAAATAACTTCTTATTTTGCAATACTGTATCTTTTATGTTCTAAATGGACAACCCCGCAGGTAAAGGCATATATGTTTATTTATGCTATCCGTTTAGTGGAATACGTTGTCAAAATAACATAACAAGTCAGATTACTAGGTACAGGATTTTATACAACTTGCTTTACCCGGTTTAATACTGTAAAAACAAGTAAACACAGGCGCTGTCTGGTGCAGATCTAAATCCGATGGGAAGAAAATCTAGTTAGTTTTGAATAATTTCCTTAACGCGAATACACATGCATCAACTGTATTCCGTAGTGAATATGTACCTAATAATGATTGATTTGCGTTTTTTTCAGAGAGATTGCTTAGTGCGAACAAGTTCCGTTTTTTTCTTTTGCTTGTTTATTTGCGTGTGAGAAGTTAGTTTTCACTTTAAATTCAGTGATTTTATTTTTGCCAATTAGTTCTCGATTAGTTTGCGAATTTGAGAAACAAAACCCATAAGTAAATATAGTTATTTATTCTATATATGGCACCTCACTGTAATAAAAAAATGTTATATATCTACCATATATATAGATATATATATCTCCAAATTCCGGGTCGAAAATTACAAAATACACGAAATCACCAAATGTTTTTTGAATTATTATTAAAAATCATATTATTTCAAATATTTCTGGTAGTTTCAGATGTTTCAGCTAAAACGCGTGTTTGATATATTTGAAATTCTCAAACGTTCAACTTGCACAGAACAAAAGTGTTTACGTGCTCACAAAATACGATCCCTGTTTTAGTATGTTGCCTTCAGAAGCTGGGAAATAAATACAAGAGATAAACAGGATATCAAATTCGTTACCATACAATTTCAGACTTATTAAACTCATGTAGTAATTTCATGAATTCCCGACTCAGAACAAATGGAATTACTACTCTCTTTTAATAGATCTGTAACTGTGGGTTACTTGTTATATATATCTATATATCTGTTAGACAAAGGATTATTTCATAAATGTCTAAAAAATATAGTGATCACGATACAAAATTATTATTTGTTGTATCAATTATTCTCATGTCGTTTACCAAGCAGTATGTAATAATAAATACTTTTTAGGTACTTTACCTTGTGGTCGTTTCTCAAAAGACAATTATACTTGCACGAATTCTTTAAGAAATTTAAGAGTGGCTCGCCAAAAGACTGTGAGACAACTGGCACGTGTCAATTTCCCAACAAAATGTTAAACCACACAGAGTGTGCATGTTGATCAGATTATATTACCGCACTTGTGACGCAAGAATCAATCATACGTTTGTTAAAATTTAACCTCTGTCAAAGCAAGTGTGTTTGTTTTTTATAAATGAAACCAAATTAAATTTCCACCTGTAATGTAATTGTCTTCACATCACGAATTCTGAATTTAGCGTGGTTTTCAAGAAATAAAATTATGATTCTGATATCATATTAAGAAGACATACTAACTGGTAGAGGAACTAGTGATAATAAATAATTTGCATTTGTGGTTAAAGTTTGCGCTCTCGTAGTGGTTTCTAGTTTATCACATGTTCCGGAAAACGTTTATGTAGAGGAACACATAATTGAACGATTTCCATGAAACACGACAGCATTTCCGACTGAAATGTACAGGATAGACTGAGTGTTACTTATTTTGCTTGGCTCATGTAAATGTGCCTAGACTATTTAGTTGGGAGTATGTAGTATTTAAGTTTTTGCATCTCGGTAATTCACTAGTATTAACACATTAACATACTTGACTTAATGTGGGCATTTCAATGGCCATTCTAACTGCTAAAAGACGATGAGCATCTAGCTCTATTGTGGCGCATCCCCTTCTCAAGCTGCCTCAGTGTGTGCGACATTATCCCCCTGTTTTTAAGACATACTATTGGATAAGTCTGTCCACCACTTGAGGGTGGTTTGACTTTGTGGGATCCATGTCAGTCGTATCCCACACCAGTGGGCTCCGAGTACAAGCATCTGTACATGGTGTACTCAAAGAGTCGCTTTAGACAAAGTCATTCCCACAAAACTCATACTTTTTCTAAGTTCTAATATGGGACTGGTGTGAAGTGAGATCACCAGGTATCAGATTTTGAAATACCATTCTTGCATGTTGTAGTCCATTCCCTTATATACAAGCAGCGGCCAGTAATTGGATTGATTGATTTATATCTTATTCCTTGACGCATAGGCATCAATCGCTTTGGTACATGCAAATGACTTCAGATAGTTTCCAGATATACACGGCGACTTAATTTGTTATGGTCCCCATACATACTTTCTGCATAGATTCCTCGCCTCCAATGTTCTGACTGAATGACACAATTCTAAACTAAGCTTCCCTACCGATGCCCCTGCATACTGCCGAGACCCAGTGAGCGTACTGTTCATTAATGCCATCCCGGTGACTGTACTGGCTTGATCTCTTTTCCAATGCCCTATCGGTAAATGACGATTCCTATGTTACTTGCTGGTGCATGTTGGTAGTGAATCTATCTAAAGTGTCTGGAATTAACCCAAGCTTTAAATTCTCAGACTCTTTCTCGGTGTTTTCTATTTTAAATCTCAGATTTTGATTTTTTAGAGGAGAAGATGTTTGAGTGGACACTGCAATCCAATTTGGAAACCCCATACACGATCTCACAGCAGTGAGTTGCTCCGCAGTGCAACAGCTGAGCTGAACTGCATGTATTCCGCTCCATGAATCTGTGCCACCTCTGACTGATATTGGAAGTGATTTGTGACAGTCAGATTAGAAACTGCGCCATCTCAGAGGCTGGTCCAGAAACCATGCTACCTCTGAAATAGGATGGAATGCAAGTTGTGCCAGTCGCATCAAAAGCCTATGCTTTATTTTAACTGAAATTAATTTTCGTTGATAACAAAAATGTTGCCAGTTTATTTTCGCTGTTTTTAATAGGTTGAAAGTATACCTACAAAATTCAATCTTGGGTTCTTCTTACTGAAAACAGCAGCTAAGGTAGAGAATTTGCAGACTTTGCCAGATGCAACGTCATTACGCAGGTAGCCAGCCATCTTGAAATTGACAATGGTTGTTTTCACCACAGTAATGACAGTGTAGATCAAAATATAGTTGGAACATCGTTCAACAGTAGTAACACACGCTGTACAGTGAAAACAGCATGGAACAAGCAGCAAACTGAGAAAGTAATTGTGTAATCAGGTAAAATTTGGAAGGAATTTCAAAGCTCCGTTCAAACAGCCATGCCACTCTCTGTCACAAAGGGTGGGCTGTGCTTCAAATTAGACTATTTAATTGTAATTCCCCTGGTAGGGTACTTTGTTGCAAATAAATCCATAGTTAGATTATCCATATCAACCTAATAGTTTGTAGCTAATTGTCATAAACTACACAGTTTGAACCAAAAACTAATCAGATCAGGGCATTATCTAAGAGCATATATGAATCAAGTTTCATTGAAATCTTGAGGTATCAGTGGAACAGACACATAGATCAACCAGCATACATAGCATGTCAGTGCATTCTCATATACAGAGTCCATACTTTGTATTATTCACACGATAATTGTATATGTCGCAAATATGGTGCAAATACCAAAAATGTTTGTAACACATGCAAATACATCAGTCAGACCTTTCAGATGGTAATCAACACAGTTGTGTTACAAAAATGTGCAGAAACTTGTATATTTCTGCACTTTTCTAAAAAAAATACTGCTAGCAAAGCTTGAACAAAGCTAACATTATCAATACCAATAAATGAAATGCCAAGTTTCTTTTTTAATTTGTTTTCTTGGAAAATTGTAAAATTTACAATATTAATTATAAAAAGTATACATAATTTCTACACCATTTGATGGTGTGAATATATTAAAATTACAAAGAATGCAACTTCCAAAACTGTACAATTTCTTTGCCATCAAAAATAAAGATATGTTTTCATCCCTGTTTGTACTGCTGATTGGAGTAAAATAGATAAGTATCGCCTTAAGATTACAAAACTCATCATATAATAATTACACAGTGTAACCTCAAATATCTTAACTCTCAAAAGCTTTGCATAATTAATAAACTGATCACATAGCATATAAATGCATCACTAATGGAACCACAGAAATTTCTCGCAATAAGCAATTTGACAATCAGTGTTCGGATAATTAAGGTTCATTTCACTGTACATTAATTATAATGTATATTGACAATTCTTTTCTCCTGATTTTAAATAATAACCAAATAACCAATGTTTCTACTTCCTGCATCATAAAGTTATTTTTGTTAACCAAAGTGTCTTAATTTATCAGTGAAAATGAACCGATCATGAAGCTGTAAAAATTCCAGTAATATTAAATAAAAAAATAAGAATATAACAGAATTTCAGAAATGACTGGTATCATAATAAATTAAATACATTATATTACAATTAACAAAAGTATTACTGAATGAAAATAAATTGTAGTGTTCACTAGTAATCGGAAGAAGCTACATGTGTCCCTGATAGCATGTGTGATCCCCACAGTATGTCTTTTACATCAATTTTACACTGTGCTAAAGCGGAATTTAGTTTGAAAATTAACAAATCCTTTAATTTCAGCTTTGGAACTAGTTAACACCATTTAGATTGAGTGTAGACTGCATGCATGCATGCATCCATTAATAAATTAGCCTAGAATCTGTGTTTTCCTAGGTCCGTTAAACCAAACCATACAACCTACTTGAATTAATGGTGACCTAATCTTACCACACATGCAAATGTGATGAAACACAACAGCTTCACCAAGAACCAAGGCAAGTAAAATAATCTAGGTTGGACATTGCATGCTGGGAATTTCCTCTCAAATGTAGTCGCTGGATGACTGATATTGTTTATTAAAGTGATAACATTGTGGTGCCATCCAAAACCATGCGTGGGGTTCAACAAATGTCATGCCTATATGGTATTGTAGAAGTAACAAAAACTAAAGGCTTTATGAATTAAATCAATCAACTTTTTAGAAGCTAATATAGTTATCAAAATAAGCTTTGTAGCTATCTGTCGTGGGGTTTCAGAGAAGACTGTTCGCTGAATTCTGATTACCACATTTGAAAATGTAGATAAATAAAATTACGTCCATCAAGGTTCAAGGTTGTAGCATCACTGTGTCATAGAAATGTGTGAAAAGTAATCTAATCATACACTATACAGACCAAACTATCACTAAATACTGGTGAGAGAAAGCATTACAAGACGAAATGGACATCAAAGGTTGCATATCTCATTTATCCCAACCCATCATCGTTTCCCTGGTAACAGCGATTATTTCGGAACCTGTTATCATATTTACCACAAGTCTATCCCAATTTAAATGTCATGTAAGACATCATTTCAAAATCTTATACGTGTAATCGGTAAATCTTATCTTCATCTAGCACTGGCATAGACGGTGGAGTATTTACTTCTTTCAGAAGCACTACGATCTTTTAATTTCCTGTACCATTTTGGGGGGTCTTGATTTGTCTGAAATTTAAAACAGTTCAGTTAGTATTTACTTCTCTCAAAAGCACTACGATCTTTTAATTTCCTGTACCATTTTGGAGGGGTCTTGATTTGTCTGAAATTTAAAGTTCAGTTATTGACTGCCCTCTCAGGCTAAAGTAAAAAAACATAACAATTGCATATATTCGAACACTGAGGGCGCTGGTTAGAACACAAGACTTAATTTAGAAGCAGACTTGTGAGAAAGCATTTTACTTACTATTTCAGAATAAAAAAAACTTACAAAAATAGTGGGAGATGGTTCATCATCATAATCGTGTTCTGGGATATGTAGACTGTATTTAGATGATGGTGCTTCTACATGATGTGAAAGTTTATCACCATGACGACGACTAGATAGATTCAACACAACTTGCTTCATCACAGACATTTCCTGAAAATGGAGATAAAAGCATTTATAAACATTTTTTGTCATAAAATCAATTCAATGAAACATCATATGCCAAGTATATAAAAACTAGACATCAAGCCATTCAAGCCATTCATAGAGTGAGGAAAAATTTGCACCACACATAGATTCAGTAACTCATGGTAACTGTAAAATGAATTAATGGCATACTTTATCTAGGTATAAGGTAAATCTATTATTTCATTCATCACACTCACCTCTCTTTGGTTCAATAACCTTTCCAAGTCAGCTGACATGAGATTCTTACTTTTGACAAGGTCTGCTCGCTCAGCACTCATCCTCCTGCAAATTATGAGAGAGTAAACACATTGTACATTCAGTGTACATTCTATATAATCTAGTTATATGAAATACTGTAAAATGACTAATTTTCACTGGGTTTTAAATTCATGGTTTTATCATTTAGATAATGTGTTCCATGCTAAATTTGACATATTCACTGGGTTTTAATTTAGTGCATTTTCCAGTCAGCGAAATAAGCTAAATTAAAACCCAGTGAATTATTAACCCCTTTACAGTACTCAACCGGACAAACAAAAATACTGAGTACTGATCAAGGTTATACAAGTCTAGGGAACTGCTGGTGCAATGTACATGTCCAAAGGATCAGAAACCAATCCAGAACAACGTCTGCCTCACCTCGTTAGGCTCCTTTCCATAACCACACAATTGCAATGTACTTACTCCATATCTTCCTCCAAGGCTTCAATGTGTTTCTTATGTTGCTGTACTTGCGAGTCTCTCATCCTAATACTTTCTATTAAATAATTATACGGCTGCTGTGCTTGGTCTAATAAATTATTTGCATTGGAAAGCTGAAACGAATGAAACATACAACATTCACGATATAAAATTCAAGTGTTGACATGTATATTCATATTAGGGAAAACAGTTTTCCACAACTGCCAGGTGTAATGCACCTGTAATTTTTTTTTTTTTCATTTTCATTATCAAGTGCCATCAAATATTTATTGTCTGTTTCTAATAGTTACAAATACGCAGACAGTGCATCCCCCGGAAAACATAGGTATATCCATTGTATGAAAGTATAAGTGCTGTTTGTTGTACTCATCTGGCAACCTGTCAGTGCTCCATGAGCACATTATTTCAAAGAATGTTAACAAAAACACATACCTCTTCTGAAATCTGATTAAGTTTCTTTTTTCCGTTTTCAATATCTTTTCGTAATGACGTGTTCATTCTCTCCAACTGTAGAACTCTTCTTGCTAGGTGCACGCTAAACATTTAGAAGAAAGAAAGTTTACTAAAAAAAACTAAACATCGATATCTTTTTGGAATACTGTATAGACACAATTAGATGCTTATGAAGGGCACATGGTTTGTACACTTTCAATAGAAACAACATTCACATTTAGGCTTACATTTACATCTATTAGAAATGCATTCTTTTATAACAATAATAATAATAATAATAATAATAATAATAATAATAATAATAACAATAACAATAATAATTCTACTGAGTAATCATATAGACTGCCTATAGCTGCGTTCTCACACGTCACACGTGTTTGAGGATTGAATGCTCGCTTTCCACCTAATATTTTGTGTAGTTCATCCCAAAATGGCATAGTTTTCGAATCCTTATCGCTTCTGTTGTTGTGCTCAGTCGCTTCTCTGTACTTTAAACGTAAAGTTTTGATCTTCTGTTGACATTGTAATGACGTCCTGTCTAACCCCTTTTCAGCCGCTTTCTTTGCAATCACAGCATATACTCTAGCATCCCCAGACGTTCCGTCCATCTTTGAATATCCGATTCTCTCCATACAGATATTAGTAATCTTGTTTCTTCGTCTGACCAGTTCAACATTCGACCTGTAACCTCTGACGCCATTTTGTGTAATGACAAGCATAAATAAGTCGGTGATAGAGGGCGATTGGTCGCCGTATTGTGTTCACACAGCACACTGCATTGTGCAAGAGCCGGTGTGACAACAACATTTAGGATCTGGTCCACCCTTATTACGACGGTGTCAAAAACGCTGACGCCACAAAGACGTATTCTGTTCACACACACCTTTTAACAACATTCTCAAATAAAAGGCGTTGTGACAACGGCTTATTTCGTCCAGCGAGAACATCACTTATATTCCACCACCCTTACAGCACTGACGGAAAGACCAGGTAAAACTCACCTTTGTTTAAGTCTTCTCTTAGCAGTGGTTGGTACATTTGCTCCATAACCATAAGAAAATAAAACTCTTTCAGCTTCACTTTCATCTTCAACTATAAGACAAATTGTTTTTTTATTAGTTATGCAGGTGTACATATTACTGGCCGAATATGAGCATTTATGCCACAGTCCAGAGGATCGTTCTTCTTGCGCGAAATACAAACTCCCATGATCGGTCGGTATTATATTTTTATTACATGCCTCTCAGATGATGAATATGATTTAAGTCTTGAAACAATCAATAACATCAATGGGTAACAAAATCTAGCCAAACTTTTGAACCAGTAATGAGTTATTAAATTTGTGTGAATATGGAGGGATGCATGTTACACTGAAATCCTATGTACTTTCTATGTCATACTTTTCAGGTAATACCGCCACCTATGTCAAGATTAAGAAATAAAGTTACCCAGTAGTCACTGATGCACAGACAACATGGCGGTTGTATTTTAACGGCACGGATTAAAAAAATAAACTAATACAGAAAGATGATATGCAAATACTCTTAGGTAAGTTGAAAGTTAATAACATTACTTCATGAAATCACATGATTAAAGTTAGTCTACAGTTTTATCATACAGTGGTGACACAATGACGACACAGGGACCCAAACACAGTGGTTTTAACAGTGGCATTGTAAAACTAAAGCTGCTCAAAGTATATGTATGCATTACGTCATGTCTGTGTGCTTTAATTAGCCTGGTTGTAGTGGAGTTGAGCCATAATAAGACTTGTATATGTCAATTATCTTCATGGGTTCAGAAACACATCAAAAGACCATTTTTTTTGTTCACCCTGCAAGATCCCATGTTATGTGTGAAATCAAACAAAAAAACATGACAAACAAAAGTAATAGCACTGTTCCATCAAAACCATGTGTTGGCTTTGACAAATACTAAAGTATTTTGGGGTTATTTCCACGTCTAATAATATGTGACACACTTTCAAGGATATCTTCACGCAAGACTTCCCTCTGAAATTTCAGCATTTTGACATTAGGCTATAAAAAGATATTCAAGTTCAATTTTTTTGTGGCAGATATTTGGCCCATCTATCACACATTACTTGAGATCTTGAAGTGAATGAAAAAAATCACCAATTATAACATAACACTCACTGTCAGCTGCTTGCATAACTACATCATCTAATTCTTGTTCTAGTTTCTCATACGTGGTCAGTTTTGTCTTCATCTCAGTGTTTTCAGTGTCCAGTTCAGTGATTCTCTTCTGGGTAGTGTTCTGTAGACCGTAGTACTCCTGTGTTAAAACCTGAACAAGAGATATGGTGCGTAAATCAAATTTATGTCAAACAGGTGAGAAACACAGTAATGTATACAAGTGAAATATGAGTTAGGTTTCTAATAAATGTTAGCCTGAAATCCAGTCATTCAGAGTGCCTGTTCCAGTGCACTTAATAATGGTATGGTGAATCGCTATATCGCTAAATATGTAGATGACACAGAATTCTGTGTCATCACTGATTGGCTGTCTCCATGACTTCACTAATTTACCATGGGAACTTGCGTGTGCAAACTGAACCGTACATAAGGCCCGCTCACAGCACTCCAGACCAATTTACTAGGTCTATTATTCATAGATTTTTCCAAAGCCTCGTGATAATAGACGGCAACTAGTCTGCTAGTTGTACGTTTCCATCAGTTTTATCATGCATGTTTGATATTGTGGGCAATAAATACATCTTTCCTATAGCGACATAACACTGCAATGACAGAACCTAAAACAACATCATTACAGGTGTTTTAATTCAGTAACTATGTGTCACTATGGATTATTTTATTGTTTTAAACTACTTCTGACATATTACATGAAAAACATGGAAGTAAGGTTACAGTATTTTGTTGGGTTTTATTTTCCCAGACTTTAATTATAGTGATAGTCAAAGAGTTACTATTGCTAACTGAACATTAATCTTACCTCAATTTTCTTTTGATATTTATCGTTTTCCAACTGACATTGCCTCAAAGTCTTCACCGTTTCCTCATGAACCATTTGTGTGCGTTCCGCTTCAAAGGTTTTCAACTTAGTTTCATTTCGAAGATCAGCAGTTTTGTTATCAGCTTCAACTTGCACCTGTCTGTATCTGAAAGAACGAACACATCCATTGTCGAACATGAAAAACATGGTATGACACATCATGAAATCAATGATAGCAACGAAATATTACATCCAGGTTGTCTCTTCCACTAAGTAGAAGGGTAAAAATGTGCATCAGATATTGGCCTCTATCTCTCAATAGGATTCAAACTGAATTGCTACCAATAAGGCATTCAATGATTATGTGGTTTAATTGCAATGACATATACTTACTGCGCCAATAGACTTTCGTATTTTGTGTTTGTATCTCTCTCTGCTGACAGTGCTCTGTCTCGTTCAGAGACTGCATTATCTCTCGCTTCTCGTAAATTCCTTCAAAGAAGAAAGACAAATTTAAATTTTAAATTTCAAACTTTCTTGCATTTTTCCAAGACATTTTGACCCAAAGCTCATCAAAGTTCTGAGGATATGTTAGTTCCCTGGAGAAAACAGGCCTTTCTAAAATGAATTAATAACCATGAAGAAATTTAAAGACTTTTCAAAGATTTTGTTATTTTTCTGTAATTTAAAGACAACTCCAAGACTTCCAGACCTCAATAAAAGACTTTCAAAGGATTTTCCCAACGCTATGGACCCTGGTAATTATTATTAACTGTCCAGTACTGTCTACTGTCAAGACGAAATGACTTAATATATAGAAGGTGATCATCACAGTCATGTATGTATGGGTCCCATACATGATTCCATTTTGATTTAAAATCCCTACAGTCCTGACTACTGTCTCTAGGAGGAACACAAGTCACAGACAAATTTACAGATATGTGATCACACAGAATTATTGATCAGGTCACATTCAATTCTTGTATTGCAGTACACCAAAAGACAGTTAGAGTACCGTTTCTGTTGTGCTTAGATCTATTGATTTTCACTGAAATTAACATTGTACATACCTGTTTTCTCGTTCATACATTTCTTTAGTACTGGCCTTTAATCTGTCAATTTCACCGTCAGTTCTCAATCTGATAGAATCAAGTTCATCTCTTAATTTCTTCTCATATTCTGCTTTGAATTGATCCCTATAAAATATTGTAAAAAAGTACATTATATATGTGTATCAAAACACAGGGACAAAGGCAATAGTCTTAACTTGAAGCACATAACAATTCATGGAGAGATTTACTTCCAAAATGTTCTTTACGCTAATAGTGACCTTGTATTCAACAATGATTACATCTCATCACAGTTATGAGACAACTTTCTCCCAACCCTCTAGAAAAAAAGTACCAAGCTGTTCATACCTTGCTTCAACGTATTTGTCATACATTTCCTCTCTAGATCTTTTAGCATTGTCTAGCTGCGTGAATGTTTGTTGTAGGCGCTCGTCAGTGTGATGGTATCTTGTGTTCAACTCTGTTACCTGTCTAGTAAGGTACTCTTTATCTTGTTGTAGTAAAGTGACAGTCTGTTTAATTGAAGCCAACTGGAAGAGAAGAAAACAAGAAACATTATACACCGGTACTGTAAAATACTTTATTTTGGCTGGAATTAATTTTCGCTGAAAAGGTTTTTTGGTGTTTTTGTATGGAACTTATTTTCACTGATTTTTGATGAGTTGAATGTCACTGGATTTTATTTTCACTGAATCATTCCTTCAGCGAAAATAAATTCCAAGCAGAAATAAAGTATTTTACAGTAGGCTGTTGTGGACAGCTGAATGGAAATGACAGTGCCCCAGTCAGCATACCAGGTGCGATACAAGCCCAATGCATTTAAAAATCACTGTTTGTACATGTACATGTATACATGAAACATGCTGTACAATGACTGTGGTGCCAGCAATTTATCGAATTGAAGATTCGTACATGTATTGCACACACATACTATTAATTCTGGTCAACAGGCTTGGACCCATTTACAGACTCAACTGTCCTCTGTGCTTTCGCTGTCGCTCGCAAATGTCGTAAATTACGAAATTTGGACAAGATTTACAAACAAAATAAATATCTATTAGTAAGATTTACGAACACATTTTGTACGAAATACCCTCGCAAATCGCCCTCATTTAATTGTCAAGACTCGACTGTGATCATCACGCGTGTTACGGTTTGAGTGATTGCCATTTTAAAGTTAAACAATGTCTTGTTACTTCTAAGATTGCAACAATTGTTACATGGTGATCGCGATCAACACGGAACTGCCATGCCACTGAATGTATTTTTCCACTCTAAAGTTATTTTGGTGTCATAGCACATGCGTAGTTTAGTCGACATGCGTTTCAAGATACCCCGCGACATTACTCTCAGTATGGGACGGTTTCATGTCGCCCTTATCAAACACGTGATTTGTTTATTTATTAAAAATGGAGACTACGTCAAAAAGGAGTTGACAACTGCTCGACGAGTATTTTTCACGACGAGATGGAGATATCGCTAAATCATGTTCAGAACCAGAAACCCATGGGTGTCCTAACCCTGACAGCACCAAGAAACGGAAAGTTGATCGTACTGCAGCATGATTTCAGAAATAATGGAAGGTTAGCTGCGGTTCCGTAGCTCTTTGGTGCGACATACAATCTAATTTTGCCCTAACAATTTCACTCGGACGTCTTGTTTTTATTTTTGTTGTTGTATGTCGAACATGGGCCGGCCAGTGTCTGTCACGTAAATAATGCGGTCGGCAACATAGGGCTATGATTCCACAGCTAATTGGGAGGTGAGACAATGTTAGCGAATCGATCGAAAAATACTATAATTTGTGTAACATTCTTACCACGCATTCTTAGCATTGAGATCGAGTTACAAGACCGAAAGTTACTTTAGTTACTTTTTCACTTTAATTCAGAAATTTTGATGAAAATAAATAGTCATTTTGTGTCGTCATAAACGTCAACATGCGGGTTTTGCATGATGAGCACGGGAGATTACTTCAAAATAATATACAGCTTTTTGATTGGCATTGAGTTTTTTTCTGAGAAATTTCCCGTGAAAATTTATTCACATGATGAGTTGTGTTCTAGGCAGTGAACTTAGTGAACTTTTGAATGATGACTATTTTTCCCACTGTTAACAATGTGAGCTTATTATGAATATGTTTAATTAATACTGAGTTATTCAAATAAAGGTTCTGGTGTCTACATTGCATATTTTGTTGTGATGTTTTGTTGTACCATCATAAATGGTACATTTTGTGGAGCAGACTGCCTAATTTGATGTCATGAAATTACACACAAAATTAGAGCTCAGATTGCACCAGCAAGCACCATTTTCAGCATGCTGTTCTTGTTTTCGGAGGACGACAGAGGGGACACCTCCCTTTCCTTCTCTTTCCCGTTGTGCTCGGTCACGGGAAAATGCTCCGCAGTTTCCAGACAAAGTTTACTACAGTGTAATACTTTTTTTTCTTGATTAGTAAATTTACTATTACCTAGCAAATTCCAGAGAGAGCCCAGCTGTCCTGTAGAAACCACAACTGGATCTTTTACTTTTTACTTTATGTACCCCATTGAAATAACAAATGCTGTTGACCTGGCAAGCGGACAAAATGTACTCTTTTTGTGAATGTATGCTTTGTGTGCAGCCAAGCATGATAGTCAAACTCACAATCTTTTTGTGTCCGCCAATCAAATCCATAATTTTTCTGATGTTGGGCATGCTAACCATTATGCTACACATACAGTGTTCTCCACAATCCAAATTAGCTGGTGGGCGGCCTAATTAGCATAAATTTGCATATTAATTTGCATATCATTTACATACAGCATTCTCACATTTATGACATGAACTGCAATACACACTAAGTTATTTACTATTCTCTTTTTAATTTAATTTAATTGGAACATGTTACAATTTTTTGAAATACAAACAGATTGGTCACTATCAATATTTACGAAATGCAAAAAGTTTGAAATCGGTGATTTATGCGTTCGCAAATTATTCTGCGTTCATGAAATGCAATTCGAGTAACCAAGAGCAAATACAAAACATAATTGAGTTATAATGTAGAAAATATACGAGATGATTTGCCCACGAAGCCAAAACTGACAATTTGTCAAAACAAAATCCATAACATTTGTATTTGTGGCATCAGTACTCACCCGTGCCGACGGACGGTAAGATGCATTTACGCATGTACGGCCACGATACGTTGCGTTTTCACACATTGTTTTGGAATTCAAGAAAAAAATGCTAGCAATCGGCAAAATAAAAGAATCCGATATGTTCTCGAAAGATTAGACATAAAAAATAGATAAATTGAAAAAAGTACGTGGAAAAGATAACTAAAATATTATTCAATTACAAATACTCGCGGAAAACTAATCCAGCAGCCATGTTTGATGTTTATTACCGCTTTCCGAATTCAGTACACGAACACCCAGAATGCGCTGTTCCCCTATGCAACTTAGATACTAAATCGTTACAGCGCCAACAGCGGTGGGTAGCAGACGGTCGTTGAATGGGGTAGGCCAAAAGGTCATCAGTTTGCCTTCTCCATGCTGTTTTCACAATGAAAATCGAGCGAACGTTGTAAATACGGCTAGAATTTAAATTTTTGTTCGATTTTACATGCAATCTGCTAATATATTTGTTTATTTTCTGTGCATATACATTTCGTTCGTATTTACTTCTTTCTTTCGTGATCGGAAGACGATTATTAAAAATACAGCTGTAAATTGAAACCACTGTAGTTGCTTATCGTGAGCAATAAGTGGCAACAATGTCGGGCGACAATGAATTCAAGCGATTGACACATTGCCATGAATACACTTGATAACTGCTTGCAGACTTCCAATGGACATTGTTTCTGTTTGGACTGTTGAAACAATAGCAAAATAAAGGGTTGGGCAACTACTCTTTTGTTTAGGCTTGGGAAGAACAATGCAAGCTTTTTACAAATAATTTCAGCTGGATGTACGTTGGTGGGCGGGTGTTGAGAGTTACTGGGCGGCCGTAAAACTTGATGGGCGGGCCGCCCGCCTAAAACCCCTTGTGGAGAACACTGACATATTAGGTTCTAAATAAATAGTGCATTTAATAGATAATAGACTATTACAACAGATGCAACTTAATTACATGCTAGACACTCGCATCAACCATTAAAAAAAACACACACACACAAGGAGAAAGTTCCAAAACAGGAATAAAAGTTGTGTCTTCCTTGTACTTTCAACTATTTTCTACAGTTTTAATACTTACGTCTTTAAGTAGATCATCACGTTCCTTTGTAACTGCTTTGTAGGCAGCATCAGTGTAGTTATACTGCTTCTGCACGTCTAGGAAATCATGTTCAAGATCATCTCGCTCACTAATAAATTTAAAAGGAATAAATACTTTGTACTACCAAATATTTATTAGTAGAACATGAACTTGTGTAAATGACAACGTATCAACGCTCAGAACAAGGCATACATGCAATGTTCTCCCCAGGCCTCTGAAGCGACACGGTACCATGACGCTTGGACACTCGGTCGTGATGCTTGCCCTTTGTCCGTAACGCTTGGGCACTCAGCCGTGATGCTTATATTTTTGTTTACAAGTGTCAGCCTCGTCTTGCACGTATTTAAAACAATAACATGTATTGATCAATTTAGGTAATCCCGCTTTTGTTAGCCATACAAAGACAGTGATAAAAACGGAAGTCTGCAATATGTTGCGAAGTCTTTCAAAGGTGCAGAGCCTCCAAATCAAAAAAAAAAAATAACTAGAATAGCAATAATTTGCCCATTGCACGCAACGGCAACAATGTGACAAAACAAGTCACGGCTACGTCGGGAAGATCAACCCCGATTTGTTGCACTCTGATTTGTTATCACTCAATCGCTGGTGACATTATTTACTCCAAAATTAAAAAAAGAACAAGTGAAATTAAGTCGCACTGGAAAGAAAAGTATGAATAATTCAACAGCAGACGAGACGGGATGAGACAAAACAAACTCTGACCTCTGGAAATACCCCATTCATAGGGTACCTTAGTACAGAAAAACGCCGCCCTAAGGCGACATAATGCACGTTGCAACATTGTGACCGATGCATGCTGGGCTATCAGGGGTTCTGATCGAGGTAACAAAGATGGCGGCGCAGAATGCATGATTTTCCGCGATGTTTAAAAACAACATCTCGTTGGTAATTTAGACGTAATGCTTATGATAATCATCAATGAATCGTTTTAATAAACAATTTGTGTATTTCACACCAAAAAGTCAGATACCAATGATCGCAATAGCAGCGGTGAATACCCGTCCAACGCAATGCCGTCAGCTGACAATGTTACGGTGATCGTAGCG
This sequence comes from Saccoglossus kowalevskii, assembly GCF_978046115.1. NCBI lineage: Eukaryota > Metazoa > Hemichordata > Enteropneusta > Harrimaniidae > Saccoglossus > Saccoglossus kowalevskii. The sequence continues at coordinate 21,449,282 of NC_140644.1, forward strand.
TTGTACTCACAAGGTATATTGCAATGAAAAATCGCCGAACTGCCATTGTAGAAATTTTTTTTAATTATTGATTTATTAATTTCAACATATTTCGATATCTTGCCGACTTTATATATTTAACCAAAAAATGTTTTCCCCGACGTTTATATGAACCGACTGTAACATGGGCACTAAAACTTATACACAATGATGAACCAGTTACATCCATGGATAACAGTATATTCACTGACTGGCTATAACACAAGTTTTTCAATTTTTTTTTCCTTTTTATGATGTTCCATTTCAAACTTTATTTGACTTGATACAAAAACAAAAAATACAATGCAGTAAAATGATATAAAATGTATCAGATATAAAAATATCTTGTCTTTAATTAATTGTAGATTGACAATATTTGTTGGGAAAAACTTATTATTATGCAAATAAAAATTATGCAAATTAGATGCATTGTTATGCAAATTGGCCGTGATGCTTGACATGAAGTCTGGGGAGAACACTGCATACATGTATGTTAAAGATTTAACTAAAGAACATTCATCAGCCATAATTAACATCAAGCGTTATTTTCTAATTGGTTAACCTTGCAACAGCAAAAATCATAAACAAATTTTACGTATCGTAGTACTGAGAGCCACAACAAATTTTGCAAAATTTACAAAGACCTTTTAGATTATCAATTTTTAAAACTACTATAACATTGAAACGCAACCAACCTTTTGACTCGGCTATAGTTTTCCCGTCTATAATCATCTTGCTGTATCTGTGATTTGGTATCTGCCAATTCCAAGGTCAGTCTTTGGCACCTCACTTCCAGATCACTTCGTATTTTCCTTTCTTGCTCATAATCCTATTTCATTCAATAAAGAAAATATTTATCTATTGGTTATGCAAAAATATGCTTATTATTAATAAAATTATCTGCACTCAGACATTACAGTACCCAACATGTACAATATTTATGCATAATTTGCAGTAGTATATACATTTGATGGATGAAAAAATGTTATCAGCACATGCTGGAAATAGACTTTCGTCAATGGATGTAAACCTTCGCACAGCGTTAAATGTTTTTTGTTGCCATTTCAAACTTTTATCTCTCATTATATTATTATTACAAGATGAAAAAAAATCACACAAATACTGCAATGCACAGTACTGCCTGCATACATTCTTTGCGGTATTCTCATAATGACCTCATATGATTTCAATAAATAAAACAGACAATTTCGCAGTGGGATGCAATGGGGTTTTTTTTCACTGCTCAGTGGGCAGACAACCACAGGAGTCAAACCTGCAGTCTTTCTGACAAACGCTAAGCAGACACACAGTGCCATGCATGAGGTTAAACCATTTTATAAAAGAAATATATTAAATATTTATATCTACATACCTGCTTGGTGTTCTGGTAATCATCTCTGTATTGGTTCATATCTTGTTCCAAAACTTTATTTTTAGCTTTTAAATCTTCAATTTGGAATTTAAGAGGATTTACTGTGTCATGATAGGTCAACTGTAAACAAAAATAATATACTTGAACTAATTGGTTTGATTGTTTGTGATCCAATAATTTAATATAATATATTTATTAATTTGAAATATTAGTTTAAAATAATTGTACTCACAGCAACATATTCTTTTAAAGTCATCTGGTCGTCTTTTTTATTTTTCAATTCGTAATATTCATCTTCTGATAAGTCGATATCTTTTATGCTTCGTCTGATATCGCCTGCTTTTCGCTGGAGTTCGGCGTTTGTTTTCTCTAGTTGGTGTTGTCTTTTCATGATTGCTTCAATTTCACCCTGCAGATGTTGTTGCCGCCTCCTTGCGTCTTCATCGTGTAGCTTCAACTGGGATTCGAGTTTCGCTCTCAGCAGCTGTTTCTCGCGAATTGCATCTGCAAGCTTTTCTTCCAATTCGTCTATCTTGCTACTGCTCTCGGCATTTAGATTGTCGATCGTCAGATTTTTTTGCGAGAGTTCGATTTTTAGCAGCTGCAAATCATGAAGAAGTTGCTTGCGTTCGATCAACTGCTTGGTCACTTTAGAACGCTTCTTCCGGTCAAATTCGCTTTCATCGGCTGAGATGTCATCAGTTACCAGAGACGTACTTATATCATCTGAGCTCATTTCACTAAATGTCATCGAAAGATCTCTCCTCGCCATATTTTCAACCGCGAGTGAACACGAATTTGGACGTCAACAAACCCAGTCAAGAAACTCTGCGATGTTAGGGTGTTTGAATATTTCACGCATGCGCAGTAACTATGTGCTGTAACTTATAAAACAACGCATGTGATTGGCTGAAAAAAGATGCTCCAATATTTCAACCAATCATTTTCTGTCTTACGGGAAACCTGACTCAACTAGTTCCCCGGGCTTGTTACTTCCGCGTTTGGACATGTGTGAGCGTGTTTATTTGGCGCGATTCATCGTGAGTATATACGAATCTTTACAATACTAATATGTTGAATTGGCATTCCAAAGTATGTTCAAGGGCTGAGGTTCTCGGTTATAACAAGGGGTTCTTTTTTACTTCACGATGTGTCGTATATGCTTCTAAGTTTAAATACAAGTACTATGGCCATTTATAATTATCTTGCAACTATTCACACATGTTGATAATTCGTGAAGCACTCTTTTGTCAGTGGACTTTAGCTTTGGGGAGGGGCGTTCTACATAGTACATTGGAAGAAATAAAATCTGCTTGGAAATAAAAAAATTAAAAAAAAAAACAGAAAAAGATTATTTACATTATTCTATGCAGTAAAACAAAGAAGAATTGTATTAGTCACAATCACCTTTCCAGCAAGTGTTATTTGATGTTATTGATTCATATCCCCAGACTAAGAGGTGCTATTATTTTTAGGATACCTTTGTACATTCTATTATCATTTCAGAGACAGCCAACTGATTGAATTTAAATACACCCGAATGCAGAATAAAGATCACTTCGATGTTTTTCGTTTCCACAAACTGTTGACCTGCACGTACAAGCCAAATTATTGACTCAATACTGAAAGGCTATCCGATTGAAGAATCTGCTTGCATGCAGAGACTATAGTATGTGTCACAATGTACAAGAATATTATATTAAAAGACAAGATGCGAATAACCAATGCCAAAAACACAATGAAGGAAACTAATTATTAGCTCAGTTTTTATTGATATCTCTCTTCCTGTATATCAACAGAATTAGGTTTCTAGATTTCTGTGTGAACAAACCCTTGATATTAAGAAGAAATGGCATCACCAAAGGAGTCAGTATATTTGTGTTGCCATGACAACAATGGAAAGAACCTTCCCTTGGAAAGTCAGATTGTAGTCTTCTTGTATGCATTCTGTGACCTTACAGCAAAGACTTGTGAAACTGTGCTTGTGAGGAATGACCGTGTCGTGGCAAATGATGGCAGTCAAGAGGACAGCATCTTTCATGGGACAGGCAGAGGCTTGAATATCAAAGTGGAAGAGAAAGATGTGATCCCAGCATGTGTTCAGAAGTGTCAGCTCCCTGTGCTGCTAACCAATCACAATGGAATAAACTGTTGTAAATATGGTCTCGCTAATGTACTGAGGAATTTAATATACATAGCAAATGATGTACACCCAGAAAGGGAGCTATTAAAATTATTGGTAAGTTAAGGTGTTCTATCAGGCCTTTCCAAATCAAGACGGCTTTCTTCGCCATGTTTGACTGTCTGTAAATTATTAACCTTTTGACAATAACATTTTGTACATGTGTTTGTTCAGAGAAATTATCTAATAATAAAATATGTTGTGTGCTGATGTGAGTGTGTTAAATAGGCTACGCCAATGCTAGGGTTTGGACTTGCATGAATGTATGTGACAGATTAAACAAAGCTGTATGACTTCTGTGAGAATCTTGAACTTCCAAGCAAGATTTTTTTTATACTACCTAACCATTGTAGTTCCCTACTAATGAATCCCACAAAATGATTGTGAGAGACCTTATTATTTACACACATTATCAGTCGTAGTTAACAGTAATACTGACACCTCTGTTTCCATCTAGGGCTATAATGAGACCTGTCTCAAATCTTGTGCAGAATCAAGTCAATGGACAAAGCTATGTGAAATAGAAATACCAGAATCCATCAGTTATTTCTGCCAGCACAATCATCGAAACGGGACAATACCATTCAGTGTTTTGAAATTTGAAGGTTTCTTGTCACAACCCGTTGCTATGAGCAACATCATGAAGAAACGTCGAGAAGTTTATAAAAAGAATGTTGGTGGCGATAGTAAGAGTTTTGTAAAGATACAAGGCGATGCTGTTGCTGGGAAACAAACTTTAAAAGATGATGACAGCCATTCAACAGGACATGTTGACATTGTTTCTAGTGTGGAACGTTTGCAGTTACATCATGAAAATACAAAAACTACAGTTGAGGTACCTAATGTCACACAACGCAAGACACAGAAAAAAAAATGGCGAAATCCTCACTCAAAAAAAATCATCCCAGTGGAGAGTTTGCCAGTGTTGCCTCATATATTTGCAGAAGGTTTTGAAATGACTCTCTCCGACTTGGTGCTGTTACCATGCTTACACCAGTACCTATCAGTTGCCATGGAAATAGGTGACCAATCGTTTCTTGGTCAAATGCCTAAAATCTTGCTGTGGTACAACAAGATGATGACTGTTCCATTCATAAGTGAAACTTTCTCACGTTTTGGAATCTGTGCGTTGACGTTCGGTGATGTAGACAGTGACAGGATCAATTCAGAAGCTTTAATTGCTGTCTGTTCTAAGCAACAAATTTTAAAATCACGGTAAATATGATTGTACCATCTTATGATAACAATATAATATTTAATATACCGGTATGTGACAACGAGTGTGCCCTCTAGCAGAACTGATTTTGAATAAATCTTGATTTCTATATCAATGTATATTGTTCTGTTACATCATTGGTGTGTCAGGAAATAAGCTTAACTAGCTGCACACAAAGACACACCAATTGACTAATAAGTCACACAGGTGGCAGCTAGAGATCTAGATTTATTGTGCATTTTGGGAGATTAAAATTGTCTGTGCATCGAACAGGTTGGAATGATAAAATGCCTGTCCCATTTGATGTATCTGTCTCTAGCAAGATAAATTACATGTTTTAAAATAAAAATAATCTGAAAGCAATTATTTTGGACTTTAGGAATTTTTACCATATTTGGGTATCACATGATTTACCATATTTGGGAACTTGTGTATCACATGATTTACCATATTTGGGAACTTGTGTGTGACACGATTTATCATATTTGGAAACTTGTGTGTCACATGATTTACCGTATTTGGGAACTTGTGTGTCACATGATTTATAATACTTGCAACTTTATGTGTTACACGATTTTCCATATATGGAAGATGTGTATAAAATTAATTACCATATTTGGATACCATCATTGCAGCCTTTCAGTTTGGCTATATTACAGCTTAAATACATAGCTGCTTAAAGGGGCATTAGCTGCAACTTAATATTTTTGTAGACTTTTTAATAAATTTACGTAGTTTTTAACTAAATAATACTTTGAATGAAAAATTATGTAAGTGCTTGATGCCATGAAAGTTTGCGAATAAATTATGTTCACATATTTCAGGAGAACTCTGAAGACAAACATGCGAAGGGATGCTCCGTTGTTAATTAATAAACTGAAGTCAAGTGGTATTGAAGTAAAAATGGACAAACATCCAAATGATAAAATAAAACTCTCATGGTCTGATCTACCGGAGGATGTACAGCCTATACAAGGTGATGTACATTTTGCATTTCTCTTGAAATGAATTATCTTGCAATAGACGTAACTATTGTTATCTTCCATGAAATAAGAATGGATCCAAATGACAACAAGATAAACAAAATAGATCTTTCTTTAATATTAATACTTTGTTGATTTGCATATTACTAATTTGGTTTACACAATCACTGCTTTATATTCAGGTACTGTAACTGAAGAAAGATCTCAAAGAAAATGTCAGCAGATAGAAAATATTGTATCTGCTGTGACGACGATAGCCCTGCCTGGTCACACTATTGTGGATTTCTGTAGTGGCTCGGTTAGTCTTCGGTTTATTTTATTTAGTAATATTAATTTACCCTTTCACACCACATTCACAATAGCCAATGGAAACTTTAATTATTTAGAATAGTAAAACGATGTTCAATGACCAATGACAATTACAAAAGTGAAACAGTATCAAAAATCTATAATACATTGTTACTGTTACTGATTCACTGTGATTTTTATTCCTCTCCAAGCTTATATCACTGATGCTACAACACAAATCTGTCACTAGCTGGTATAATTTTTATTCGTCTCAGATTATATCGTGAATTTAATCACATTAAAGGCCCATGTTATGGAGCAAATCAAATATTGAGCAAATATGCCGTGGATAACAATGGTCAAATCCAATTAGTATTATAATATAGCAAGGATTCAAGCGTGTTAGTATGCCTTGTGATGTCAGTGTAGACGTAAATTATATTCTATAGATTATTCATTTATTTTAGGGACATGTTGGTATCACATTGGCATACCTGTTACCAGAGTGTCACATTGCATTGGTTGAAAATAAAGCAGAATCCTTGCAGCGTGCCGAGAAGAGAGTTAAGAATCTCAAATTAACTAATATCACGTTATATAATGGCAATTTAGACTACTACACGGCAAAGTTTGATATTGGGGTGAGTTTAAGGTTGTACTTTATTTCATTCCTGCTGTTTATTTCCATGTTTGCATTTTAAGTTATATTCAAAGTAGTATATAATCTTGTTTATTAGTCCTTGTACAGATGCAATCAAAATAGCTGACTGGTGGCCATTATTTTTAGCAAACACTGTTATGAAGTTGTATCTCGGGCGTGGCTGAACATGTTCAAACTTCACACATTTGCACATCCAATTACAGTTTTACAATTTGATTCATTATGGCTAATTGGCAGCTATTTTAGTGCTAGGAATGCATAATGTAAGGAAGGAAGGAATCTCACACACAGACCAGCTCTGGTTTGTATTATGTCTGTCATATAAGTGTGTGTCATAATAGATATTATAGACATGAATGTCTTGTATCGACTGTCAAACCACCAGCAAGAACTGCAACATCACGCTATAGTGATCCATCATACTAACCACACCAACTGCAATTGACACATTTAAATACAATTGCAGGTCATTGCAAATACTGAAATGTACACATACACACACACATTCTTGAAATCAATACACATGTATTTCTAATCATGGTGTAAATTTATCGCTGAATCTATTATATGCAAGAAAACTGAGTTTGTATCCGAACGCATGTAATCAAGGCCCATCACTTCTGTAAGCGTTTTACTTGGCCTTGTACTTAATAACTCGTTTGTTTCTGGTTGTAGGTATCATTGCATGCATGTGGGGTTGCAACTGATATGGTTCTGGATAAGTGTATACAGTGCAATGCAGCATTTGTGTCAGCACCTTGTTGCTATGGCAGCGTACACACAACACACGTTATTACTTATCCAAGAAGTCAGAAGATGAGAAATGAACTTACAGAAGAGGTAGGAAGAGATCTAATTTAATAAGTGTTTTTTATTTTTTAGCTCCACTGTCATCAAAGATGACAGAGCGACACTGTTCATGTTGGTGATTGTCTATTTTCATCTTCTTCTTGAAAACTACTGGCTCAATTGCTTTGGTACTTGGTATGGTAGGGTCAATTGGTTGACCTCTGTTAGATTTTAAACAAGATGTGAACAATTGTAATTACCAAATAAATAGCAAATAAAGTATCTTGGTTGTGATATGACAAGAACATTGTGGACACGCTAATACCCCCCACATGGCAATAGTTAATATATCATACAGTACATTTATGAACTTTGTTTGAAGAAGAAACTCTACAATGACAGTCAAGCTATTTCGACTAATAGGTCGTTTTGTTGAAATTCTTGTTTAATCTGCGTATCATTCCAAGATATTTTTCAAAATTGTTATTATCATATTTTCTTTTATTAAAGGAGTACATTCTCTTGGGTCACTCTGCGGATCAGACACCATGGCAGTTCCAATCTGAAATAGCTAAGCAAGGTAAGATCAAAGGAGAAGGGACAATGCCATAACTGTGCCTTTAACTGTAATGACTGGTTCAGAAGATAGATTATACATGTTGTGGTTCAAGCCCAGCTTGGCCAACATTTTGAATAGTTAAGGAAATGTCGCATTCTGCACAAAAATTCCAATCTTTGATACTTAGCGAAATATGTGCAAATTACTAATCTCCTTATGTACAAACCAAAACTATAGTTACTAATATGCATATAAGAAAAAAAAAATGACAATTACAAAAGCAAAAGACCAAGCATGAAGTTACATAAATAAACACTACTAGGATAATGGGTACTGTAAATTGGTAATATAAAACCATTTATCTTAAATGCTTTGAGCATATTCACTGGGTTTTGTGTTCACATATTTGCAAGTGAAACAATGCATTCATTCTATTGTAATTGACATGTTCATGTGAGTTAAAATATCAAAATTATGCGCCAGTGATTAATTAATACATTTACAGCATAATATTTGTTATAGTCTAGCAATAAGACAACAATATAACAAGCTACCAACTCACAAGACAGTAAAGATACTAGTCTCTGACCTGTTATGTATGTGATAGTATTTTGTCTTTTGTTTTTACAGGAAAGACCAGTATGGCTCTGATTGACTTTGATAGAGCAGAAGCTGCAAGAGAGAAAGGTTATAATGTAAGCGTGTGTACGATGGAACCACCCACATGTTCACCAAAGAATGATCTACTTATAGGAATACCAGTGAATCTCTCGTGTTGAATAGGAAATCAACCGTAATGATCTACTCAGAATCTGAATAGGAAATTAACTTGAATTATTTACTCTTAGGAATACCTGTGAATCTCTCCTGTTGAATAGGAAATCAATCGTAATGATCTACTCAAAATCTGAATAGGAAATTAACTTGAATTATTTACTCATAAGAATGCCTGTGAATCTCTTCTGTTGAATAAGAAATTAATTTGACTTTCACATTTTTAAATTCAACTGTATCATTTTAATGTGTATATTTTAGCATAAATATATTCCTGGTGGCTTATCATTGAATAAAGTTGCTGGAATGACAGGAACATCAGAGAGGTACATAACATAGTTAGCCAATGGATAAGGGTAGCAAAACACTGTATTTGTTGTGTGATGAACATCGCATTGAAATCATTCATTTGCATTCATATTTTTGCAAGATCCACATACTTTATGGATTTCATTTCAAAAGAACAAAAGTTAAAATTAGAGTTTGTCGTGCAGTTTTTCTTCGTTAGAATATTTCTCAGCTATTTATGATTCAGTTAATGATTGAAAAGATGTTAATGAGGTCACTCCAATTATGAACTTGTTTTTATGATAACATAGTATAATTTATTTTTAACTTTGTTTTATTAGTTTGTGCAATAAATGAAGAGTGTGGCTTCTACTACATTGTATTTGTCTTTGACATGTTGAGTACCAGTTCTAGAGCTGTATCTTTTTAATTTAGCGTGATGTGGAAGTACCCCCGACATGATACATGTATCAGCTTTGTTTTTCTTCAAAACTGAATTTGTGTCAGATTCCATTAAAAGAAAGCTATACAATGTATTCATTGAAACATCTTTAATACAAACAAGACTTGATGGGTTTGCTAAACATTTGTTTGTAGTATCACTCGCTTCAGCTACTTAACTATGGCTAAAAAAAGTTTGTATATTTAACCAAGATATTATATAAACATCATTTCAAAGAACTCTTAGACACAAGACAATTTGTAAATAACGAATACTTTATTAGCAGCCGACTTGTAAAAACAAAAGTATTTCAGTATGAGGGCGCTATACAATAAATGATTCAGCGATACTTGTACAAGACTATTCTATATCGCAACAGCAAGAGATCTTCAACATTTATTAAATAAAGGCATTAAAGAGTTTAGAAAGACAAAACATCCTCTTAAAACAAATATTTTACCATTCTACGTTGTGTGGCACACTTCACGGTAAGTATGCAAAATAGCAGAAAAAACGCGAGGTGCATTTTCTTTTTTTTCTAGACTTAGTTGACATCACTGCAATAGGTGATTTTTTTGTCCCACATGACGTCACTACAACGCAATTTCATGCATGACACGTGTTCTCGCAGTGAACGAAAAAATGGTCTATTAAAGACAAATCATTGGCATTATGTGCCCCCTCACACACACACACACACACACACAAAGTGGCCCCACAAACATGACTTTACTATATTGTAATTTAAATTGGCATATTGGGAACTCGTCAATAACGTTGATCCAGCAACTCTTCCAATTCCATTCAGCAGTATAAGGACTCTAAAATGAAGTTAAATTTATTAAGGGAATTAATTATGATTGTGTAATATCTGGATAAATTAATTGCACAGTTTTTCTAATTTGGTTGAGAAGATGTACATCTAAATTTGTGTCGGCATCAATATTAATTTGATTATCAAGACTTGTGCACACACAAGTTGTAAATAAGATTTCTATCTTGAAATTAAGGACTTTTATCAGATGACTCTGGGATAACACTTAATCTCTTCATTTTTCAGTCTAGTCTCTCATTTGTCATGCTAACAAGTAAATGCAGACAGATTCAGCCAATCACAGGCCTTTCAAATTAAAAAAATATAAACAGTATTAATATAATAAAATTATTATATATCTAATGCAACAATCAGTACGATATTTTGTGTAAATAATGCCACTTGACTGCTGAATATTTCAATAGAATTTGTTGAATATTCTGGATATTCATACACATTGACTGAAACATTGATATTTTGAAAGTTCAGCGAACATTTCGAACTAACATCAGTTATATATATTGGTATTTCCTGCTGAAATAAAAGTGGAACATTTGATTCAAGTTTTTGAAATATAATGTGATCAAGACAGAGGGACTAGCCAGACAACTTAGCGATACCAAGGGGACTAGTCATGCATGGTATTTTGGGAAGGTCTTCTTTATGCATCTTGGTGTGATGGCCATGTCAAATCAGTAGCTCTTCAGTTAAAGTACTTGTCCACCAAAAATTTGGTGGGGTCAAAATGCAATTATCAGCATGAATTATTATTATAATGGTTAAGCACATTTACAGATTTGAATTTTGTTGCGTAGGTAATTATGCAACTAAAAATTCAAGCATATTGAAGTAGCACCAACCAGTTCCTTCAGTAAAAATATGGCATATCTTGAGACCAGATTTAACCTCATGCTTACAGAGTTGTTTTTGTCACATCTTCAAACTATCTGCCTGATCTTATTCTACAATTGCTTAAAATTACGATTTGAACACACAAACCAATGTGTGAATATGTATTGATTGAAACTATTTTGAATCTAGGTTGATTAATTATTTTTGAAATTTTAAAGAAAAAACAAACATGTAGACATATCTTTGAACATAAACATGTAGCTGGCACTGTACTTCAACTGAACGAGCTGACTATCTCAGTCTGTGCTATATTATTTGTCTAGTGGTATAATGGATTTAAAGACAAGCATGCATTGCCGATAAAAATACAAATCACAATAACAAGTGAACTTTGACTTTCCTAAATTGAGGGGATCATCACACATTTCTGAAAAATACAAAAAGCCCATCAATAATACACAGTTTGTACCAAAGAAGCAAAACATTTGACTTGTGTACTATTGACTCATCGGTTATAGGCTCTAAATGTTTGAAGAAAAGTCCAACATTTGACACTGGTTTACTGTGGAATACTTTATTTTCGCTGGAATTAATTTTCGCTGAAAAGGCTTTTGGGGCATTTTGTATGGAATTTATTTTCACTGATTTTTGATGAGTTTAATGTGAAATATAGGAAAAAATGTATATTTGATGGATTTTATTTTCATCCCTTCAACGAAAATAGAAAAATAAATTCCAAGCGAAAATAAAGTATTCTACAGTAATTGACAAAAGTGACAAGTTTATGGACTGGTGATGAACAAGATGTTCCATTCCTAAATTAACATACATGTTACAATAACCAGACAATAAATTAACATCCAATGTGTCAATCACCAGTTTACATCGCCTCAAATTACATGAGTATGCAAATTCTCTTCAGGCAATTTAAGTGTGCCTTACTAGAATGTAATCTGCAACATGATATTCATTTGGTTGCTAATTCTACGAGACTTGAATGAAATTTGTGTAGTTGCTTGGTATGATGTAGGTGATGTTAACCAATAATGGGATTTTTATATAATCAGAATAAATCTAATTATGAACATAGAAAAGAAATATAGTTTAGAAGATCAAAAGAAGACTCATGTAGACTAGTTTTTGGATTACAGAAAATAATAACTAAATTTTGTAAGAACTCATGATTTTGTTATTTCATCAGCAAGTGATTTTTCACATTTGTGGTATTGATGTTGTTTAACTCATTATCGTTACATTACCTATTAAAATAATATTAACTGACATGCAAAAATTGAAGGAAACTTCTACTTCATTAACTTTTAGACTTGTCATCAGTCTGAGTTGACTTGACAAATTCGTTCAACAAAACGTCTGCGGCTAATCCAGGGGTTATTACCGCTTTAGCCACTTTGGATTCGAGTGAGGCTATTTGAGGTTTTACAGCGGGGTGATTTTTAAACAACTTTAGGATGTTGTCTTTGATGTGGTTCCACATCCATATTTTGTGTTGCACAGCACGTCGGTTCTTCATCTCGCCAGTCGTCACCATGGTCTTGTAAAACTCTGTCATCACATCCCACACTTCGGGTAACCCGTCTTTCTTTTTCGATGATGCTTTTAACACCTGTTGTGAAGAGTGAATGTTCAACTTGATTACTTGATGTGTATGTCAAAAAGCTGGAGATATAGTTCAGTAGTATTGTATATCAAAAGTACTATGTCAACTAACACAGCTGATTTATCACAAGTGACATTAATGATATTTCGGAAAATGTAAATAACATGCACCAAACAAGGTAAAACGACCCATAAACCACTATCACATGTGTCTGCCATCTATTGCCTTGAATGTTGACCTCTTATTACATACCTGTGGGTTCCAATTCCGTGATTTCTTACGTAACAATTTCACAGCACTGATATACTCAGTTTGTATTTGCTTTGCTGGTATGTACAAATCACCATCGGCTTTGTTTACCACAATCAGGTCGGCCATCTCTACGATTCCTTTCTTGATGCCTTGTAGTTCGTCTCCGCCACCAGGGGGTATCAACAAAACAAACATATCTACCATATCAGCAACAGCGTACTCGGATTGCCCAACGCCTGTGAATTAATAATTTATACAAAGATCAACGCTATTTTTCCCTGACATGAATAGTGTATGTTTCTCAACCATTTTTACTATCATTCATGCAAATGCCAGTTATTAGTTTTATTTAGACAAGCAGCGAAATCAGTGTCAATTTCCCATCAATCTCTAATAAATAAATTGCCTTGCATGCTTCTCTTCAATGCCCACATAATGGGATGTGTGACATTCAAACTGGAGTTAACAATAAACTAAAATCTTGTCTTTTGAGTTTCTCAGAATGTGTCAGAATTGGTATGAGTGTTAAAAAAACAATTGGCTTTATTCGGTTTTACGTCTATACAAATAAATCCAAAGAAGCTCGAGCTGGGAAGTGCAGCATGGCCGAATGGTAATAATAATATGAGGTTATTATGAGGATATCTCAAAGTATGCATGAAGACAGTACAGCGGAAGTATTGACCGGCGTGCATACTTTGAGGTATCTTCGTAATAACCTTATTATTATACATCTTTTCCTTCCAAGGACACATCATGGGAATGCCGAAATCCAAAAAGTTTAGAGAAGAATCAGCGAACTTCTTTGTGTGGAGTCCGTCAAACCCTGGTGGCAGCCATGTTTGTTTTTATTATTAGAGGACGCTTACGCACATAATCATTCCGTATTTGGAATTCGCATTTTCTAATATGGTAGGATGAAAATACCGCAAAATTACGGCACGCTGTAACTTATGGCGTTACGGTGACAGATGTATAATAATAATATATATCTTGAGTCTTACCAACTGTTTCAACAAGTACAACGTCATAGCCAGCCGCTTCACATAGCAATATAGCTTCATTGGTACTTCTGGTGACTCCGCCCATATTGCCACTAGTGGGTGAGGGTCGAATGTAAGCATTCATATCACGTGATAATTCTATCATTCTAGTTTTATCACCAAGTAACGATCCTACAAACAATATTAACGAGAGAAATTCATTGTTTATAGGTGTGCATGCGAGAAAGTGATGTCTCCTGGATAATTTATTAGCGGTATTGATTCAGACATTGTAAGTAAGACTTTGTCACAGTCAAGGGTTATTTATATAGAAAATGCAACCAGAATTCAGTTTACCAGTTTCTTGCATTACATGTATTATGAAGTCATCAATTCAACAGCACATTGGTAAGTGTAAACTGAGAACAGACTTCTCAAGGTAGAGTCAACCAAGTGAGTATTGATCACCAAATCGAGAGCAGAATAAAGCACTCGAGAGGAGCACTTGTAACTATGATGTTTATTGCTCAACTTCTAGGCCTGGAACTGAGTCTAAATACTCACGAGATGTTCCATACAATGTATCAATATCATTATGCAAATAACTAAACTAAACGTCATAGCCTCAAGTCATCACATTCACAGTAAGTGCATTTACAATGGATCAATGAGTTGCTGTTGGCTAACTAACTTTTTTCCAACTTACCGCCAGTTGATGAAGATGATGGGTCCACAGCCAGGACGGCTACTTTATGACCCATTCCTGTTAAATATTTACCAAAACATTCTATAAAGGATGATTTACCAGCACCTGGTGGCCCTGTCAACCCTATTTGGAAAAAATATATAGATATATTATAAGATCACCAACACCTAAATTTGCTACACAAAATATGTTCCTTGTATTTTTGCATGATTGCAATAATACTAGTGATATGTAGACTGAATTTTCAAGACAAATATTTACAGAACCATAAGGTTATCATGGGAATAGTGCAAAGTAAACACAAAAGCTGTATGGCAATTGCATCAGCTGTAGAGTAGCGGAGATTGATGATATCACGCACTGCTTGTATGTATTTAGTAACAGGATTCTATTTTCGCTACACGTTATATTGTGCCATGTTCGAAAAGCATTTGAATGTGATGTCAATAATCTTGAACATTTTCAATCGATTTTGGTGACATGGTTTACCCAGAAAGACAAATTCTTAATGTTAGAATGAGTGCAAATACAGGTTTTTAAGTGAAAATCTGTCATTTTTCTATTCTACAGATATGAAATAATGTAAAATATTGAATGACAGACAGAAACAAGATTTTTAACTCCCTTTTACTACAATTACAATGTGCATCACTTTCCCCCCACATTCACATTACGAGATATTCCACACAAGAGATTTCCCACATGTAATGCCTACAGGAGTCCTAAGCATTGCCAGGAATTTTTTTAAACAAGGGAACAGGGATGCAGCGCCCTCATGCCTTGGCCATGTGCCCCCTCACCCTGGGGAGCAGATCCTCTGGCAACCATAAAATTCTGATTGACCAGGGATCACGGCCACAGTCTTCAACTGTGACCTGTCTGATAGTAATTTTGGCCCCAAGGAAGCCATAGACTGCTCCATTTTAACTGAGAATTATCAAAAACTCCACACCCTTGTAGGGAGAACCTTATCTCCCCCACTTGGTGGCGCCGCTGAATTGCAGTGCTCCCTCTTGCAGTTTTTTTTCTAGAAAAACACCTGATAGCTATATCTAAGCAAAGACATTCATCACTGGTCAAAATTACGCCACATCGGGATTCCTCACACCTCCTCAAGATAATTGACAATGCTTATGTTGATATAGATTCTTAGCTATAATCATAGACAAAGTGGGGGAGGGGCGATGTATCGTATTATTGTAATTTTTATAAACATGTTTATAAGCAAGCTTCGGCCTTGTGTCTTTCACTGTATCATTGAGAGTTCTAATACCAATCTTATATGATGAACAAGCACCCTCATTTAGAATGAGTGGGCAGGCAGAGTTGCTATGTCACATGAAGGCAATATGGATGTAGACAATGCTGAGCTACTGTAAAATACTTTATTTTGGCTGGAATTAATTTTCCCTGAAAAGACTTTTTGAATGTAAAATATATTTCACTTACTGGATTTTATTTTCACTGAATCATTCCACCAGCGAAAAATAGTCCAAGCAAAAATAAAGTATTCTACAGTATTTAAATTTGAAAAAGTTGATGATGGGTATTTAAATACATTTAGAAATCTGTTTAAAAACTATAGTACAGCTTACTGTCTTTCACTGTATTGTTATTAACAAGGATTTATAATTATAGGGGTATGCAATTTTGATATCATAAAACTCATTTCATGTGCATGTGAATATTTTGTGAACATCTCGCAATTTGTGTGGCTTTGCATGACATCTTCAACGCATATCATACCGCTTACATGCCCCCATCTTATCAACCCTTGATCATAATTACATTTAAGCCCTTATACTTATCCACACTCAAGCTGTCAGTGTCATTAAATTACCTGCTCGGAAGGAAGTTGGCTTTCCGTCATTTTGTTGTTCTTTTTTCCTAAGATATCCCAATATATCAGTAAGAAGAACTTCGGCCAGTGCACGTTTTTTTCGACTGACTGATTCTACCAGAGTTATGGCTTCAGCAAGGCTGGCTCTTTTTTTCGCCACAACACCTTCGTACAGTCTTTGGACAAGCCTTTCATCTGCAGTCGTAAGGGCGTCCTCTTTATGCTGCGTCTGAGTGGTGCGGTGTTGAATTTCAGTGGTCACAATCACTGGTTTTCTGAACACAGTCGAGGTGCATCGTGTGTATTTTGAACAGGACAATAGTCGACCGATCATACATTGCATTCCGAACATTATCCCGTTGTATGTTTTAATTTAATGGTATAATTTCCAAATGTGTGTACTCAATTGTAAATTATTCCAGAATGACAGACATGATACTGATGACCGATTGTGACTGATATTCTATCGCCGTGCAGTTCCAAACATTCCATGAACGCTGGTAGTGAAAGAGTTCGTTGAACTACTAATTTTACTGTTCGTGGAATAGTGAAAATATCGTAAATCACAAATACGACTTGAAAAAACAAACCAATTACCGTCAGCTAAACTCAGAAGTGCGCATGTCTACGGTCAACGTCCGCGGTCGATCTGCTTTCAGACGGTTTTTCACGTACACACCACGCGTGCGTACACATGTTAATTCATCATCCTTGTGCGTAGAATTATTTTCACATTCGGATTGTAATTTTTTATCAAATTCTCATCCATTACAAACAATATCGCCGAATCTGATACTAGTATTTTGTAATTTACTATCCACACCCAGATGTCAGAAAATATTTTAAATGAATGCAATATCAGACTGAACAATGACACCCAAATTAACATATATATGCTCAATGTTGAACTTAGAATGCTCCCTTTTATCATGGCAGCGAGCGTTTCGTTCCTGACTCACCTGGACTGGGTGATTATTTACTGGAAATAACAAATTACGGATGTAATGCACAATTGATGGAATGAATGTGAAATTAACATGGCAAAATAATACGAGAGGTTTCTTTACAATTGTAATACATCATGTATTGTATTTGCTATGTCACACTGCTCTAATAAATAGATTTTGATAACAAAACAAAAACAATGTCCAATACTAAATGCACTACATTATTTAAAGCGAATATGTGTATTTTACGAATGCACTTGATAAGTTTGACAATTTCAAGGGTATATGTAAGTATGCACACTCATCAGCCATTCCTAGTCCAGTAATACGTTATGTGGTTAGATATGGTGAAATCTAGAAAGTACCAGCAGTCACGTGTTTTTGTTCACAATAAGACCCACACATGTTTAACAGACCAATATTACCATTAGCCCGATTTTCATTTCGTTTTCAGTAAAAACAAAAGGTTGCACGGCCAAATAAAATTATGGTTAAAGGGCGGTAGTCGTCGCGCCACGCGTGCGCGAGATATATGGGTCTCATATAAACAAAGATGGCGACTTTGACTGTTTGGCAGATTGACGAGTACAAACTGAGACGTTTCCAAGCTTTAGTTGGGTAATTTTTAGGTGATTGGAAGGTATCGAAGGAGTCACCGGCGGTATTCAGTGCAAGCCGCGCCCAGGTCAAACCTCATACTTGTGATTTTTATTTGGAGGGCGCATTGGATTGTGGGAAAATCAATGTTTATCAACACAAATGTCGCACATGCGCAGCGCGACGACCACCGCGCTTTAAACAAATTAACGTAAAAAATGTTCACGTTTATTATAATAGTACTGCAACAAAATACACGTATTACGCACGTGTGTGACCCAACAAGCATAATTATGTAAATAAACTATGTCATGCATAATGGGTCCGCATTATTTTGGCTTAGTTTGAGTCATTTCCATGCAATTGACATGTAATACCATAAGTTGGTGTTTGAAGGGGTTCGCGCCGTTTGTTGTATAATTTGTGCACCACCGCTACTACCCTAAGAAGAACATAAAATAATCTATGCTCTCAAAGAATATAAAATGAGTAATTGAAATTAGTATATATGTGGAGCACTGTAATAGGAATTCGCATTTGTTGTCGCAACCATCATGATAATTGCGGCAAGCTGCGGCATACAGTGTTACGGGCTTAAACGCCACATTTGGCACTCCTTGCTTCCTTTAGTTCTGAGGGTATTGCTGTTTTATAGCATTAATGTTTAATTAATGTTACAGCACCACATAACAAGGTTACATTTGTTTTATCACCAAGAATATGATACTCGTGATTAATTTATTACCCGGAACCTGTTCTGCTACACTACGAATTCATAAGCGTAACACTGCCCTCAACCTGGACTGTGGCACACTGGTTATATTCCATTCATTAAGCGTTGCACTGCACCAAACCTGAACCAATCACACTGGTTTATATTCAAGTAATCGTGATGCATAGCAAATTATAGTCCATCTTTATTGTTGGTAAATAGCCAACGTGACTAACCTTGAATGGCGTACTAATCATGGTGTGTACATCGCATGTTCGTGAGTTTCATGCACCCCATCATCATTGTGCAAGCGGGAAAGTGTCCACCTCATGTTGATTACTGTATATTGAGGTGTCCATACTAATATTAAAACTGAGGGTTACTGCCATATTTGAAATATACGGGTATGCGCCACTGGTTTGACTCCCACTTTTACGGCGGAGCTGAACTTTTTTAGCGCTAATCTTAAGATTATCGGTCATTTTATAAACATTTAGCGCTCACAGCATTGATCTTTCACCCGAAATCCAGATAAGTAACTCCCCCCCCCCGGGTATTGAATAAAACAAAAATGATGGCAGGGTAAGTGTCACTTGTAGAAAATGCATGGATGGTTATTATAGATTTCCGATTGCAATGTTTCGCAATATTAAAAGGCCTTCGAAACTGTATCTATATCAATGTATGACCTATATTAGTGTCTGACTGCGTCGACGATCCATTGGAACAAGCATTTCAATCGCATACAACTTGAACCCAACCAAAACTATGTATCATTTCTCACCAAAAGTATCAGAGCATTCAGGCTATTAGTGTTAAAGAATAAGTTGAACGAAAATAGTTTTTTCATCAAAAATGACAATAATATTTGCTGCAAATAGGGAAATAACTATTTTATCATAAAATGAACAAATCTGTTGCATTTTTTTTTTAATTTAACGAGATTGTCACAATATGAACAAATGTGATTGCTGATAGTTCTAAAAAAATTGAAAAAAAATAATACAGTATTTTTTTTTTACAAAAAGTGACAATAATATTCCCTAAACTAGAGAATTAAAGATATTGTCACAACATGAATTTTCATCCGAAAATTGTGTCATTACCAGGTGAGACTGGAATAAAAATCTCCCGTGGACGTTATTCGTGGAGGAGCTTCGTGTTAAAATACCTTTAAATATTTCGAAATCATGTACATGTTACCAACTTCGTATTAATATAAATTAAAAACACGCTTTTTAGTGTATTTTTAACTCAGTCAGCTGCATTTGCGCCTAGCCAGCATAGTTCTTTTGCGCAGGCTAAGAGGTGAAAAAACGATAGTCCGCAAATAAAAAAACGTGTGGGAAGCTTGGTACGGACCACCAGCTAATTGGAGAAAGATTTTACTCAGTCTAGACCCTCAGTGCAGACAACAACGAAATGTACGCGAACGGCTGAGTGTCCCGAACTAAACGCCCTCTACGTTGTCATTTTACAACACTGGCAAGCCGACAAGCATTATGGGTATCTTCTCAGACTTTGTTATCAAGCAAAAAAAAAAACTTATAACGAAACTACTTCATATTATTCTGCAATTGTATATTCAGGGAGTTAAAATGTATTCTCGGGGGCGGACATCCGGGCATTTTCACCGCCTGGCAACCCGCGGCGGTGAAAACAAAGGCCCAAAACTCGCAGAAAACGGTACCTTGGGATGATTGTTGAGACTCCTCTGAACAGTGTAACAAGATTAGCCCTACGTGTGTAACATATATAAATTTGGTTGTTCAGGGTTACTTCAAAGTTGAGTTTGTGTTGTTTTCTCGAATTTTCACCGGCTCGACCGGCGTTCCACAGCAGCGCGTCTTACAGTGGTGCGCGTCTTAGCAACGTGGAACGTCTTGTGACGTAGCTCCGCCCCCGAGGATAACATCCTGTTATTGTATTATAAGGTGGTTGAAATCTGTCAAAAGTTCTTTTTATTCCAGAACTGCCATAAGATCATTCGTTACTAACAGAAATACATATATAAATACAGACAATAATGGAAAGTCAAACTCAACCAAAGTCACATAAACACACACACACACACACACACACACAATACAGCCCTCAATCATGAGCCTAAACAGCCTGGCTTCAAAATATAATATGAAATTACGAATCTAATAAAGAAGAAAATTACAATCAAATAATTAACACATTTTACTGGATCACTGAATGAAGAATAAAACACGACACATTAAACTAAATTAATAAAAAACACAACAACAAAAAAACTCTTTTCCCTAATACCAGTCGCCCTCTATGGCGACCTTATGGACAAATGAGTGCAAACTGCCTCGCTGTACACAGACCACTTAGCATTTACGTAGTAATTTCAGCAATGCAGTTTTACATGCACCCTTTTATTGACACAATTTGTGATACAGTTTATATAGCAATGTTCATTAAATACCCCATACAGTTTAATATTACAGTTTCATGAATTACAAAATGAAAATATTTCCATATGTTACAGTACTGAGAAATAAAAGTTACAAATATTGGCAATATGTTTAATCTTAGTGAGTTTAAGACGCCGCTTAGTCCATACACCCAGATAACTAAAATACTGATAAATTGTTCAGCCTCTCATTTTGAATTTCCATAGGCGAGTTTAAATTATGGTATACGCAACTTTGCCACTCCTTTCCAACAATGCATTGTCCTATACAGCCAACTTTGCATCTAAACGGGCCCCATTTAGATTTCTATCTGGGAAGGAATCAAGCACAAGTTACATTTGGTGACAAACTAGTATGCATTTATTATGCAATGATATTGGGAACAGCAGATGACCTCGTGTCGCTTATTCGAATCCGATGTGATGCACAATCTGAATGTGATGATAATTAGGCTACCCAGAAAGTAGATGATTGTGAAATGACCACTTAGGTATTTGGCAATTATTTCATAGAGTTCATGTATATTGTGTATATTAAACTTTCATATATATTTTTTATAACAAATGGATTTCTAATATAAATATTTAATCTATTTTTCTGACTCATTTTCAATATCAAATATCGACTTTCAAAAAATCGTATTTAAAAACAAAGTCCTAATAAATTGTATTCTAGGTGGTTCTGCTCACGTGAACTCCCGGATGTTGATAACCAGAACACAAAGTTGTAAATTTTCATTCATGCAACGTAACAGCGAAAAAGTCACAGAAAAGAAGATTTGTGAAAACAGCAGGCGCAGTTTTCAGACCTAGAAGCTCGAGGAACGCATAAAGGTTCAACGAAAACATTCAAGCATGGATTTTCAATGAGAGCGATGTGTTTTCCGTCTGTAGAGGTCACCCATTGAGAAACAGGCAGGTGTAATTTCCGCTGACGTTATTTTGGTACATGTTTTTGTTGAAAAAAAACGGTAAAAGGCTGAATTTTCGGATTTTTCTTTTGAATATTCTATTTGAAGTGAAAAAGCGAATGTATAATCCACCAGAAAAATGGTCAATTTCATTGTATTTTGTTCGTGAAACGACGATGACAACTTTTAAATCTGAAATCGTCGTATGTTTACAAATACTAGTGCCGCGGTGAACAATGGGTAATATACGAGTTGTTTACATACAAAGGAACTGCAAGGACACGCCGGGTTAAACATGTCATATCGCAATTTGCATGTTAAAATTCAATCACTCAGTCTACTTCGAACGCCGTACAACCACCGACCTTCACTCATTGTTCATATATATATTTATTTAATTATTATACTTATTTATACCATTCCATTTTGTAAATATATTATGATTTTTCCCCCCTAAAGCATAAACAAGTACCACAGCTGGTTTGTTCCGGAAATGTGTTTTCCTCATTAAAATATGTCCGCCCTTGAAAAAAATCCATTATGTACAGCTATTTTTGATTCTGGTTTTTTTTTTAGCTGGTTGACCTTGGATTTTTTTTTTGTATTTTTAGTATTTCTTCTATTGTACTTTATTCAATATCTTAGTTCTTATTGCTTAATTTAAATCTATGTTCATTTTCTATTTCATCTAACCATCACATTTTTCCAAAAACTATTTACCTAATTAACATGCTGTTTTTTTTGTTATTATTATTACTTGAAGGTATTTAATTTTACTAATGAAGTATATATCAGCAAAAATTAAATTCAATGATAAAAATGTTTTTTCTATAGTTACATGTGGTTTATGACAAAATCAGTTAAAATAAATTACCTGAATTGAGTTTTTATAAGCAAAATTAAAATACACCATTTAATAGCTAATATAAAATAAACCCTCATTATTGTGGATTTATTATTAGAGTAATGATATATTGACATTGCTACAGTATTTGCTCTATTAGTAGTATATGCTTTTTATGTAAATTACAGAAATATTTTTATGATAGATATGATATTTCAAATTCACTATACAAATGGAACTTTTGGTTTACATGTGCTTCTATTAGAGATGTTGTTTTAATAGAGCAAATACTATGATAAAAAACTGTTTTTTATTTGTTTTTAATGCTTTCTAATTTCAACCTAATATTTTGTACCTTTTTAAATTTTAATTCACTTCATAATTGTTTTTCAGGAGTTCAGAGAAATGACATAAAGAAGTCTTCTTGCAAGAAAATGAGATATTATTTTGTTTGTGCATGGACAGATATTAATATAGTATTCAATGAGGAAGGATTTAGTTAATGATTAATCTACATACTTTGATAGATGTATATCATGGCATATCAAAGTATATTACTGTTAGGTCGGTCATTTCACAAAGTTACGCAGCCATGGAAGCTATTTAGGGCTGCCAAGTTTAGAAGTTATTTTTCCTTTCCCGGAGCTATCCATGGAAACCAGCAAGCATTTAGGAAGAATTCACAGTTTGCTATCACGTTGACATGTACAGCATTGACCCTCTCCTTGTCAATTAAAAGATATTCAGATACTAATTCTGCATTTTGCAATGGCCAAACTATAATCAAGACAAATAAAGTTGCCAAAACAAAAAGAAATATAATTACAAAAACATACAGGAGTCTTTATAAATACCTAACTCTGTGTATGCGTTTCCTACGATTGCTTCTAACATTTTTGCCTCTGTACTGCATATTTCCTTGGACTTTAGTTTTTCCCAGTTTTAAACAAAAATGGTTGCGCTACCTACTCTTTGCTGTGGAATGTTCTGGCCCTACTTTTATCAAATTAGGCCAGTGGTCAAGCACACGTCGTGATCTCTTTTCGCAAGAATTCTGTGATTGCTTCTCCAAACTGCACAACAATGCCCCACCACACTCATGGTTTTTCACTAAGAAGAAATTAGAGAAATCATTTGGAAACAAATGGAGAGATATATTTGTGAAGATTGATAATAAAAGACAGGCTGTTAGATCTGGGTGTATAGGGCAAGTATACAAGGCATATATGAAACCTGACAGTATTCCTGATGAGCACCTAGTTGAAGAAATTCTAGAAGAAATTGATGATTCTGATGCACCTGATTTTTTTGAAGGTTGGTTTTCAAAGTTGCACACTGAGGAACCAATATGGTCTCAGATGCCAGCCTTATACCAAAGAAATGTCAAATGAATTTGAACCAGTCGAAAAAATTATGTATCCTCTAACGGATCTCACAGCTCTGACTCCCTGTTGTCAGATGACGCTTAAATGCTGCATATCAAAAAATACCAAGATATATTTTTAGATTATTGTCAGTTATCTTTTCTGAGTGTCTGAGGCTGGAATCTGAGGCTGGCTTCAAGCTGAGCTTTAGTCTTGGAGGAGGTACAACTTGCATAATTGTGAAGAAATTAAACAAATGACATTTGCATAACTAGCCTGAAATCACAGTTACTAGAAAGCACGGTGAAATTAATTGAATGAGAGCTCTGATTGTAATTTATGTGCAAGATTCTGCATGAAATGTCTTTTTTTTGTGATGATTTTAAACAGCAAAGATATAATTAATCAATGATATGTTTGTAATTACAGTGGCCCCTCGCTAAGTCGCGCCTCGGTAAGTCGCGATTCGGCTAAGTCGCGGGTACTTGGATGGCTCCCAAAATTTCTATTGTTGTTTTGACGCTGTCAGAACTTTTCCCGAAAAACTGAGAGAAATTATCTATGAAGGTGGTTATTTTGACGAACATGTTTATAATTGCGATGAAACTGGTTTATTTTGGAAGCTGTTACCGTAGAAGTCGCAAGCAACAGCAAGCGGCCCACATAATATCAGACACAAACAAAATAATCAACGCAATGATTACAGCAAACATAATCATGATTTTATTCGAATACTGCCTGACACATGTGATGATACATCAATTAACTAAACCGAGGGTTTATATGTGCTTTTTATATGTTTTTCAATGCACGACCTCCCTCTTTCACGACGTCCCTCGGTAAGTCGCGGCCCTCGATAAGTCACGGTTTTTGCTTGGATCCCAACACCCGCGACTTAGCGAGGGGCCACTGTATTATACTTAATTTCTACCCAAAGCCTTCCATACCCCTCAGTACATACACATTTTTTTCTAAACTTTCTTTGATTTTACTATTATATTCTTATACAATATTAACTAGCAGTAATAGTTTTTTCTTAGTATCCTGATTTGTTGTTGTGTTCCAGCCTCATTCCCTAGTTCACTGTATCAGAATTTGATTTTCATATGCTTAAATAGCAATTGCCCATTTCCCTAGAGCATTAAATAAGCTGCATAGCTGATAACAAGTGATATGCCAAGGCCATTCTTTTATAGCACCTGTGGGCAATTTCATTGCATTCTTGAATATTTTCATGGAAATGTCCATTATTTTTTGTTGTTGAAAAAATAATTTTAATAAAATTGGTAGTTTACATAATTTGATCATAAGTTTATAAGTACATTTATGTAATAGCATTTAGTTTAATTATATACACTGGTGTATAGTAAAAAAACTGAACAGTAAAGTTTCTTTAAACCTATCTTATAGGACTGGAGGTTCTTGGATTTGGTCGAATGTTTGGTGCCCGTGACAAAGAACTGGATCGAGCAGAGAAAGATAGAAAAGTCAAGAAGAAAGAAAAATTGTTGGCGGATGAGAATAGTTTTAATCCACAGGAAAGAAGTGACCAGTCAAATGATCTACAAGATAAACCGAAAAGTGATAATAGTAAGAAATAAAATATAAATAACAATAAATATATTGGGAAAAATAAAATTCAAAATAAAGGGCAATTACTTATTAAAGATGAGTATAGGAAAAATGTCTGATAATAAACAGTGGCTAACTGAACTTGATGGTGCTGCAAGATTTAATGAAAATAATGTGTGCACTCTACCGTTTGTTTGTTTAATGTTAGGGAACTTATAACCCCTAGGTATCATGTTGTATTTGCAATCCTTTCTGTGGAAGTAAATTTCTAAATATTTATGTATGAAGAACTGACTATAAACAAAAAAACAACTACGTAATATTTAAGAGGCTTTAAAAATGATGAAACAGATGTTTTAACACCAATCCCAATCTTCCATTGTAAATTGGTACCATACATGTTTCTACATGATTTCATGTGTTGTTTACGTGATATGTTAAGCTGCAAAAAGCTATATTCACTATACTACACATTGTCACTTGAGTTGAAGGTCATGCCCTGTTAAATGTCAGGGCTGTGTTGTTGATAAACATGTCAAGGTTTACCTATTCAAATGCTATCCTTATTGTATTTAAATAGATTTCATATTGGATGAAGATGACTTAGATGGATTGATTCCAGTTGCTATTAAGGTACATGTTTTGTATCTACAAAAAAGTAATATTGGATAAGTAAATATCGAGTGGAATACTAATACTTAATGGTTTATATTTATTTTGGAAATTTTCCAACAAAATTCATTCTTTCCTGTCCTTGAAAAAATACCATGGGAGTATTGTGATAAATACTGACTGATTGTTGTTTGGCTGACCATTATACTGTGTGCTGACTATGCTGGGAAAGTCTGTGTTCTCTGTTTTCGCTACAATGATTTTCATATGTGGATAATGCTCAGCCGATTATCATTTCTGCATTTTACCTTGAACTCTTAGGAGAAAGTGATTATATTACAGAGCCCATATGCTAGCAACAAAAGGATTGGCAAATTTAATTTTTGTTCTGAAAAAATATTTTCTATCAAATTATATAACGTTATGCTCATTGCTAATTTTAGGGAATGTTCTAAAAATATTTATCTTCCATTTTCATTGATCATTCCCTTGAAGTTGAACAGGCTGGAATAATTGTCCCCACTTCCAATTAAGACATACACACATCTGGTATAATACTTTTATTTGGCTTACAGTTATTAGCGCAATATGTTGCATATTCCATATTTTGCATAGTGATGTTTTATATTGCCATACTCTGCTTTTCTGACATAAAAAACAATGCCTATAATCTGTTTATTATTTTTATCTGATTATTATAGGTTGTCCATCCAGGAGTGTATAGAAATGTTTCTAGAGATTTGAAATTATTATATTTTATGGCAAATTTACTTAGTTACATACCTGGATTGAGTTATTTGAGTCTAAGAGAAGTTGTTGAAGAGTTTGAAGGCCTGCTCACTAGACAGGTAATTATAAGTCATGGGTGTACCTGCTATAAAATTGTAGAATAGTTATGACTGATTTGCATATCAATGGAGGATAACTTGATTGTTTGTATGTACCGTATTATTGTTTCAAAGCTACTGGTTAAGTGTTATATGTATTGTTTGGTGCAATTGTCTTGTAGTTACCTGCTCTCTTCTAAAAGTGTGACTGGTAAAGTATGAATGATCATATGTAAATTAACCTTGCTTAAATAGAACTAAGTGCACCCTTTTAAAGCAACACAAGTTGTTTTTATTATTTACAGTAAAAGATAGTATAGTTTAAACTTTGTCCCAAAAAACAAATTTAATTTGTGAGTAAACAAAAATCAGGGTATTATGTGGCAGGGGAAATTTATCGACATGGACTTAAGTCACAGTAACTTTTTAGCTCCGCTGTCGACTTTGTCGAGCGGAGCTTATCATATGAGTGATTGTCCTTCGTCGTCCGTGTCAATGTTTTACTTTTTCGACTTCTTCTTGAAAACTACAAGCCTGAATGCTTTAATACTTGGTGTATATGTACCTTGGGTAGACCTCTCTCAGATTTGTTCATTTCATGATGATATCTTCAATTCTCTAATTTTGGTGAATATTTTTGTCATTTTTGGTAAAAAGTGATATTTTCAACTTCTTGTTAAAGACCGCAAGTCCAATTGCTTTGATATTACATATATAGGTACTACATGTGGACCTCTCTCAGATTTGTTCATTTTGTAATGATATCTTTAATTCTCTAATTTTGGTGAATATTTTTGTCATTTTTGGTAAAAAGTGATATTTTCGACTTCTTGTTGAAAACCGCAAGTCCAATTGCTTTGATATTACATACATAGGTACTACCGGGGGTACATGTGGACCTCTCTCAGATTTGCTCATTTTGTAATGATATCTTTAATTTCCTAATTTTGGTGAATATTTTTGTCATTTTTGGTAAAAAGTGATATTTTTGACTTCTTGTTGAAAACCGTAAGTCCAATTGCTTTGATATATTATACATATAGGTACTACATGTGGACCTCTCTCAGATTTGTTTATTTTCTAATGATATCTTCTGTTCTTTAATTGCCATGTGCATTGCTAACAGCGGAGCTATCTCAGCCGACAGGCTGCTTGTTGTACAATTTAATCATTGCCGAATGCCTTCAAATATTGTTTCTGGGAGTGAAAATTTAACAATATACAGTAAATTTTCTTATAGACATATTGTGTATTGATTTTACAGATTGATCTAAGATATGAAGCTAAAAACTTAGAAAGATTCAATGTTAATTTTAGTGATGTAAGCTGTGTGAAATTTCCAAAACCAATCCGACCGTATGTTAGGAAAGATGTGATGGTGGAGACATATGAGGTAAATATTCACTTATTATACCTAACATTCAAATGTATCAGAAAATATACTTTTCCAATGTTTGGAGCTGAGTACAATTTGTTTCATTAGATAAATTTTCAAGCAAGGACATTTTAGTGCAATTGCATCAATCCTCTCAATAGATTGTATTTATCTATGTTCTCACAAGATCTTGTAAACCTTCCATCTCATATATGCACCTATTCTTAATCTGTGAAGGCTGTCATATGTTAAGACCTGCCATTAGCATAATGATGTTATAAATTATTTGATGGTGTATGTTTTTTTATAACAGGAAGGTGAATGCATATCCAAATATTTGAATGATAATGAGAATAGTAGTGAAGAACTGAGAAATAAATTAGCTGATATGGCTATTGATGCACTTTTGAAGATGGTGAGTGTTTTAAATGTTACATCATGATAGTAAAACAGTATTTCAAAATACATTTTGCATGCATGACACTATGTATCAAATACTCTCATTGGTTTTAAAGTACAATAACAGAATAATGTCATAATAGTCAAAACTGCAACATGGTAGATCTTGATACAAACTAGGTTCAGTTTGTTTAGGTTCTGTCCTCTCATTCCCATGTTCCACTCCATACATTTGTACCTGCAGACTTGGACACCATGATTTTAGGTCTGTTAGTATAGAAAATAGTGTTGCAAAGCCACGATAAAAGCATGCATCTACATGATGCATACATTGGCTAAAGTTTTTGCTATGTGTAATACATGTACCCCCAGTACTTAATGCTGGTACTGATTGTAGACAATGTATCACTTCATGACCTTAGCAGTCTGATTGGTCATTGATCTGTGGGGTTGCATACTAATTCACTTAATGTTAATTCCTGTAGGTTTTTGTCGACAACTTTGTACATGCTGATTTACATCCTGGTAATATTCTAGTACATGGAGCAAGTGACTTCAATCCACAACAGGAGAATATAATGACATTGGTTGATATATGTGATACTGTCATCATCAATGTCAAACCAGTGCCATGTCCTGTCAAGTTAATTCTGTTAGACACTGGTATTACTTCAGAACTAGAAGAAGAAGACAGATGGAACTTTGAAGGTGTTTTCACTGCTGTTGTGTTAGGAGATGTAAGTGGTATAATAATCATTTTGTAGTTAATGAGGATTGCTTGTGGTATATTATGTGAAGTATAACATACTGCACTCTCTATATTTTAATGGGGAACCGCTCAATCCCATGGATTGTATCAAAGAACCATGGGATACTATTGTTTATATTGTTAACAAAGTTAGTCTGTCTTTTGTTATCCATTGTAATTTTAATCCAGAAAGTAAATTTGTTGTGAGATTAGGCTTAACTGGAAGGTGCCCCTTTAATGATTTTAATTTTTGTGAATAATTATGAACTTAAAGATTTATAATGAAGTAGCACCAACCAGTTCCTCCAGTAAAAATATGCCACTACCTACCCGGTATATCTTGATACCAGATTTAACCTCGTGCTCAGAGTGTTGTTTTTGTCACATCTTCAAAACTATCTGCCTGATCTTATTCTACAATTGGTTAAAATTACGATTTGAGCACACAAACCAATGTGCGAGTATGTATGAATGCAAACTATTTTGAATCTAGGTTGATTAATTATTTTTGAAGAAAAAACAAACATGTAGACATATCTTGGAACATAAACATGTAGGTAGCACTGTACTTCAACTGAACGAGCTGACTATCTCAGTCTGTGCTATATTATTAGTCCCCGTTCGGACGTGCCCTGTGTGCGTCCGTGCCCCTTTAAGGTATGATGATGCTTTGAGGTGTGTAATGAGCTCGGATTATCTATGTGTAAATATTATATCTTGATATTACCGGTACTGTAAAATCTGTATTAGAAGCCGCATCCCTAATAAAAGTCTCATCCATTTGTTTTGAATAATTGAGAACCAAAAATTCATCATTTCTCATATGTGTGGATGCTCTGTTGCATTATACCATTTTAATAGAAGCCACAGTTTCTAATACAGATTTTACAGTACTTTATTTAGTTAATTTTATTCATATTTCATCACAGGGAGAAAAGGTAGCTGATCTTTTCCTTCATCATGCTTGTGCCAAAGAGTGTGAAGATGTGGACAAATTCAAAAAAGAAATGTCAACATTAGTGAGAGAAGCAACCAAAAACACGCTCAATCTTAGCAAGGTTTGTTGATTTTTATTTTTAACTCTAATGGACGGCATACGTACATTGTTGCTAAATATTTTTAGGCTGTCATACCTTTTAATTGATGTACTAAACAGCATTTCAAGACAGCAACCATTTTGTACAGTTGTTGTTCACTGTTTGTATCGTAGTCAGATGTTAATATCAGCATGTTGGTGGTGTTTAAATGTATGGCTATTATTTGACCATAAATTAATTTACAGGGTTAAGGAGGATCTCCAATCAACTGCTTGATGTTCACTTTAAGGTGGCTGGACAGCTTGGTGTGTAAACAGAATATCATCAAGCAGTCCATCCATCCTTGCAGTTAACATTCATTTCTACAAACTGATAGTGTGATATTAGTATATTGAGGCACTGAACGCTGATACACAAGGGATATCCCGTACCACAGCGAAAAACCATCCATAGATGTATGCGTTTCATCTCTTATACAATGTATATATAAATGACCTGAACTGTGTGTTTTACAAATAGTTAATGAGTAAATTTGTGCTACCCCGTAGTTATCTAATCCATCACTTCTGCTAAGGCAAGCAGATTTATCATACCATATCAATGTGGTTATGTGTATTTGTTGTTTTTCTTAACTTATCTCGTAATTTGTTTAGGGAATTTAGTAGTAACAATGTTGAGTGTACTTTAATAGTTTATTACAGTAACAATGTGTTATGTCTAGTTTTTGACCTGCAGTTCAGTTTTTTGTCTACAGTTCAGAGTAAAGCAAGCAGTGAATAGAAACACTCTCTGGAGGATAACATGAGGTCACCTTGTATTGCTTGTCTATAGAGGTGGTTGATACAAGTGATGTCATGAGCTAGTATTATCCACAAACCGAAGGTGAATGGATAATACAGCCCATTACGCAACAAGTATCGACCACCTCAATGAATAATTGATATTAGGTGCTAACCTTTTTATCAAATGACCAATTCAAAAAATAACACCAGCTGTCGATGGTTATTGATTTTTATGTTACCATTTTATCAATATCTTTTTGAAATAAACTTTCAGTTGATATTACGAGTCGGTCATTGCATCATTTGAGAAATTGTTGTTATCTGACATTCTTGTATTGCTGCAATAAAAATGGTGCCACTGCACGTCTCGTCTTCCTTCGCATACTGTTCAAACACTGTTATTATGATGACCTTTTACCGTTAATTTTGTGATGTTCACCATATCAACTAACAATATTTCATGCTAATCATTACTACTGAAGGATAGGCACTATAAGTCATGTGAAACTCGCACATGCAAGTTTAACAGCAGTTTTAAGGATATAAAATTTTCATATTCAAGTTTATCCTCCTACATGTACGTTTCTCATCTTTAAATGTCTTACAGGTTAATGTTGGTGAACTATTAAGAAGTGTATTCTCATTACTTATAGAACACAAGGTTAGTGTAAAACTACGTATCATCATTTAAAATGTGGTCAGAGAGGTGCTTGTTGATACAACTCTGTGATCAACTATGAAAGGAGTCGTATAGCTATTGAATTTCATTTTTACTGCCAATTAGGCCAGACTTTTTTTATTCCTTGTTTCTTGAGTTTTTATAAGGCAATTTTTTTGAGGAGGGCGGGAAAAAAAATAAAATTAATTCTTTTTTTCCATTAGATTTGTGTGATTCTCAAAGAATTGTAAGTAAGATCATTGATCGGAGAGAAGAAATGAAATAAAATTTTGTTCCATGTATAACCTTGTTTCTCATCTGCGCGAGACTTCGGTACTTTGATCATGACACTCCCACGAAAATGCAACTTGGATTTGTTATGCGACGGGCGGTAAAAAAATGAAAATAAAATAATATTTTTTTAGCATTTACAAGTCGGCGGGCGCGAGGAATTACGCTGAAATAAAATTTTATTTTTATTTTATTTTCGACTCCTGTTCATTCAGCGGGTTCGCGAAACAAGGGATAATAAAAGTCTGGTCTTATCTAAAATCAGGAGACCGTTGACATGTATACTGTTTAACTTTTAGGTGAAACTCGAGAGCAATTTTGCCTCTATGGTTCTGGCTATCATGGTATTGGAAGGCCTAGGAAGATCACTAAATCCAAATCTAGACATAATGGCAGCTGCAAAAGCAGTATTATTGCCATAATTTAATTTGCAATATGTTCAGCTTTTGTATTTGGTGATGCAGACCTAACAGCCTCTACTCCGTCTATTCTTGTTTAAATAACATGTATTCTATACCACTGCCATCTTTTCAATACTTTGTCTGAAATAATAATTCCAAGCTTGTAAGGTATTAGTGGCTAAAATGTCTGTTGATGTTTCCACAATCTTGCAATCTTTAACAAACACCTGCAATGCAAGCAATGCAGTCAGTTTATCGCTAGACTTTGGCCTAGATTTACTGGTCTGATAGCATTACCACTGCCAAAAACTTAAACATTAAATGTGTTACAGTTAAATTTCTTTATTGATGTTCTTAATAGATGTGAATATATATTTTAAGAGTCACTATGAAATAGTGGACCATGCTGCTTGATTTATTTGACCTTGAAAACAAATCTGTAATATTGTTTTTTATTTTATACCGATAATTAAAAATCTTATTGAAATTAATATACCCTATTTTGTCTGTGTTATCTTTATGATAGCTAGTCTGTACTGTAAAATTTTCATGAAATTTACTTGCTGATAAATAAGATTCCTGTTTTTAGCTCCGCTGTTGACAAAGTCGACACAGCAGAGCTGTTCATATTACTGATTGTTCGTCGTCGCCAGCGTCCGTCGCCGTCAACTTTACAATTTCAACTTCTTCTTCGAAACCGCAAGTCAGAATTTTTTCAAATTTGATGTGCAAGTACCTTGGATGGTTCTTTCTCAGATTTATTCATTTCATGTCAAAATCTCAAATTCTCTTATTTTGGTGAATATTTTTGTCATTTTTGGTAAAAAGTGATATTTTTGACTTCTTGTTAAAAACAGCAAGACCAATTGCTTTGATATTATGTATATTATACATATATAGGTACTACATGTGGACCACTTACAGATTTGTTCATTTCATGATGATATCTTCAATTCTCTAATTTTTAGTCCCCGTTCGGACGAAGTCAGAAAACGAGGACTTATAATTCGGTCTCCGTCCGTGTGTTCGTGCGTCCGTCCGAGGTCATATCTCAGAGTCCTTTGGACCGATTCCGTTCATTCTTTGCATGTGCCTAGTACTTTATGTGGGACATCTGCACATGCAGTGGTTTAGCGATT
This sequence comes from Saccoglossus kowalevskii, assembly GCF_978046115.1. NCBI lineage: Eukaryota > Metazoa > Hemichordata > Enteropneusta > Harrimaniidae > Saccoglossus > Saccoglossus kowalevskii. The sequence continues at coordinate 21,483,563 of NC_140644.1, forward strand.
CGATTCAAAATGGCCGACTGGCAGCCATCTTGTTTTTTGAAAATGTTGTATTTTGGACATGCTTTGTCAGTTTTCATTCAAACTTAGTACATAAATTATACATGTTAGGATACATGTCCATGATGATTTATTTCACAATTGGATCGAAGATGGCCGACTGGCAGCCATCTTGTTTTTTGAAAATGTCGTATTTTGGACATGCTTTGTCAATTTTCATTCAAATTTAGTACATAGATCATACATGTTAGGATACATGTCCCCGACCGTCCGTGAGTTCCTGAGTCTGTCTGTCTGTCCGTCCGACCGTCCGTATGTCCGTCTGTCCGTGCGTCAGTCTATCCAATGTCATATTTCAGAATCCTGTGGACCGATTCCGTTCATTCTTTGCATGTGCCTCGTACCTTATGTGGGACATATACACATGCAGTGGTTTAGCGATTTGATTCAAAATGGCCGACTGGCAGCCATCTTGTTTTTTGAAAATGTTGTATTTTGAACATGCTTTGTCAGTTTTCATTCAAATTTAGTACATAGATCATGCATGTTAGGATACATGTCCCCAACCGTCCATGAGTTCCTGAGTCTGTCCGTCCGACCGTGCGTCCGTGTGTCCGTGCGTCAGTCTATCCGTCATATTTCAGAATCCTGTGGGCCGATTCCGTTCATTCTTTGCATGTGTCTAGTACCTTATGTGGGACATATGCACATGCAGTGGTTTAGCGATTCGATTCAAAATGGCCGACTGGCAGCCATCTTGTTTTTGTTTTTTATGCGGTATCTTGGACGTGCTCTGTCAGTTTTCATTCAAATTTGGCACATACATGTACTTTATACATGTTAGGATTCATGTCCATGACAATTTGTTTCAAAATCAGGTCAAGGATGGCCGATTGACAGCCATCTGACTTTTTGGCCTTACTACTATATTTCCACAATTTATGTACCATTTTCATTCGTATTTGGCACATACATCATACATATCAGTGTGTTTCATAATCAAATCAAAGATGGCTGAATAACGGCTGTTTTTATTTTGGCCATATTACTATGACACGAAACTCGTGTTTTGATGTAAATAAACATTCTGTTGTATACGCCACTTGGAACTCGCGACAACCCCTCCGCTTTAATATGACGAGCACAAAGAGAATTTAACGGGGACTGTGTCATTTTCAATGACCTGTGCTTAATATTTTTGTCATTTTTAGCTTCGCTGTCGACTTTGTCGAGCGGAGCTTATCATATGAGTGATTGTCCGTCGTCGTCCGTGTCAATGTTTGAAAGGAGTCTTTGCAGTTAGTGTGTCGGTATGTATGTGTGTGTGTGTGTGTGTGTGTGTCCGCCTGTTCCACTGATATCTCAAGAACCATACATCAGTTTTTGATGAAACTTGGTTCATAGATGCTCTGGGCCAATGCGTAGATTTGATTAGGTTTTGGTAAAAATCCATGCATATTAATTACCTAATTTGCATGATAATTAGCTGATTGTTAGCTGTTCCATGACTGTTCCACTGATATCTAAAGAACCACTCATTGGATTTTGATGAAACTTGGCACACAGATGCTCCAAACTAATGTGCAGATTTGATTAGTTTTGGGTAAAAATCTGTCCAATATTAATTACCTAATTTGCATAATGATTAATAAATTTTCGGCTTTTCCACTGATATCTCAGGTACTAATCATCACATTTCAATAAAACTTGGTACATAGATGTCATAGGACACTGCCCAAACCTCATAGTTTTTAGGGTATTATCAGTACATATTAATTACCTAATTTGCATAATTACAAATTTTCAGCTTTTGATATTTCAAGTAGTAATCATCACATTTCAATGAAATTTGGTACATAGATGTCATAGGACACTGCACAGACCTGATAGTTTTTAGGGTAATATCAGTACATATTAATTACCTAATTTGCATAATTAATTAAATTTCAGCTTTTGATATTTCAAGTAGTAATCATCACATTTCAATGACACTTGGTACATAGATGTCATAGGACACTGAACAGATCTGATAGTTTTTAGGGTAATACGAGTACATATTAATTACCTAATTAGCATAATTAATTAATTTTCAGCTTTTGATATTTCAAGTAGTAATCATCACATTTCAATGAAATTTGGTACATAGATGTCATAGGACACTGCACAGACCTGATAGTTTTTAGGGTAATATCAGTATGTATTAATTAGCTAATTTGCATAATTAATTAATTTTCAGCTTTTGATATATCGAGCAGTAATCATCATATTTCAATGAGACTTGCTACATAAATCTTCTAGGATTATGCAGAGACCTGATTAGTTTTAATTGGATATTAATTACCTAATTTGCATAATGTTCCACTGATATATAAAGAACCACAAATTGGATTTTAATGAAACTTTTAAAGAGAACTAAGCAGAAACCCAATTAGTTTTTGGTAAATATTTATGCTTATTAATCACCTAATTAATATAATTAATTAACACTGATACCTCAATTACTGATCATCACATTTGAATAAAATTTGGTACATAAATGCTCTAGGACAACAGACAGGCCTGATTAATTTTGGGTTAAAATTTGTTCATATGAATTCTCTAATTAGCATAATAATTCATAATTTTTTTGTTCTGTTCTGTTCATATTAGTTACCTGATTTACATGATTAGTTTTCAGCTTTTCCATCAATATCTCATGTACAAGTAATTTTGAATTAATTTTTAATGTGTCTTCAATACTCTCAGCACACAGGAGTTCTTTCTAAGCTTTCTTTGATTTACTTTTTCGACTTCTTCTTGAAAACTACAAGCCTGAATGCTTTGATACTTGGTGTATATGTACCTTAGGTAGATCTCTCTTAGGTTTGTTCATTTCATGTTGATATCTTCAATTCTCTAATTAGCTCCGCTGTCGACTTTGTCGAGCTGAGCTTATCATATGAGTGATTGTCCGTCGTTGTCCGTGTCAATGTTTTACTTTTTCAACTTCTTCTTGAAAACTACAAGCCTGAATGCTTTGATACTTGGTGTATATGTACCTTGGGTAGACCTCTCTTAGATTTGTTCATTTCATGATATCTTCAATTCTCTAATTTTGGTGAATATTTTTGTCATTTTTGGTAAAAAGTGATATTTTCGACTTCTTGTTAAAGACCGCAAGTCAAATTGCTTTGATATTACATATATAGGTACTACATGTGAACCTCTCTCAGATTAGTTCATTTTGTAATGATATTTTTAATTATCTAATTTTGATGAATATTTTTGTCATTTTTGGTAAAAGTGATATTTTCGACTTGTTAAAAACCACAATCATTTATGGTGAAAAATGATATTTTTGAATCCTTGTTGAAAACAGCAAGTCCCATTGCATTGATACTATGCATATTGTTCATTTTCTAATGATATCTTCTGTTCTTTAATTGAAATATGCAGTGTTGGTAAAAAGTGATATTTTCGACTTCTTGTTGAAAACCGCAAGTCCGATTGTTTTTATTAGCTCCGCTGTCAACTTTGTCGAGCTGAGCTTATCATATGAGTGATTGTCCTCCGTCGTCCGTGTCAATGTTTTACTTTTTAGCTCCGCTGTCGACTTTGTTGAGCGGAGCTTATCATATGAGTGATTGTCCGTCGTCGTCGTCCGTGTCAATGTTTTACTTTTTCAACTTCTTCTTGAAAACTACAAGCCTGAATGCTTTGATACTTGGTGTATATGTACCTTGGGTAGACCTCTCTTAGATTTGTTCATTTCATGATATCTTCAATTCTCTAATTTTGGTGAATATTTTTGTCATTTTTGGTAAAAACTGATATTTTCGACTTCTTGTTAAAAACCGCAAGTGCAATTGCTTTGATATTACATCTGTAGGTACTACATGTGGACCTCTCTCAGATTTGTCAATTTTGTAATGATATCTTTAATTCTTTAATTTTGGTGAATATTTTTGTCATTTTTGGTAAAAACTGATATTTTCGACTTCTTGTTAAAAACCGCAAGTCCAATTGCTTTGATACTACATATATAGGTACTACATGTGGACCTCTCTCAGATTTGTCAATTTTGTAATGATATCTTGAATTCTTTAATTTTGGTGAATATTTTTGTCATTTTTGGTAAAAACTGATATTTTCGACTTCTTGTTAAAAACCGCAAGTCCAATTGCTTTGATACTACATATATAGGTACTACATGTGGACCTCTCTCAGATTTGTTCATTTCGTGATGATATCTTCAATTCTCTAATTTTGGTGAATATTTTTGTCATTTTTGGTAAAAACTGATATTTTCGACTTCTTGTTAAAAACCGCAAGTGCAATTGCTTTGATATTACATATATAGGTACTACATGTGGACCTCTCTCAGATTTGTTCATTTTGTAATGATATCTTTAATTCTCTAATTTTGGTGAATATTTTTGTCATTTTTTGGTGAAAAGTGATATTTTCGACTTCTTGTTAAAAACCACAAGTCCGATTGCTTTGATATTACATATATAGGTACTACATGTGGACCTCTCTCAGATTTGTTCGTTTTGTGATGATATCTTCAATTCTCTAATTAATTTATTTTGGTGAATATTTTTGTAATTTTTGGTAAAAAGTGATATTTTCGACTTCTTGTTAAAAACTGTAAGTCCGATTGCTTTGATACTATTCATATTGTTCATTTTCTAATGATGTCTTCACTTCTTTAATTGAAATGTGCATTGCTAACAGCGGAGCTATCTCAGCCGATAGGCTGCTTGTTCGACTTCTTCTTGAAAACTACAAGCCTGAATGCTTTGATACTCGGTGTATATGTACCTTGGGTAGACCTCTCTCAGATTTGTTCATTTTGTAATGATATCATCAATTCTCTAATTTTGGTGAATATTTTTGTCATTTTTGGTAAAAAGTGATATTTTCGACTTCTTGTTAAAAACCGCAAGTCAAATTGCTTTGATATTACATATATAGGTACTACATGTGGACCTCTCTCAGATTTGTTCATTTTGTGATGATATCTTCAATTCTCTAATTTGAGTGAATATTTTTGTCATTTTTGGCAAAAAGTGATATTTTTTGACATCTTGTTAAAAACCACAAGTCCAATTGCTTTGATATTATTACATATATAGGTACTACATGTACATGTGAACCTCTCTCAGATTTGTTCATTTTGTAATGATTTCTTTAATTATCTAATTTTGGTAAATATTTTTGGTAAAAAGTGATATTTTCTTCTTGTTAAAAACCACAATCATTTATGGTGAAAAATGATATTTTTGAATTCTTGTTGAAAACAGCACGTCCCATTGCATTGATACTATGTATATTGTTCATTTTCTAATGATATCTTCTGTTCTTTAATTGAAATGTGCATTGCTAACAGCGGAGCTATCTCAGCCGAGAGGCTGCTTGTTTAGCTCTGTTGTCGACTTTGTCGAACGGAGCTTAGGGACGACGTCAAAAGATTGATGTCGAATAGAAAACTTAATTCCTTTAGTTTGGGGGTGGGGGGTTTTGACCTCAAAAAGTTTCCATCCTGCAAAAACGATTTTATTTTTTAATGAAGTCAAACAAATCTTGGAGTATTTGTAGTTCGTTTTTAGCTCCGCTGTCGACTTTGTCGAGCGGAGCTTATCATATGAGTGATTGTCCGTTGTCGTCGTCGTCCGTGTCAATGTTTTACTTTTTCGACTTCTTCTTGAAAACTACAAGCCTGAATGCTTTGATACTTGGTGTATATGTACCTTGGGTAGACCTCTCTTAGGTTTGTTCATTTCATGTTGATATCTTCAATTCTCTAATTTTGGTGAATATTTTTGTCATTTTTGGTAAAAAGTGATATTTTCGACTTCTTGTTAAAAACCGCAAGTGCAATTGCTTTGATATTACATATATAGGTACTACATGTGGACCTCTCTCAGATTTGTTCATTTTGTAATGATATCTTTAATTCTCTAATTTTGGTGAATATTTTTATCATTTTTGGTAAAAAGTGATATTTTCGACTTCTTGTTAAAAACCGCAAGTCCAATTGCTTTGATACTACATATATAGGTACTACATGTGAACCTCTCTCAGATTTGTTCATTTCGTGATGATATCTTCAATTCTCTAATTTTGGTGAATATTTTTGTAATTTTTGGTAAAAAGTGATATTTTCGACTTCTTGTTAAAAACCAATAGTTCAATTGCTTTGATATTACATATTTAGATACTACATGTAGACCTTTCTTAGATTTGTTCATTTCGTGATGATATCTTCAATTCTCTAATTTTGGTGAATATTTTGGTCATTTTTGGTAGAAAGTGATACTTCGACTTCTTGTTAAAAACCGTCGACTTTGTCGAGCGGAGCTTATCATATGAGTGATTGTCCGTTGTCGTCGTCGTCCATGTCAATGTTTTACTTTTTCGACTTCTTCTTGAAAACTACAAGCCTGAATGCTTTGATACTTGGTGTATATGTACCTTGGGTAGACCTCTCTTAGGTTTGTTCATTTCATGTTGATATCTTCAATTCTCTAATTTTGGTGAATATTTTTGTCATTTTTGGTAAAAAGTGATATTTTCGACTTCTTGTTAAAAACTGCAAGTGCAATTGCTTTGATATTACATATATAGGTACTACATGTGGACCTCTCTCAGATTTGTTCATTTTGTAATGATATCTTTAATTCTCTAATTTTGGTGAATATTTTTATCATTTTTGGTAAAAAGTGATATTTTCGACTTCTTGTTAAAAACCGCAAGTTCAATTGCTTTGATACTACATATATAGGTACTACATGTGAACCTCTCTCAGATTTGTTCATTTCGTGATGATATCTTCAATTCTCTAATTTTGGTGAATATTTTTGTAATTTTTGGTAAAAAGTGATATTTTCGACTTCTTGTTAAAAACCAATAGTTGCTTTGATATTACATATTTAGATACTACATGTAGACCTTTCTTAGATTTGTTCATTTCGTGATGATATCTTCAATTCTCTAATTTTGGTGAATATTTTGGTCATTTTTGGTAGAAAGTGATATTTTCGACTTCTTGTTAAAAACCGCAAGTCAAATTGCTTTGATATTACATATATAGGTACTACATGTGGACCTCTCTCATATTTGTTCATTTTGTGATGATATCTTCAATTCTCTAATTTTGGTGAATATTTTTGTCATTTTTGGTAAAAAGTGATATTTTCAACTTCTTGTTAAAAACCACAAGTCCGATTGCTTTGATATTACATATATAGGTACTACATGTGGACCTCTCTCAGATTTGTTCGTTTTGTGATGATATCTTCAATTCTCTAATTAATTTATTTTGGTGAATATTTTTGTAATTTTTGGTAAAAAGTGATATTTTCGACTTCTTGTTAAAAACTGTAAGTCCGATTGCTTTGATACTATTCATATTGTTCATTTTCTAATGATGTCTTCACTTCTTTAATTGAAATGTGCATTGCTAACAGCGGAGCTATCTCAGCCGATAGGCTGCTTGTTCGACTTCTTCTTGAAAACTACAAGCCTGAATGCTTTGATACTCGGTGTATATGTACCTTGGGTAGACCTCTCTTAGGTTTGTTCATTTCATGTTGATATCTTCAATTCTCTAATTTTGGTGAATATTTTTGTCATTTTTGGTAAAAAGTGATATTTTCGACTTCTTGTTAAAAACCGCAAGTGCAATTGCTTTGATATTACATATATAGGTACTACATGTGGACCTCTCTCAGATTTGTTCATTTTGTAATGATATCTTTAATTCTCTAATTTTGGTGAATATTTTTATCATTTTTGGTAAAAAGTGATATTTTCGACTTCTTGTTAAAAACCGCAAGTCCAATTGCTTTGATACTACATATATAGGTACTACATGTGAACCTCTCTCAGATTTGTTCATTTCGTGATGATATCTTCAATTCTCTAATTTTGGTGAATATTTTTGTAATTTTTGGTAAAAAGTGATATTTTCGACTTCTTGTTAAAAACCAATAGTTCAATTGCTTTGATATTACATATTTAGATACTACATGTAGACCTTTCTTAGATTTGTTCATTTCGTGATGATATCTTCAATTCTCTAATTTTGGTGAATATTTTGGTCATTTTTGGTAGAAAGTGATACTTCGACTTCTTGTTAAAAACCGCAAGTCAAATTGCTTTGATATTACATATATAGGTACTACATGTGGACCTCTCTCATATTTGTTCATTTTGTGATGATATCTTCAATTCTCTAATTTTGGTGAATATTTTTGTCATTTTTGGTAAAAAGTGATATTTTCAACTTCTTGTTAAAAACCACAAGTCCGATTGCTTTGATATTACATATATAGGTACTACATGTGGACCTCTCTCAGATTTGTTCGTTTTGTGATGATATCTTCAATTCTCTAATTAATTTATTTTGGTGAATATTTTTGTAATTTTTGGTAAAAAGTGATATTTTCGACTTCTTGTTAAAAACTGTAAGTCCGATTGCTTTGATACTATTCATATTGTTCATTTTCTAATGATGTCTTCACTTCTTTAATTGAAATGTGCATTGCTAACAGCGGAGCTATCTCAGCCGATAGGCTGCTTGTTCGACTTCTTCTTGAAAACTACAAGCCTGAATGCTTTGATACTCGGTGTATATGTACCTTGGGTAGACCTCTCTCAGATTTGTTCATTTTGTAATGATATCATCAATTCTCTAATTTTGGTGAATATTTTTGTCATTTTTGGTAAAAAGTGATATTTTCGACTTCTTGTTAAAAACCGCAAGTCAAATTGCTTTGATATTACATATATAGGTACTACATGTGGACCTCTCTCAGATTTGTTCATTTTGTGATGATATCTTCAATTCTCTAATTTGAGTGAATATTTTTGTCATTTTTGGCAAAAAGTGATATTTTTTGACATCTTGTTAAAAACCACAAGTCCAATTGCTTTGATATTATTACATATATAGGTACTACATGTACATGTGAACCTCTCTCAGATTTGTTCATTTTGTAATGATTTCTTTAATTATCTAATTTTGGTAAATATTTTTGGTAAAAAGTGATATTTTCTTCTTGTTAAAAACCACAATCATTTATGGTGAAAAATGATATTTTTGAATTCTTGTTGAAAACAGCACGTCCCATTGCATTGATACTATGTATATTGTTCATTTTCTAATGATATCTTCTGTTCTTTAATTGAAATGTGCATTGCTAACAGCGGAGCTATCTCAGCCGAGAGGCTGCTTGTTTAGCTCTGTTGTCGACTTTGTCGAACGGAGCTTAGGGACGACGTCAAAAGATTGATGTCGAATAGAAAACTTAATTCCTTTAGTTTGGGGGTGGGGGGTTTTGACCTCAAAAAGTTTCCATCCTGCAAAAACGATTTTATTTTTTAATGAAGTCAAACAAATCTTGGAGTATTTGTAGTTCGTTTTTAGCTCCGCTGTCGACTTTGTCGAGCGGAGCTTATCATATGAGTGATTGTCCGTTGTCGTCGTCGTCGTCCGTGTCAATGTTTTACTTTTTCGACTTCTTCTTGAAAACTACAAGCCTGAATGCTTTGATACTTGGTGTATATGTACCTTGGGTAGACCTCTCTTAGGTTTGTTCATTTCATGTTGATATCTTCAATTCTCTAATTTTGGTGAATATTTTTGTCATTTTTGGTAAAAAGTGATATTTTCGACTTCTTGTTAAAAACTGTAAGTCCGATTGCTTTGATACTATTCATATTGTTCATTTTCTAATGATGTCTTCACTTCTTTAATTGAAATGTGCATTGCTAACAGCGGAGCTATCTCAGCCGATAGGCTGCTTGTTCGACTTCTTCTTGAAAACTACAAGCCTGAATGCTTTGATACTCGGTGTATATGTACCTTGGGTAGACCTCTCTCAGATTTGTTCATTTTGTAATGATATCATCAATTCTCTAATTTTGGTGAATATTTTTGTCATTTTTGGTAAAAAGTGATATTTTCGACTTCTTGTTAAAAACCGCAAGTCAAATTGCTTTGATATTACATATATAGGTACTACATGTGGACCTCTCTCAGATTTGTTCATTTTGTGATGATATCTTCAATTCTCTAATTTGAGTGAATATTTTTGTCATTTTTGGCAAAAAGTGATATTTTTTGACATCTTGTTAAAAACCACAAGTCCAATTGCTTTGATATTATTACATATATAGGTACTACATGTACATGTGAACCTCTCTCAGATTTGTTCATTTTGTAATGATTTCTTTAATTATCTAATTTTGGTAAATATTTTTGGTAAAAAGTGATATTTTCTTCTTGTTAAAAACCACAATCATTTATGGTGAAAAATGATATTTTTGAATTCTTGTTGAAAACAGCACGTCCCATTGCATTGATACTATGTATATTGTTCATTTTCTAATGATATCTTCTGTTCTTTAATTGAAATGTGCATTGCTAACAGCGGAGCTATCTCAGCCGAGAGGCTGCTTGTTTAGCTCTGTTGTCGACTTTGTCGAACGGAGCTTAGGGACGACGTCAAAAGATTGATGTCGAATAGAAAACTTAATTCCTTTAGTTTGGGGGTGGGGGGTTTTGACCTCAAAAAGTTTCCATCCTGCAAAAACGATTTTATTTTTTAATGAAGTCAAACAAATCTTGGAGTATTTGTAGTTCGTTTTTAGCTCCGCTGTCGACTTTGTCGAGCGGAGCTTATCATATGAGTGATTGTCCGTTGTCGTCGTCGTCGTCCGTGTCAATGTTTTACTTTTTCGACTTCTTCTTGAAAACTACAAGCCTGAATGCTTTGATACTTGGTGTATATGTACCTTGGGTAGACCTCTCTTAGGTTTGTTCATTTCATGTTGATATCTTCAATTCTCTAATTTTGGTGAATATTTTTGTCATTTTTGGTAAAAAGTGATATTTTCGACTTCTTGTTAAAAACCGCAAGTGCAATTGCTTTGATATTACATATATAGGTACTACATGTGGACCTCTCTCAGATTTGTTCATTTTGTAATGATATCTTTAATTCTCTAATTTTGGTGAATATTTTTATCATTTTTGGTAAAAAGTGATATTTTCGACTTCTTGTTAAAAACCGCAAGTCCAATTGCTTTGATACTACATATATAGGTACTACATGTGAACCTCTCTCAGATTTGTTCATTTCGTGATGATATCTTCAATTCTCTAATTTTGGTGAATATTTTTGTCATTTTTGGTAAAAAGTGATATTTTCGACTTCTTGTTAAAAACCAATAGTTCAATTGCTTTGATATTACATATTTAGATACTACATGTAGACCTTTCTTAGATTTGTTCATTTCGTGATGATATCTTCAATTCTCTAATTTTGGTGAATATTTTGGTCATTTTTGGTAGAAAGTGATATTTTCGACTTCTTGTTAAAAACCGCAAGTCAAATTGCTTTGATATTACATATATAGGTACTACATGTGAACCTCTCTCAGATTAGTTCATTTTGTAATGATATTTTTAATTATCTAATTATTTATTAACAATCCATAACTATTACTGAATTTTTGTAGCAGGATGCTGCATCGTATTTGCTCTATTAGTAGTGCATGTAAACTCCATGCATATTTTTAAGGTCAAAATAAGTAATATTTTAATTAAATGTGATTTTTTGTTGATATGCACTTTTAATAGAGCAAATACGGTAGTTGCATATTGCGCTAGGAAGAACATAGACACGACTGCAGTATTTTCTTTGATAGCAAATGAAATTGTTGCTTGCTGACAAACTAAATGTTAGGCCTTGAAGCTGGGGTAATTACAAAAAAGCTTATTTTTATTCTGTTCATTGCCTCTACATGGATTGATAATGATTTTAGAAAAATGTCAAGACTGTATGAAACAGGTGTTGCATTGAACCATGATCATATAAACCATGAAACCCTTTTTTTGCCACATGTTCTAGTTTCTATTGCAGTAATTCAGAGTTTTAATGCAGTGTTGTGGTAGTTTTACACTGCTGATATTTTAACCTTTTCACCACCAGTTCCCTCTTTTTATCCTAAAATTCACAAAATAGTTATGTTTATAGTTTGCACTTCATTTTAGAAGATTGAGACAAAAAAGCCAATTTTTTTTATAAATTTGTAAAAACTGAAAATTTACGTAAATGGCTCCAAAATGAAGTTTCATTTCCAAAAATATAGAAGAATATAAGAAAAAAGTGCAAAAATGTGGGCGAAAAAGTCCGGTGGTGAAAAGATTAAAGCCTTCTGTTGACCTGGTATTCAAATCCAACATATGAAGCAGTGAATGACAATGTAATCATGGTTCATGGATGAGTTCAAGAAAATTTGTATGTACAATAGAAAAGGAAAATGTGATAAGAGAAGTTGGGATAAAAAAAAACTAGCAATTAGGTTCTGAATTGCATGCAACCCTGGGCTGTTGGAATTAATTGTATGAGGCTACTGGTATGTGCCCTTCAAACATCCAGGGTAGCACATGATTTCTATGAAGCAGTAGAAACCAACCTTGACAGGTCAAAAAATGCCTTTGATCTAGCATGTGCTATATTTACATAACAAAATGTCAAGGCTAATGCTGGAATGAAAATAATATATGCAACTGTATTTTCACTACAGGGTTAAAAATACTTCTAAGGTTTGAATTTAATGTATGACATCTTGGTGAAAATACAAACCTTTATCGCGCAAGTTTTAGTGCTAATAAATTTCTGCTAAAATAAATGAATTCACCGTGTTTATAGGATTAACCTGACATAAATATATGCATAGTAACAATGGAAAACCCTGACTGATGTATGCAAATGATGACAACCACTGAACCAGGAATAATCATCACATGAATGACTTCTAGGGTCTTGAAAATATTTAGAGGCAAGCATAGATGAAGTTTTGCACTCAATAATTTAAACGCACTGCTAGACTTGCAGTATTGAAAAAAAAATATTTTTTAAATTCATCACTTTCACTGAAAGGTTGACGCGGTTGTGCAGTCAGACATAAACTTTGTAATTACATACACTTAATCTAGTCTCAATGCAAAGCTTGCATTAAAAATGGATTCTCCTAAATCTAGTTTTTATAGCCTTTAGTGTAATTCATGAACACTTGAGGGCACTGTTTAAGTTACTACAGGTCAACCAGTTGTATTTTATGGACATGTGTACTTCAGTAAGAGGAAGGATTCAATACCCAATAATTAAGGATCAAATCTGCCAAATTAAACTTTAAAGATTTGTAGTAATGCTTTATAAGCAACAGAACAGAGCACAAACTCATTTTAACATCCTGCAAGCCAGCTTTATTTACAATATAAAACCATAAAACCCAACCACAATGCCAGGCAAGTTTCTTAAAAATACAATATGTGAGAATTGAAAATGAAAAAAAAACACCTTAAATAATAAATTCTAATCTCAACTCATACGTTTATAATTACATGATTAACCACTGTTCATGTTGTCAAATGAGCATCGTTTATATTTGTATATTGCAGCTTACTTCTGGAATCAGTCGTACAGCTGATGTGAAATATTTAATGGTGCGAGACATTTTAGGATTCACCTAAGCTCTGTATAATGCAGGTCACATTAATTAGGTTGAATGCAAATCTTTGTGAAACTGCATGCATATGGGGAAAATTATTTAACAGTATTGGTCAATACACACAATAAAATGGAAAGATTGAGTGATTACCAACATTCTGATGAACATCATTGAAATTGAAGATTCAGATATTCTACACAATACAACTTTAGGAATGACTCAAAGATGTTGATGTACAAAACATATGAAGTCAATTATAAAAACACACTAATAGTAAATGGAAGAAAAGGTATGGAAATGCCAGCAGTCTAAAACTTGTTAATGTGCGCATCACCTGTAGAGGGCCCACTATTGGCGCATGAAGGAAGCACACACTTGTCAACACTACATTATAGTTACATACACACTGGCAACCATAAATCAAATTTTTGTTTAAATATGGTATTGAGCCAAAAATTGTTGAGGGTATTTGTCAACCAAGCAGTTTTGAAATGTCCAATACATCATTTACAGCAAGTACCTGGCTGTATAAACTGTTCAAATAATGTAGATTGATTATACTGTTTACTAATCAAGAACAAAAGAGAAACTTTTTAAAATCGACTCGTATTTATAACTGTATTTGTGAAATAGTCCTGCCAATGGCAAATAAAGCCTCATTATAAGCTCATTAACAGTCTTGATATACAAAGACTAACATTCAACCTGTAAGACGCCCTCAGTGGCCAGTTTGATTAACACTGCCTTATAATACATAAAGCAACAATCAAATTAAAAGACCATAATTGCACACATCAAAAAATTCTAATTACTGGCCATGTATTCTAACAAAAATTGAACAAAATTGAAATTTCACCTGTTTTTTTTCTGTAAATATTGAGTAGATCTTGTCCAGTAAATTAATTATATATTGTATACATACATCTTAAACTGGACAAGACAGCAATTCTTCCATGTTGATATAAAATACTAACTTTTAAATTTTAAGCCAATAAGACACCCAGAATGAAGGAACCTGCAAGCATTTAATATTTCATGAAAAAAAAATCAAAACTTAAATAAGATAATCTTGGGGAGAAAAGTAATGTACATATGTAGTAGTGCTTTTGTTGTCTCCCATGGTTACCTATATAGAATTTGTACAAAATTGCAGTTGTTTTTACATCAGCACTGAGGGCGCTTTCAAGTGGATTCTGATATCTTCCATAGTCATATTGAACAAAATAAAAATCTAACAGTGAAACCGAAGAATGCTAATGTTTCGTAAGTATAATAAACCATACATAGAGCAACGCATTCAATACCAAGCAACTACCAACTGAATTTCTATTAGAAACACCAAAAGACCTCATCATGCATTTTACCAAAAACTGTAGGTTTCTATCAGTATACAAATGCTATAGTGTTTCAGACTTGTACCATGCCATAAAATTGAAAGATTAGACAAGCAATTGCTTTACCCATGCACAGCACTGATTGAAAAGTAATTTACATAAATAAAAAAATTCAGTCATTAGATGTTCTACCTGCTGTGGTTGATGTTATGAATTCTAACCCCACACTTCGCATTCTTTTTTTCGACTAGTTAAAGGGTGGTAGTCATCACGTCACGCATGCGAGAGATATATGGGTCTCATATAAACATAGATGGCGACTTTGACTGCTGGGCAGATCAACGAGTACAAACTAGGACGTTACCAAGCTTTAAATTAGGTATTTTTAGGTATCGAAGGAGTCACCAGCGGTAATTAGTCACGCCCAGGTCAAACCTCATACTTGTGATTTCCATTAGAAGGGCGCATTGGATTGTGGGAAAATAGATGTTTATCAACACAAATGTCACACATGCGCAGCGCGTCGACTGCCGCCCTTTAAGGAAGAACTCTCCTGGTCAACCCCAGACATTGCATTTTGACTGATAGTACACAATCTTAGCCAAAGTGCAAGGTCTGATTTACAATTCATCATACATTTAGTGGTTTACTGGTACATATTATGTACAGTTATGTAACTAATGGTAATACAATTCAGTCTACATGTGATGTACTGTCTGTGGTGATTTACAATTAGCATAAATACACTGATAAAGAGTCATGATGAAGCAATGGGTCACATCACCAAAAGTTGAATAAAATACATGCCAACCCTAATGTTGTTCACTACCTTTATATGGAATCTCATAAATTACTGTAAAATGACTAATTTTCACTGGGTTTAAATTTCGCTGATTTACCATTTCAGGCATATTCAGTGGGTTTTAAATTCACGGTTTTATAATTTAGATAATGTGTTCTATACTAAATTTTACATATTCACTGGGTTTAAGCGCATTTTCCAGTCAGTGAAATAAGCAAAATTAAAACCCAGTAAATAATTAACCCTTTTACAGTATTAATGTGAATATTTAGTGACCCAAATATAAAACATGTTTTTACACAAGGACCTCCTACAATTTAAAAATTTATTTGTGGGAGTAATGAGCTGGTCTGTCAAATAAACGAATGACAACCAAGAGAATGTACAAAATTAGGCACACATGTACGATTTACTGCTTCAACAAAAATTTACAATCTCAATTCTGGTCAACAAGCAGGAAAAATACAATATACAAATCTCATTCTTTTCACAGGATGGCAGACCAACACCACACAACCTCCCACCCCCAGAGTACTAAATGCCACACCTCCAACAAGACACTCATAGAAGTTTTAATGTAATTCGAAAATCAGTGATTTCCAAGACATGAAAATTTAAATAACAATACATATATATTTCCACAACAGTTTTGACTGCCTCCAATCTATATTTTGTATTTTAAATAAAATTTACAACAAATATGCCTTTAAAAAATAGTCCTTTACAAAAGGAATGATACAAAAACAAACCCCACAAGTGAAGCTAAGCTGCAATAACTGCTGACAATATATCTTGGTACAGAAGGTACCATTAAGTCCTTTAATCAAAGGTAGAAATTTGTATTAAATTAGTTTTGTATAAACATCTATAACATTCCAAATAAACAAAAAATGGTTTTACACCTCTTTATATTCTGTGCTAGATAACACACAGTCACAGATATTGATAAAAGAGTAATTGAATGTCAATCATAGGGTTCCCAAGACTATTTAAACAAGCAGCCTGTCGGCTGAGATAGCTCCGCTGTTAGCAATGCACAATTCAATTATAGAACAATCATTAGAAAATAAATAATATGTATAGTATCAATGCAATGGGACTTGCTGTTTTCAACACGAATTCAAAAATATAATTTTTAACCATAAATGATTGTGGTTTTTAACAAGAAAAAAATATCACTTTTTACCAAAAATGACAAAAATATTCATCAAAATTAGAGAATTGAAGATATCATCGTGAAATAAACAAATTTGAGAGTGGTCCATATGTAGTATCTATATATGTAATATCAAAGCAATTGGACTTGTCGTTTTTAACAAGAAGTCGAAAATATCACTTTTTACCAAAAATGACAAAAATATTTACCAAAATTAGAGAATTAAAGATATCATTACAAAATGAACAAATCTGAGAGAGGTCCACATGTAGTACCTATATATGTACTATCAAAGCAATTGCACTTGCGGTTTTTGACAAGAAGTCGAAAATATCAGTTTTTACCAAAAATGACAAAAATATTCACCAAAATTAGAGAATTGAAGATATCATCACGAAATGAACAAATCTGAGAGAGGTCCACATGTAGTACCTATATATGTAGTATCAAAGCAATTGGACTTGCGGTTTTTAACAAGAAGTCGAAAATATCAGTTTTTACCAAAAATGACAAAAATATTCACCAAAATTAAAGAATTAAAGATATCATTACAAAATTAACAAATCTGAGAGAGGTCCACATGTAGTACCTATAGATGTAATATCAAAGCAATTGCACTTGCGGTTTTTAACAAGAAGTCGAAAATATCAGTTTTTACCAAAAATGACAAAAATATTCACCAAAATTAGAGAATTAAAGATATCAACATGAAATGAACAAACCTAAGAGAGGTCTACCCAAGGTACATATACACCAAGTATCAAAGCATTTAGGCTTGTAGTTTTCAAGAAGAAGTCGAAAAAGTAAAACATTGACACGGACGACGACGACGACGGACAATCACTCATATGATAAGCTCCGCTCGACAAAGTCGACAGCGGAGCTAAAAAATATGATGTAAAATTTCATCCCATCAAGACCAGACTAGTGTAAACTATAATTAACAAAGCTTCCCTTGCCTGAAATATACTGCAGAAAAAGTATCTGTTGTAAAAAAAAAAAAAAAAAGTTACTGTAAAAATCTATGCAAAAACATTTTTTACTGGGAAAATTCCTCAATAATGGTTTGTAGTCTCAATAATTTAGGTACCGGTATATGCATGTAACTATAGCAAGGAATGAATTTAAGAGATAATTTCATGAAACAAACGAAAAGCAAAGTTGTTTCACAATCACATAATATGTACACATGCAGTCCTATATTCTTATTCCATTATACCATATTTGCTCTATTAGTAGTGCCTGCAGTTACACAAATTACAGAGGTGTTCAAAATACGTGATATTTTAATGATTCATTAGATACAACAAATGCGATTTTTGGTTTATATGCAAATATGGTACCTCAACTTTCTGGAAATGTACATGTTGCTATAGTTACACATTCAAAGTAAAAATTAAATACCAGAGTATATAACATAAGCACAGGTGGAAAATGAAGCAAAATATAAAAGTGTTTCTGGTAGCATTGAAAACAATAGCATGGTTGGTAGGAGGATACAACTTCTTGCTTTATGATAGTTTTCTAATACTAATCTGTATTTGTTGTGTGATGTCTTTGTCAGCTTTGATATCATACTGTCATACAAACAATATGCTACCATGCATGTTAGTCCATTATGAAATGAAACATTCACAACGCAAGGCTACGTTCATGGTCTGTTTGCAGTTATGGTTTTGAAATTATTGGTCCAGAAACAACAGAAAGTGAGCTGCCCATAAAAAGATACAGAGTAAGCATGTATTTTCTAGGCGCATCCAGGTTGCTGGGAACACTCTAATTTATTTTAGCTGCACAGATTCTGCTGAATATAGAATGAAGACTGCCCACATTGTAGTGATGTACAATTATATTCGCATGGCTGGCAATGAATATTTTTAATTATTTTAGTCTAGACTTATAAAGAAAGAGAATATTTCTGGAATGCGACTCAGCATGGATACTAGACGGCTGCAATATTCACTGGGTGTAAACATGATGGAAACTATCAGCAACTCATTATTTTGTTCAGTCCAGGCTTTTTTTAAGGAAAAAAAGTCCATGAAGATGCACAATCATTGTAAGCCAATTAAAAACTAATAATAAGGTTTAGATATAGAGCTGAGAGAAATAAAAGATAAAATTAGAAGAAAAATGGCAGTATTGGGCAGGGGAGGGGGTCTATAAACTATTTGACCGGTTTCCTTGTATCTTATCAAATATACAAATCATGTCATTGAACTGTTAAATTGCAAGCTTACAATTGTACAAACTATTGAAGATGTGGAAAGTAATATAATAATAAGTAATATAAACAAAGCCTCTAATAAAAATATAGAAATCACCAATCACGAAAAGTGATTCCGACTGCATGCTCCCTAACTATGAGCTCACTCCATGCTTCAAAAAAAGATATAAAACATTTTCTAGAGCATCACTCCCATTAAGTAAAGGAATCAAATGTAATACAATTTTATTGTACACATATATGGGTATATTACAATGTAAATTCTCTTGAAAGTAATACATCCCCAAAAGCCTCAGTAAATGTGCATGCCAGTATTCGCTCAGGCTTTCCTACTAATGTTCAATGTCTGAAAATTCCTTTACCAGTAAGAACCCTGAATTGTATCAGAACAGCACATACACGTCTTGTTCAGCATTGACAATGATCTTTTCGCGATCGATTCTTATGCAGATTGACAGTGTCTGTATATCCGGATCTCATCTCGACTCGTTCCTCCATCTTCAATAATAACTTCACAGCTGCAGTGAATGCCTCATCAACATTGATGGCATCTTTAGCGCTGGTTTCATAATATGGAGACCTACCATTAGCCTCACACCACAACTTGGCCTCGTCGGCTGTTACCTGGCGCTCTTCCGGTGGCACGTCCACTTTGTTTCCTAGCACCACAAATGGGAAACTGTCCCCGTCCTTGACATCGGCGTAATATAAAAACTCCTTTTTCCACATGTTCAAATTATGAAAACTCTGCACGTCATCCACACCGAACGTTAGAAGGCAACAATCCGAACCGCGATAGAATGGTGTTCGTAAACTTTTGAATCTCTCCTGTCCCGCAGTGTCCCAAATTTGTAGAGTGTAACTATGTCCATCGATGACGATATCTTTATTCAAAAATTCAACACCTATAGTGTGAAAGGACTGGGAATCAAATTTGTTGCTTATGAACCGATTCATAAGTGAACTCTTGCCAACGCCGCCATCTCCCAGTATTACTACTTTCAACAGCTGTGTCTTTCCTGCCATTTCATATGGTTACTTTGTACTGAACATGACAAGTCATCACAACAGGGTGGGAATATGCCAGCAAAGCCAACACTGTGGACAAAAACAGAAATTTGTAACTTGTACACAGGTTGAACACAACATACTGATAAGGTGAAACAGTGGTCTTATTTTCTACATGGACTACCCCCAGTAACATTAAATTGAATTTTAATTGATAATCTAGTACAGTAGTACTGTAAAATCTGTATTAGAAGCCAGGACTTCTATTAAAATGTTACAATGCAACAGTGGGGATGCAGCTTCTATTAGAGCATCTACATATATGAGAAATGGTGAATTTTTGGTTCTCAATGGTTCAAAAAGAATGGGTACGACTTCTATTAGGGATGCGGCTTCTAATACAGAATTTAGGGTAATAATAAATATGAGGTTTTGTTATTACGAGGATACTTCAAAGTATGCACGAAGACAGTACAATGGGAGTATCGACCGACCCGCAGCAGAGTTTGATGCAATGGTGTACTGTCTGAGTGCATACTTTAAGGTCTCCTCGTAATAACCTTATTATTATACATCTTTTCCTTCCATGGGAATGCCGAAATCCAAAATGTTTAGAACAGAATCAGCAAACTTCTTTGTGTGGAGTCCAGCCAAACCTTGGTGGCAGCCATGTTACACACGTAATCATTCCTTATTTGGAATTCGCATTACCTAATATGGTAGGATGAAAATACCACAAATTTACGGCACGCTGTAACTTGTGGCAATGACAGATGTATAATACTATTTATCAATGACAGTATCAGTATGCATTAAGCTTGTTCTGAATTTAGTATCGTTGAGTCGTTTGCATGATAACTCATCCGTATACCTATACCTATCCATATAACTAAGACTTTGACAATCATTAGACAGTCACAGTGCCACAAGCCTGATTTGTTAATTTTAAAGCTTTTGCTAAAGGTTGCATTAGGCAGAGTTTGATGCAATGGTGTACTGTCTGAGTGCATACTTTAAGGTCTCCTCGTAATAACCTTATTATTATACATCTTTTCCTTCCATGGGAATGCCGAAATCCAAAATGTTTAGAACAGAATCAGCAAACTTCTTTGTGTGGAGTCCAGTCAAACCTTGGTGGCAGCCATGTTACACACGTAATCATTCCTTATTTGGAATTCGCATTACCTAATATGGTAGGATGAAAATACCACAAATTTACGGCACGCTGTAACTTGTGGCGATGACAGATGTATAATACTATTTATCAATGACAGTATCAGTATGCATTAAGCTTGTTCTGAATTTAGTATCGTTGAGTCGTTTGCATGATAACTCATCCGTATACCTATACCTATCCATATAACTAAGACTTTGACAATCATTAGACAGTCACAGTGCCACAAGCCTGATTTGTTAATTTTAAAGCTTTTGCTAAAGGTTGCATTAGGCAGAGTTTGATGCAATGGTGTACTGTCTGAGTGCATACTTTAAGGTCTCCTCGTAATAACCTTATTATTATACATCTTTTCCTTCCATGGGAATGCCGAAATCCAAAATGTTTAGAACAGAATCAGCAAACTTCTTTGTGTGGAGTCCAGTCAAACCTTGGTGGCAGCCATGTTACACACGTAATCATTCCTTATTTGGAATTCGCATTACCTAATATGGTAGGATGAAAATACCACAAATTTACGGCACGCTGTAACTTGTGGCGATGACAGATGTATAATACTATTTATCAATGACAGTATCAGTATGCATTAAGCTTGTTCTGAATTTAGTATCGTTGAGTCGTTTGCATGATAACTCATCCGTATACCTATACCTATCCATATAACTAAGACTTTGACAATCATTAGACAGTCACAGTGCCACAAGCCTGATTTGTTAATTTTAAAGCTTTTGCTAAAGGTTGCATTAGGCTGTTTAAGCAAGAACGTTCTTCTGAAATGATGTAAACATCTTTAATTATTATTTTTGCATAAGACAAAACTAATTAGATCCAGTCATGTTCAGGTTCACCTTTCAGTTTCAAAGGGGTGCTTTCATAATAATGAACTTGTGCAAGTTTTCTAAATCATCAGAAATTCTTGATCATCTATATGTAACAATTTTACACTATATGTAGATTAAAAATACTGTAAAATACTTTATTTTAGCTGGAATTAATTTTAGCTGTTTTGCATGAAGTTTATTTTTGCTGATTTTTGATGAGTTGAATGTAAAATAAAGGAAAAATGGTATCTTCGCCGGATTTTATTTTCATTGATTCATCTCTCCAGCGAAAATAAATTCCAAGTGAAAATCAGGTACTTTACATACAAGTTTCTGTCCTTTAATTAAGAAAGTTTTATTAATTCATACACAGAATAATGCGGAAGTAAATTACGATACTAATAACATTAGACACGTTTCCTACTTGGTCGACTAAATATCTGTACATGAACTCACAAATTCGGGTGGTCTGATGGTGGGCGTATCCTCGCATGAACAATCGTTGCGCCACGTCTAAGCTGTGGGTACAATTTTCATCGATACAACTTATCGCATAATTTAGTTTGATTGCTACTCGATCAAAACACGAGACTGCCTAAGGTTACATCCATGGGCCGGAAGTGGTATCGATGTAAAACATGCCAGTTGCTACTGCTTAACCTACCTGTCGCTGCAAAACTAGCGACGTCAACGTAGACACGAGTTTGTTATCTGAATAACATAGATACTCACCTGACGCAACGTACTTTGATGTATCTAAGGCACCAAAACAGCGCGGTCCTGTTAGCAGCGTAAAACTGGTAGAAATATCACAATGAGCAAATTTATTTTCGCCAAGGTTTTAAGCGATAGTTCCCCTTTCCCATTTATAATCACCATAAATCCAACATGGCAGGCAGTTCGATCATGTGATTCACAAGTTTCTTACTCCCTATGTTACTGGGGAATAAGTTCGGTGCCGGGCGCCATCTAGTGGCAATATTAGTTTTCTAACCTGTCGAACCAACAAAACTAAATATAAGTGAAAGTAGTAAACCCAATATTATCCTTTATTAAAAATAAGTGATATAGATATACTGACTTACAAAAACTTTAGATACTGTAATTTGGTGATTTAGATACATATACTGACTTACAATAACTTTAGATACTATAATCTGGTGATTTAGATATACAGACTTACAATAACTTTAGGTACTGTAATCTGGTGATTTAGAAATACTGACCTGCAACAACTTTAGGTACTGTAATCTGGTGATTTAGATATACTGACTTGCAATAACTTTAGATACTATAATCTGGTGACTTAGATATACTGACTTACAATAACTTTAGGTACTGTAATCTGGTGATTTAGAAGTAGATGACTTGCAATAACTTTAGATACTGTAATCTGGTGATTTAGATATACTGACCTGCAATAACTTTAGGTACTATAATCTGGTGATTTAGATATACAGACTTACAATAACTTTAGGTACTGTAATCTGGTGATTTAGATATACTGACTTGCAACAACTTTAGGTACTGTAATCTGGTGATTTAGATATACTGACTTGCAACAACTTTAGATACTATAATCTGGTGATTTAGATATACTGACCTGCAATAACTTTAAATACTATAATCAGGTGATTTAGATATACTGACTTGCAATAACTTTAGATACTATAATCTGGTGATTTAGATATACAGACTTACAATAACTTTAGATACTGTAATCTGGTGATTTAGATATACTGACTTGCAATAACTTTAGGTACTATAATCTGGTGATTTAGATATACAGACTTACAATAACTTTAGGTATTGTAATCTGGTGATTTAGATATACAGACTTACAATAACTTTAGGTACTATAATCTGGTGATTTAGATATACAGACTTACAATAACTTTAGGTATTGTAATCTGGTGATTTAGATATACTGACTTACAATAACTTTAGGTACTGTAATCTGGTGATTTAGATATACTGACTTGCAATAACTTTAGGTACTGTAATCTGGTGATTTAGATATACTGACTTACAATAACTTTAGATACTGTAATCTGGTGATTTAGATATACAGACTTACAATAACTTTAGATACTGTAATCTGGTGATTTAGATATACAGACTTACAATAACTTTAGATACTGTAATCTGGTGATTTAGATATACAGACTTACAATAACTTTAGGTACTATAATCTGGTGATTTAGATATACAGACTTACAATAACTTTAGATACTATAATCTGGTGATTTAGATATACAGACTTACAATAACTTTAGGTACTGTAATCTGGTGATTTAGATATACTGACCTGCAACAACTTTAGGTACTGTAATCTGGTGATTTAGATATACTGACTTGCAATAACTTTAGATACTATAATCTGGTGACTTAGATATACTGACTTACAATAACTTTAGGTACTGTAATCTGGTGATTTAGAAGTAGATGACTTGCAATAACTTTAGATACTGTAATCTGGTGATTTAGATATACTGACCTGCAATAACTTTAGGTACTATAATCTGGTGATTTAGATATACAGACTTACAATAACTTTAGGTACTGTAATCTGGTGATTTAGATATACTGACCTGCAATAACTTTAGGTACTATAATCTGGTGATTTAGATATACTGACTTGCAACAACTTTAGGTACTATAATCTGGTGATTTAGATATACTGACTTACAATAACTTTAGGTACTATAATCTGGTGATTTAGCTTTACTTGCAGCAACTCCTTTGTATGTCTAGGTATTCAGACTTTTGGTTTGTATAAATGCGCAACTAAAGTTAAAGCTAAATCAAAGAAAGCTTAGAAAGAACTCCCATGTGCTGAGAGTATTGGAGACGCATTAAATATAATTCGAAATTACTTAGCTGAAAACTAATTATGCAAATCAGAAAATTAATATGAACAGATTTGAGTGTAAAACTAATGAGGTCTGCGCAATGTAACAGAAAATCTATGTTTCCAAGTTTAATTGAAATGTGATTAGAACCAAAAAATTATGAATTATTATGCTTATTAGGGAATTAAAATGGAAAGATTTTTACCCCAAACTAATTAGGTTTGTACATTGTCCTAGAGCATCTTTGTACTAAGTTTCATTGAAATGGAATAATTAGTACTTTAGATATCAGAGTGAAAGCTTAAAATTGGTTAATTATGCAAATTAGGTAATTAATATGTACAGATTTTAACCCACAATTATCCAGGTCTGTCTATTGTCCTACAGCATCCATGTACATTCATTGGTATGTGATCCATGTACATTCATTGGTATGTGATGTTTAGTACCTGAGATATCAGAGTGAAAGTTGGTTAATTATGCAAATTAGGTGATTAATATGCACAAATATTTACCGGAAACTAATTGGGTCTGCATAATTCTAGATTCATTGAAATGTGATGATTAGTACTTTAGATATCAGTAGAAAAGCTGAAAATTAATTATGCAAATTAGGTAATTAATATGCACAATTATTTACCCTAAAACTAATCAGGTCTCTGCATAGTCCTAAAGGATCTATGTACCAAGTTTCATTGAAATGCGATGATTAGTACTTGAGATAGCTGTGGAAAAGCTGAAAATTAATTAATTATGCAAATTAGGTGATTAATATGCACAAATATTTGTCGGAAACAATCAATCTCTGCATAGTCCTTGAGCATGTAAGTACCAAGTTTCATTGAAATGTAATGCTCACTACATATATCAAATGCTGAAAATTAATTAATTATGCAAATTAGGTAATTAATATGTACTGATATTACCATAAAAACTATCAGGTCTGTGCAGTGTCATATGACATCTATGTACCAAGTTTCATTGAAATGTGATGATTAGTACTTATATCAAATGCTGACAATTAACTAATTATGCAAATTAGGTAATTAATATGTACTGATATTACCATAAAAACTATCAGGTCTGTGCAGTGTCATATGACATTTATGTACCAAGTTTCATTGAAATGTGATGATTAGTACTTGATTAGTTCAGAGCATGTATGTACAAAGTTTCATCAAAATCCAATGAGTGGTTGTTTAGATATCAGTGGAACAATCATGGAACAGCTAAAAATCAGCTAATTATCATGCAAATTAGGTAATTAATATGCATGTATTTTTACCAAAAACTAATCAAATCTGCGCATATGTTCAGAGCATCTATGTACCAAGTTTCATCAAAATCCAATGAGTGGTTCTTTAGATATCAGTGGAACAGTCATAGAACAGCTAAAAATTAACTAATTATCATGCAAATTAGGTAATTAACGAGCATGGATTTTTACCAAAACCTAATCAAATCTGCGCATTGGCCCAGAGCATCTATGCACCAAGTTTCATCAAAAACCGATGTATGGTTCTTGAGATAGCAGTGGAACAGTCGGACACACATACACACACACAGACACACTAACTGCAAAGACTCCCATTACCGGTATGTGCTTTGCACATGGGAGTCAAAAAAAGTTTGCTTCTTGTCATCGCATGCATCGGTTTAAAACCTGCACCTCGCACATTTGTTACTGTTGTAATATTGCATACCAGTTAGGTGTTCCAGAATGGTAGAATGGGAAAATGTTGGTTTGGATGGATGGATGTTTTGTCTATCTGAATCAACATTTGAGCATGTATTGGAAATATTTTTTTAATGAATATTAAACATTGAACATATATTTTAGCAGGATAGTATTTTCGGATATAACTGGTACAGTAATGACCAAAACGTATCAGTATGATGTGATTTGGGTTATCCCAAAGTGTCTGAAAAGCCATGAACCTGTCACTGTTGCGAGCTCAGCTCTTGGTTGGCCAACCATTCACGACAAACAAACCAAACACAAATGCAAGCTATACTCAATCCCACCATATTTATCTGATCTTCCCATTTCAAACTATGTTATCCATCTATTTCATATCTAAAATTATCACAGTCATTTATAATGCTAATAATATGGAATGATTTAACTTACTATTTTGTTGTCAATCATTTTTTTTCACCGCATTTATGCATTTTTGCATTGGTTTGTTTTATTGTGCATGAAAAAACATTTGCGGATGTACTGTTTTACATATATTACAAACAACAAATAAAAAATACATGAGTATTTAGTTTTTTTCTAAATATTGTTTCTATCATTTCTAATATTATGTTTCTTCACAATTATTGTAATGCTTCTCATTTAGATGCTATATAAATATCAGCAAACTGAGTTGATCAAAAACAATATTTTTCAAAACACTCCGGTAATAAATGTATATTTTTTAGCCACTATTGTTCCAATTACAGCCATCAACAATTTCCTAGCATTTCTTAGTAAGTAAAGACTATTTATTCCTGAAATCTAAACAACATCACCCGTTAATCACTCTGACATTTAACATGCAAGAACTGTCGAGAGTTTGTTCGAAACGATGTTGGATGCTTAGAAGTCAGTCATCGTTCAGTTTGCTCAGTAACCCTGCAAAATTACTATGATGACCAGGGTTCCTTTTAAGCATAGGTGGCATGCAACTTGCTCAGTGACTCACCAAGTTATGCAGCATAATGTTCTCACTTGCACAACTTTATGCTTTATGCCATACAGTACATTCACAAAATTAATACCTAACTTTACTTTTCTGGAGAAAGTAGCCAAGTGCTATATAAGGAATAACGTATTTTTCTTATGCTGGCTTGTATATAGCTTGTGTAAGAGAAGATATAGTGAGAAATAGATGTACCAATCACAAACTCTTGGGAGGCATCCAAATACTAATAAAGGGTAACAATTTTCCTTGTCATAGATTTCAAAGTTTTTATGACAAAAAAAAAAACAGCTACTAACACCCAATAAAAGCAAAATATAATTTATTTACAAAACAAACAAAAAATCTGGAGGCAGTAATTAACTCTGATCCATGTCCACATCTCCGTTTACTTGATGTCTTATCTTGAATTGATCAACACTGTCCTATTGAAAATAAAGAACATTATTGTTATAAATTAAAATAATACCTGCACATGTTTGCATTAGTGCTCAGTTACAAGTGAGTATTGGTGAGAGTATATTTATGGCAGACAAAAATTTTATTCATACTGAAACTATGCAAGCTTTCCTTAGTTAGTAGTATGTTCTACTAAATAACCGACCCTACAATCCACAGCAATGTGATCAAATATAGAATAGAATAGAATAGAATAGAATAGAATAGAATAGAATAGAATAGAATAGAATAGAATAGAATCTTACTTACTTCAAATGTAGTCAATACATGTTGACATAATGATGTTAAATTATTAAGTCCCCTTCTTAATATATCGATTGCAGGTGTTCCTGAAAAATAAATTTGATTATTACCCATGTTACAATTAAGCCACCTGAATAATATTGATAGTGATGCAAAATTGTGCAAACAAATAAAAATAGTTTGATTTAAAATTGAGTTTTTTTTAACTTGAATTACCAAGATACATTTTTAGTACTACATAATTCACATTGAACGACATGTTGTAAATGAATAAGACTTGTAACTTAGTATCAAGAGCCATGAAATAACTATGCATATTAACCACATATCAATGTAATAATTTTCTGTATTTTCTGAAAATAAGACGTATTCATAGTCTGGACCACACAGCTCAAAGTAAAAAAAAGTCAACACCCGAGTGGAGTGCCTCTGGTATACAGCCATCGAAAACTAAAATCACAAGCCATGCATGGCACAGTCCCTGTTAGTTATCGAATTTAAGATATATAGTTTTGTTTATAGTAATATAGCTGGAATATAACCATGTCAGGAATATGATTATGATGATTGTTTAACGTGAAAATGATTGACATTTGTATCTGATCATCAAACAAGTACTTGTCCATATTGAGAGATATTGCTCTGGAACAGCATTCAAAATCAGCCATTTTGAATACATGTATATATCTATAACATGATATATAACGAATATATAAAATTTGAATATAATCAGTCAAAGCATGTGAGAGCTGTGGCTCTAGAAGCCCAATCATTAAAACAAAATGACCGCCAGTCAGCCATTTTGAATCTGATCTGAAAAATAAAATGATGTGCATCAGAAACCCGTAATGTCTAATGTATGCACCAAGTTTGAACGAAATCCATCCCTAAATGTCAGAAATGCTTGATATTTGATGATTTTTAGCACAAAAATGGCCACCATTCGGCCATTTTGAATAGGATTGTCAAACCAATATATCTGTACCGGGGGTATATCTATGACATGATGTATAATGAATATTTAAAATTTGAAAATATTATCAGTCAAAACAAGTTAGAGATATGGCACAAGAATCACATTCATTAAAACAAAATGGCCACCAATCAGCCATTTTAAATCTTATCTGAAAAACAAAATTATTTGCATCAAGGTCCCATAATGTCTAATGTATATATCACGTTTGAACAAAATCCATCTGTAAACAGACGAGAAATGCTTGATTTTGATGATTTTTTAGCACAAAAATGTTCGCTATTTGGCGATCTTGAATCAGATCATGAAACAAATTGATGTAGATATGTATAATATCATGTATGATGTATGTGTGAAGTTGTATGTGTGAAGTCTGGACACACACACGCACACACGGAAGCCACAAGGCACAAGGGTCAAAACATAAGTCCCTGTTTTCGAACTGCGTCCGAACGGGGGACTAAAAATTACTACACTCTGTGTATGTCAAGAAGTCCCAGTCAGCCGTTCAATGACATTAAACTCACATTTCAATTATTCTTTGATATTAATATCAAAAATACGCAGAAACAAGCCATGTATCAAAACAAATATCCATGGGATATATCGACCTGTTTATTTTTGAAAAACTATTGAATTGTGTTTTGTTGGCTGCATTTATCAGTCGCCATTTTCGTCACCTGACATTTGCATATGAATAAAATGAAATGCCAAATTAACCAATCATTGGATAGAATTTTATACTGGTTGCTGCCTAAAAACAACTGGAATGAAGTGACAACAACT
This sequence comes from Saccoglossus kowalevskii, assembly GCF_978046115.1. Lineage (NCBI taxonomy): Eukaryota > Metazoa > Hemichordata > Enteropneusta > Harrimaniidae > Saccoglossus > Saccoglossus kowalevskii. The sequence goes on from NC_140644.1 coordinate 21,513,588, forward strand.
TTCTTGGCAAAGTCAGGACACATAATGTAATAATAACAGAATTCCATGACCTCGCCCTGACGCATTCACATTAGGTACTGTAATCTGGTGATTTAGATATACTGACTTGCAACAACTTTAGGTACTGTAATCTGGTGATTTAGATATACTGACTTGCAACAACTTTAGGTACTGTAATCTGGTGATTTAGATATACTGACTTGCAACAACTTTAGGTACTATAATCTGGTGATTTAGATATACTGACTTGCAACAACTTTAGGTACTGTAATCTGGTGATTTAGATATACTGACTTGCAACAACTTTAGGTACTATAATCTGGTGATTTAGATATACTGACTTGCAACAACTTTAGGTACTGTAATCTGGTGATTTAGATATACTGACTTGCAACAACTTTAGGTACTGTAATCTGGTGATTTAGATATACTGACTTGCAACAACTTTAGGTACTGAAATCTGGTGATTTAGATATACTGACTTGCAACAACTTTAGGTACTGTAATCTGGTGATTTAGATATACTGACTTGCAACAACTTTAGGTACTGAAATCTGGTGATTTAGATATACTGACTTACAATAACTTTAGGTACTGTAATCTGGTGATTTAGATATACTGACCTGCAATAACTTTAGGTACTGTAATCTGGTGATTTAGATATACTGACTTACAGTATATCACTCATGAAACTAACTTTTATATAGCAATATATATATATAACAAAAACACAGCTGCATAACGTGACAGATACGATCAGTGATTTATGTTCCTGGAAGTATGGATTTATTGTACTTTAGGAAATACCTTTCTTTTTTTATTAAGGTTTGTTTCATAGAAATGAGACTTGAGCAGTAAATGTGAAATTTAGCGTAGGTTTCAAAAATTATCTAGGACTTTGTTGCTATTCTATTGTGGGTGCAATTATGACACATAATTAACATTTTATTGACCTATATGAAAATGAAATATGACAATGAAACATAAAATCTTATTAAAGCCAAACCACTATTAACACTTTGAAGACTATATTTTTTTGCTGAAAAAATATAAATAAATCAGTTCACAAATTTTTCTATTTTTTTCTGGTTAGTTTTGAATCAGATAAAAGTTTTTGAAAAAATATGACAAAGAGGATGTAAGTTTATTTTATAAAAGACGAGTTTAAAACCTTAAAGGGACATTACCCAATAGCTGCGTTTTCCAAGTATGTAACATATTAATTAAACAATTGTGTAACTTTTAACAATTAAATAAACCCTCATTTATTTTACATACCTGTTGTTTGTATTCTGAAGTTAATTTTATTTTCAGTTGGATGAGGGATGCTATACCCACAGAATTGTACTTCTGGACTGCAAAACAAAGAGTAATTCACCATGGATTTGGTAAATGAACATTAACAGCTGCTCTAGTACATACATTGTAGGATACCAATCAATGTAGCCAAATGTAGCAATAATTTGTTTCAATGTAGGAAGTCAATAATAGGAATGTGTTACATGTACTTATAGCATAAGGGGAAATAACACTGCAATAGTGTACTGTAAAATTCCATACAAAACACTCAATAAGTCTTTTCAATGAAAATTAATTCCAGCTAAAATAAATTATTTTACAGTAGTTGCAGGTAGCTGCAATATAATTGATGAATATAATTGATCTGCAGTGTAAATTTGAACTTTTGATGACATTGAAGGGCATAAAGCTGACTTCGTTATAATTTATTATAACAAGCAGCCTCTTGGCTGAGATAGCTCCGCTGTTAGCAATGCACATTTCAATTAAAGAACAGAATGAACAATATGTATAGTATCAATGCAATGGGACTTGCTGTTTTCAACAAGAATTAAAAAATATCACTTTAAAATGATAAAAATAATCATCAAAATTAAATAATTGAAGATATCACTATGAAATTAACAAATCTGAGAGGTCCATATGTAATACCTATATAGGTAAGTAATATAAAAGCAATCGAACTTGTGGATTTTAACAAGAAGTTGAAAATATCACTTTTTACCAAAAATGACAAAAATATTCATCAAAATTAGAGAATTGAAGATGTCATTACAAAATGAATAAATCTGAGAGAGGTCCACATGTAGTACCTATATAGGTAATATCAAAGCAATTGGACTTGCGGTTTTTAACAAGAAGTCGAAAATATCACTTTTTACCAAAAATGACAAAAATATTCACCAAAATTAGAGAATTAAATATATCATTACAAAATGAACAAATCTGAGAGAGGTCCAATTGTAGTACCTATATATGTAATATCAAAGCAATTGGACTTGTGGTTTTTAACAAGCAGTCGAAAATATCACTTTTTACCAAAAATGACAAAAATATTCACCAAAATTAGAGAATTGAAGATATCATCATAAAATGAACAAATCGAAGAGAGGTCTACCCAAGGTACATATACACCAAGTATCAAAACATTCAGGCTTGTAGTTTTCAAGAAGAAGTCGAAAAAGTAAAACATTGACACGGACGACGACGACGGACAATCACTCATATGATAAGCTCCGCTGTCGACTTTGTCGAAAAGATACATTTATAAATCAAAATGGATGTTAAATTGACTAGGACATCACTGTTAGTTCAAATTAAAATTAGTTTAACATTATCCAATCAACAAGTGCCTCATTTCGAATAAGTAAGTGTTCACAGTTGCCACATGTGCAATATGGATAGAAAATGTTTAGCTTTTGAGCCAATCACTATTAAATAAATAAATTTGAATGATGATCAGTAATAATCACTTTTTTAAAATAACTTTATATCCAAGGTACATACTTCACTGTTTACAACAACTTTCTTAATATTTTTAAATACACAACATAATGCATATTTAATTCAAATCTTGATATTTCACTTACTCTTTCATAATAATATATCTAAGTGAGTTTCCCAATGTATGATCTTCTCCGTTCAAGACGAATGTGACACATGATCCATCCTCTATCTCGGTGTGCATCTGTATAAAATAAGAGTTGTGAGATGTACTTATGAGATGTTAGAGTTATTGATCACCGACACTAATAAAAAAAGTAAACTAATGTGACAGGTCAAATGCATTCACATTTTAATTAGCCTTGTAATTTACTTCACGCATGCGCAGTGGTGCTTAACTTGACATTCAGTCAGTTGGTCACTGAGATTTGCGGCGTGAGCATCGCTTTGAAACCACTGAGGGACGACAACCCATGAAGTATTTTCCATCTACTTTCCACGTTTATGAATTCACTTTCGGTAAGATGATAGCTAATATTTGAGACGTATTTTTTGGCAAATTTAGTGTAAACATTGTATAGTTCGTTAACTTGTAAAACACGAGTAGAAGCGTGTACGCCACGTGTACCCATTGTTTGCACGGAACAATGTTGAAAGCCTATTGCACCTGTTCATCGTGGTAATTAGTTACTCAGGATACATGAACTTATTATGAATTGTTCATTGTGTAGTTTGCGTGTAAAAAGAAACTACCGTTATGTAATTATATAGGGCGTCACTGAATTGTACTGGTTGGGGTGAGTTTATATACGCTTTACTCTAGTGCAATATTATTTCTGTGACTCGCATTAGATGTTATTTATTTATATTTATGAAAAGAGGAAGTCTCTATGCGTCGACTTAAGTCTATTGAGAGGTATGATTCAGTTTATTGTGTAGTTCGTACATTCAGTACTTACATAGTAGCCATAAACTATTGTATTTTGATATCATGGTTTCTACTTGGAATTATGATCTCCATACCTCCAATGACATTGCATTAATCTTTTCTATTGATTGTATTTATGTAGGTTTCAGTCGTGTTAACTTTAATAGTTGCTCATATTGGAAATTAAAAGAACGCATGGTGACTTCACATCTGCCTGGTGTCATATTTTTTGCGTTACACTACTATAAAAGAGTGTCCATGTAAACTCTAGAAAAACTCGTGAGGAGAGGAAAAATGGAAGCTGAATATGCCAGTGTATTTTTAATATGCATCATATATTTGTAAATTACGGACCATATAAACAACACATTACAATGACTGTAGCTAGGGCAATGGTTATATAAACCATTTTGAAGTGATAAAAAATGATTTAAAGGGCGGTAGTTGACACGCTGCGCAGTATTGGATATAGGTCCCATAGCAACGTATACAACGCAGGTAAAATACACTGTTTGTTTAAATTAAAACATGTGATAACAATCGCCCTTTAAACTATTTAGTTTGACATCGTACTTTTTGAGCCTTGTTTTAACCCAGTTAGGAGTTAATGGAAGGGCATTATTTTTTATTTGCTGTCAAATACGATAATATAAGTAATACTTTTTGTTTGTTTATTTTCTGACACACATTCATTTGTCAATATGTAGATGCTGTTTCTAGATGATAATTCATCAATAAATTGTTTTTTTCTGGAGACCCCCCGTACAATGGATGACCCACCCCTTATTTGAAATGCTAATATTCGATCACATCTACTGTGTACGTAATCATTATGAAATTGATCTTGAAATTATTATAGATATGACACTAGCTGAACATGTATCACCCAACCTTCACTTTTACTAATATTAACCCCCCCCCCCCCATCTCGCTCTCTCTTAGACCATGGAGCTCCATGCTTAACCACACAAACACGTGTGACACATCACTGCCACGGCAGATCGGTTTATTAAGCCATTGAGATAAACTGTGGATCACAAATCAAAACAGGTCACATTCAAGCCTTAATACAAAGACTACAATAAAACTGTGTTTGCGAAACCTTAACCCCTATACTTACCAATTCCAATTTTCTTTCAGGAACGACAACATCCGCCATTTTGTTTGTTTTTAGAAATAAACATTAACTTAGGTGGCCCTTTCATGTGACTCTGACGTCATGAAAACACGACTTTAGAAAGAGAGTGCAGACGTAATACAGACAGGTAAGATATTTTGTAATTATATGCGATTTTTGTCTCCTTATTAACGTTCAGGCTTCGTGGACCGAGATTTAGAAAAGTTCTGAAAATAGAGCCCCGCTCGACAATAATCAACTGAACTCACTAGTGTGGTGATGTCCACTTGAATCTGTCGCAGGAAATGATGATGGCGAAACATAACAACACGATATTTTCTGCTCATAGTCACTGGCACACTTTCTAAAATGGAGTGTGTCATTATGACTCTATAAATATATTTTTATTTTCAACAGCAATCATAAACTTCACAATATGTGCAGAAATATACCATCATTATATACATTACATGTACAGGTTACATTTAGACGTTGTCATAGTGGGCGTTACTTTTTCATTCGGTATTCGGTTGCCCACTTGCACCTCAAGATATCACTTCTTTAACAATGAAACCCTACAACATGGCAGTACTCCCAGGATGCGCCACAAGTTATCACTACTTTAGTAATGAAACCCTACAACATGGCAGTACTCCCATGATGCATCTCAAGCTATCACTACTTTAGTAATGAAACCTTACAACATGGCAGTACTCCCATGATGCATCACAAGCTATCACTACTTTAGTAGTGAAACCCTACAACAAGGCAGTACTCCCATGATGCATCTCAAGATATCACTACTTTAGTAATGAAGCCCCACAACATGGTAGTACTCCCATGATGCATCACAAGATATCACTACATTAATAATGAAACCCTACAACATGGCAGTACTCCCATGATGCATCTCAAGCTATCACTACATTAATAATGAAACCCTGCAACATGGCAGTACTCCCATGGTGCATCACAAGCTATCACTACATTAATAATGAAACCCTGCAACATGGCGGTACTCCCATGGTGCATCACAAGCTATCACTACTTAGTAATGAAACCCTACAACATGGCTGTACTCCCATGATGCATCTCAAGCTATCAATACATTAATAATGAAACCCTACAACATGGCAGTACTCCCATGGTGCATCTCAAGATATCACTACTTTAGTAATGAAACCCTACAACATGGCAGTACTCCCATGGTGCATCACAAGATATCACTACTTTAGTAATGAAACCCTACAACAAGGCAGTACTCCCATGATGCATCTCAAGATATCACTACTTTAGTAATGAAGCCCCACAACATGGTAGTACTCCCATGATGCATCACAAGATATCACTACATTAATAATGAAACCCTACAACATGGCAGTACTCCCATGATGCATCTCAAGCTATCACTACATTAATAATGAAACCCTACAACAAGGCAGTACTCCCATGATGCATCTCAAGATATCACTACTTTAGTAATGAAGCCCCACAACATGGTAGTACTCCCATGGTGCATCACAAGCTATCACTACATTAATAATGAAACCCTGCAACATGGCGGTACTCCCATGGTGCATCACAAGCTATCACTACTTAGTAATGAAACCCTACAACATGGCTGTACTCCCATGATGCATCTCAAGCTATCAATACATTAATAATGAAACCCTACAACATGGCAGTACTCCCATGATGCATCTCAAGCTATCACTACATTAATAATGAAACCCTGCAACATGGCAGTACTCCCATGGTGCATCTCAAGCTATCACTACTTTAGTAATGAAGCCCAACAACATGCTGGTACTCCCATGGTGCATCACAAGATATCACTACTTTAGTAATGAAGCCCTACAACATGGCAGTACTCCCATGATGCATCACAAGCTATCACTACATTAGTAATGAAACCCTACAACATGGTAGTACTCCCATGATGCATCACAAGATATCACTACTTTAGTAATGAAGCCCCACAACATGGTAGTACTCCCATGATGCATCACAAGATATCACTACATTAGTAATGAAACCCTACAACATGGTAGTACTCCCATGATGCATCACAAGATATCACTACTTTAGTAATGAAGCCCTACAACATGGCAGTACTCCCATGATGCATCACAAGCTATCACTACATTAGTAATGAAGCCCTACAACATGGCAGTACTCCCATGATGCATCACAAGCTATCACTACATTAGTAATGAAGCCCTACAACATGGCAGTACTCCCATGATGCATCACAAGATATCACTACATTAGTAATGAAGCCCTACAACATGGCAGTACTCCCATGATGCATCACAAGCTATCACTACATTAGTAATGAAGCCCTACAACATGGCAGTACTCCCATGGTGCATTACAAGCTATCACTACATTAGTAATGAAGCCCTACAACATGGCAGTACTCCCATGGTGCATTACAAGATATCACTACTTTAGTAATGAAGCCCTACAACATGGCAGTACTCCCATGGTGCATCACAAGCTATCAATACATTAGTAATGAAGCCCTACAACATGGCAGTACTCCCATGATGCATCACAAGCTATCACTACATTAGTAATGAAACCCTACAACATGGCGGTACTCCCATGATGCATCACAAACTATCACTACATTAGTAATGAAACCCTACAACATGGCAGTACTCCCATGGTGCATCACAAGCTATCACTACATTAGTAATGAAGCCCTACAACATGGCAGTACTCCCATTACTCCCATGATGCATCTCAAGCTATCACTACTTTAGTAATGAAACCCTACAACATGGCAGTGCTCCCATGGTGCATCACAAGCTATCACTACATTAATAATGAAACCCTGCAACATGGCGGTACTCCCATGATGCATCTCAAGCTATCAATACATTAATAATAATGAAACCCTACAACATGGCAGTACTCCCATGATGCATCTCATGCTATCACTACATTAATAATGAAACCCTGCAACATGGCAGTACTCCCATGGTGCATCTCAAGCTATCACTACTTTAGTATTGAAGCCCCACAACATGCTGGTACTCCCATGGTGCATCACAAGCTATCACTACATTAGTAATGAAGCCCTACAACATGGCAGTACTCCCATTACTCCCATGATGCATCTCAAGCTATCACTACTTTAGTAATGAAACCCTTCAACATGGCAGTGCTCCCATGGTGCATCACAAGCTATCACTACATTAGTAATGAAGCCCTACAACATGGCAGTACTCCCATGATGCATCACAACATATCACTACTTTAATAATGAAACCCTACAACATGGCAGTACTCCCATGGTACATCACAAGCTATCAATACTTTAGTAATGAAACCCTACAACATGGCAGTACTCCCATGATGCATCTCAAGCTATCACTACATTAGTAATGAAGCCCTACAACATGGCAGTACTCCCATGATGCATCTCAAGCTATCAATACATTAGTAATGAAGCCCTACAACATGGCAGTACTCCCATGGTGCATCACAAGCTATCACTACTTTAGTAATGAAACCCTACAACATGGCAGTACTCCCATGGTGCATCACAAGCTATCACTACATTAGTAATGAAACCCTACAACATGGCAGTACTCCCATGATGCATCACAAGCTATCACTACTTTAGTAATGAAACCATACAACATGGCAGTACTCCCATGATGCATCACAACATATCACTACTTTAGTAATGAAACCATACAACATGGCAGTACTCCCATGATGCATCACAAGATATCACTACATTAATAATGAAACCCTACAACACGGCAGTACTCCCATGATGCATCTCAAGCTATCAATACATTAATAATGAAACCCTACAACATGGCAGTACTCCCATGATGCATCTCAAGCTATCACTACATTAATAATGAAACCCTGCAACATGGCGGTACTCCCATGATGCATCTCAAGCTATCAATACATTAATAATGAAACCCTACAACATGGCAGTACTCCCATGATGCATCTCAAGCTATCACTACATTAATGATGAAACCCTGCAACATGGCAGTACTCCCATGGTGCATCTCAAGCTATCACTACTTTAGTAATGAAGCCCCACAACATGCTGGTACTCCCATGGTGCATCACAAGATATCACTACTTTAGTAATGAAGCCCTACAACATGGCAGTACTCCCATGATGCATCACAAGCTATCACTACATTAGTAATGAAACCCTACAACATGGTAGTACTCCCATGATGCATCACAAGATATCACTACTTTAGTAATGAAGCCCCACAACATGGTAGTACTCCCATGATGCATCACAAGATATCACTACATTAGTAATGAAACCCTACAACATGGTAGTACTCCCATGATGCATCACAAGATATCACTACTTTAGTAATGAAACCCTACAACATGGTAGTACTCCCATGATGCATCACAAGATATCACTACATTAATAATGAAACCCTACAAAATGGCGGTACTCCCATGATGCATCACAAGCTATCACTACTTTAGTAATGAAGCCCCACAACATGGCAGTACTCTCATGATGCATCTCAAGCTAACACTACATTAATAATGAAACCCTGCAACATGGCAGTACTCCCATGGTGCATCTCAAGCTATCACTACTTTAGTAATGAAGCCCTACAACATGGTAGTACTCCCATGATGCATCACAAGATATCACTACATTAGTAATGAAACCCTACAACATGGTAGTACTCCCATGATGCATCACAAGATATCACTACTTTAGTAATGAAACCCTAGAACATGGTAGTACTCCCATGATGCATCACAAGATATCACTACATTAATAATGAAACCCTACAAAATGGCGGTACTCCCATGATGCATCACAAGCTATCACTACTTTAGTAATGAAGCCCCACAACATGGCAGTACTCTCATGATGCATCTCAAGCTAACACTACATTAATAATGAAACCCTGCAACATGGCAGTACTCCCATGGTGCATCTCAAGCTATCACTACTTTAGTAATGAAGCCCCACAACATGCTGGTACTCCCATGGTGCATCACAAGATATCACTACTTTAGTAATGAAGCCCTACAACATGGCAGTACTCCCGTGATGCATCACAAGCTATCACTACATTAGTAATGAAACCCTACAACATGGTAGTACTCCCATGATGCATCACAAGATATCACTACTTTAGTAATGAAGCCCCACAACATGGTAGTACTCCCATGATGCATCACAAGATATCACTACATTCGTAATGAAACCCTACAACATGGTAGTACTCCCATGATGCATCACAAGATATCACTACTTTAGTAATGAAACCCTACAACATGGTAGTACTCCCATGATGCATCACAAGATATCACTACATTAATAATGAAACCCTACAACATGGTAGTACTCCCATGATGCATTACAAGATATCACTACATTAGTAATGAAACCCTACAACATGGCAGTACTCCCATGGTGCATTGCAAGATATCACTACATTAGTAATGAAGCCCTACAACATGGCAGTACTCCCATGATGCATCACAAGCTATCACTACATTAGTAATGAAGCCCTACAACATGGCAGTACTCCCATGATGCATCACAAGCTATCACTACATTAGTAATGAAGCCCTACAACATGGCAGTACTCCCATGATGCATCACAAACTATCACTACATTAATAATGAAACCCTACAACATGGCAGTACTCCCATGGTGCATCACAAGATATCACTACTTTAGTAATGAAGCCCTACAACATGGCAGTACTCCCATGGCGCATCACAAGCTATCTATACTTTAGTAATGAAGCCCTACAACATGGCAGTACTCCCATGATGCATCACAAGATATCACTACATTAGTAATGAAGCCCTACAACATGGCAGTACTCCCATGATGCATCACAAGCTATCACTACATTAGTAATGAAGCCCTACAACATGGCAGTACTCCCATGATGCATCTCAACATATCACTACTTTAGTAATGAAGCCCTACAACATGGCAGTACTCCCATGATGCATCTCAAGATATCACTACTTTAGTAATGAAACCCTACAACATGGCAGTACTCCCATGGTGCATCACAAGCTATCACTACATTAGTAATGAAACCCTACAACATGGTAGTACTCCCATGGTGCATCACAAGCTATCACTACATTAGTAATGAAACCCTACAACATGGTAGTACTCCCATGATGCATCACAAACTATCACTACATTAGTAATGAAACCCTAAAACATGGCAGTACTCCCATGATGCATCACAAGCTATCAATACTTTAATAATGAAACCCTACAACATGGCGGTACTCCCATGGTGCATCTCAAGCTATCACTACATTAGTAATGAAGCCCTACAACATGGCAGTACTCCCATGGTGCATCACAAGCTATCGCTACTTTAGTAATGAAACCCTACAACATGGCAGTACTCCCATGGTGCATCACAAGCTATCACTACATTAGTAATGAAACCCTACAACATGGCAGTACTCCCATGATGCATCACAACATATCACTACTTTAGTAATGAAACCATACAACATGGCAGTACTCCCATGATGCATCACAAGATATCACTACATTAATAATGAAACCCTACAACACGGCAGTACTCCCATGATGCATCTCAAGCTATCAATACATTAATAATGAAACCCTACAACATGGCAGTACTCCCATGATGCATCTCAAGCTATCACTACATTAATAATGAAACCCTGCAACATGGCGGTACTCCCATGATGCATCTCAAGCTATCAATACATTAATAATGAAACCCTACAACATGGCAGTACTCCCATGATGCATCTCAAGCTATCACTACATTAATGATGAAACCCTGCAACATGGCAGTACTCCCATGGTGCATCTCAAGCTATCACTACTTTAGTAATGAAGCCCCACAACATGCTGGTACTCCCATGGTGCATCACAAGATATCACTACTTTAGTAATGAAGCCCTACAACATGGCAGTACTCCCATGATGCATCACAAGCTATCACTACATTAGTAATGAAACCCTACAACATGGTAGTACTCCCATGATGCATCACAAGATATCACTACTTTAGTAATGAAGCCCCACAACATGGTAGTACTCCCATGATGCATCACAAGATATCACTACATTAGTAATGAAACCCTACAACATGGTAGTACTCCCATGATGCATCACAAGATATCACTACTTTAGTAATGAAACCCTACAACATGGTAGTACTCCCATGATGCATCACAAGATATCACTACATTAATAATGAAACCCTACAAAATGGCGGTACTCCCATGATGCATCACAAGCTATCACTACTTTAGTAATGAAGCCCCACAACATGGCAGTACTCTCATGATGCATCTCAAGCTAACACTACATTAATAATGAAACCCTGCAACATGGCAGTACTCCCATGGTGCATCTCAAGCTATCACTACTTTAGTAATGAAGCCCTACAACATGGTAGTACTCCCATGATGCATCACAAGATATCACTACATTAGTAATGAAACCCTACAACATGGTAGTACTCCCATGATGCATCACAAGATATCACTACTTTAGTAATGAAACCCTAGAACATGGTAGTACTCCCATGATGCATCACAAGATATCACTACATTAATAATGAAACCCTACAAAATGGCGGTACTCCCATGATGCATCACAAGCTATCACTACTTTAGTAATGAAGCCCCACAACATGGCAGTACTCTCATGATGCATCTCAAGCTAACACTACATTAATAATGAAACCCTGCAACATGGCAGTACTCCCATGGTGCATCTCAAGCTATCACTACTTTAGTAATGAAGCCCCACAACATGCTGGTACTCCCATGGTGCATCACAAGATATCACTACTTTAGTAATGAAGCCCTACAACATGGCAGTACTCCCGTGATGCATCACAAGCTATCACTACATTAGTAATGAAACCCTACAACATGGTAGTACTCCCATGATGCATCACAAGATATCACTACTTTAGTAATGAAGCCCCACAACATGGTAGTACTCCCATGATGCATCACAAGATATCACTACATTCGTAATGAAACCCTACAACATGGTAGTACTCCCATGATGCATCACAAGATATCACTACTTTAGTAATGAAACCCTACAACATGGTAGTACTCCCATGATGCATCACAAGATATCACTACATTAATAATGAAACCCTACAACATGGTAGTACTCCCATGATGCATTACAAGATATCACTACATTAGTAATGAAACCCTACAACATGGCAGTACTCCCATGGTGCATTGCAAGATATCACTACATTAGTAATGAAGCCCTACAACATGGCAGTACTCCCATGATGCATCACAAGCTATCACTACATTAGTAATGAAGCCCTACAACATGGCAGTACTCCCATGATGCATCACAAGCTATCACTACATTAGTAATGAAGCCCTACAACATGGCAGTACTCCCATGATGCATCACAAACTATCACTACATTAATAATGAAACCCTACAACATGGCAGTACTCCCATGGTGCATCACAAGATATCACTACTTTAGTAATGAAGCCCTACAACATGGCAGTACTCCCATGGCGCATCACAAGCTATCTATACTTTAGTAATGAAGCCCTACAACATGGCAGTACTCCCATGATGCATCACAAGATATCACTACATTAGTAATGAAGCCCTACAACATGGCAGTACTCCCATGATGCATCACAAGCTATCACTACATTAGTAATGAAGCCCTACAACATGGCAGTACTCCCATGATGCATCTCAACATATCACTACTTTAGTAATGAAGCCCTACAACATGGCAGTACTCCCATGATGCATCTCAAGATATCACTACTTTAGTAATGAAACCCTACAACATGGCAGTACTCCCATGGTGCATCACAAGCTATCACTACATTAGTAATGAAACCCTACAACATGGTAGTACTCCCATGGTGCATCACAAGCTATCACTACATTAGTAATGAAACCCTACAACATGGTAGTACTCCCATGATGCATCACAAACTATCACTACATTAGTAATGAAACCCTAAAACATGGCAGTACTCCCATGATGCATCACAAGCTATCAATACTTTAATAATGAAACCCTACAACATGGCGGTACTCCCATGGTGCATCTCAAGCTATCACTACATTAGTAATGAAGCCCTACAACATGGCAGTACTCCCATGGTGCATCACAAGCTATCGCTACTTTAGTAATGAAACCCTACAACATGGCAGTACTCCCATGGTGCATCACAAGCTATCACTACATTAGTAATGAAACCCTACAACATGGCAGTACTCCCATGATGCATCACAAGCTATCACTACTTTAGTAATGAAACCATACAACATGGCAGTACTCCCATGATGCATCACAACATATCACTACTTTAGTAATGAAACCATACAACATGGCAGTACTCCCATGATGCATCTCAAGCTATCACTACATTAGTAATGAAACCCTACAACATGGTAGTACTCCCATGGTGCATCTCAAGCTATCACTACATTAGTAATGAAGTCCTACCTCATGGTACTCCCATGATGCATCACAAGATGCCTCCATCACCTCGTTCATGAGAGCAGTGTGATATATACATGAACTTGTTGAAATTCACAGTTTTCCCTAAGATTGTGATCAGCTAGCAGAAAATTGGGCAGCTAAACTGTATTCTTTCACACACAGTGTTAAGAAAAGCGGAGGCTAATGAGTCGTTATGGCCAAGAGTAAATTACTAATTAGCCTGCAACTGTCTTTTAAGGGACCCCTTGAAATATTTTGTAAATAACCTTATAAATATTATTCTATTTTAAATATTTAAAAGGCGGTGGTCGCCACGTCACGTCGTGTTCAATATGGAACTCATAGCAACATACACTACGTGTGTTATGTACATGAATTTTGAACACGCACTGTGCATGACCACAGCCTTTAAGATTATCATGTATTATCATATTGTAATTTTTAATAATAACCAAATGTTCTATTTGCATTTATTTCCTGTTTAAACCAGTCAGCTCAAAGGTTTCAATAATAAGTTATTTTTTTTACAGAACTGTTCAGCCAATTGAATTGAACTCATCATTATGCCTATTTTGTTTGCGGTTATTGCTAGAGGGACTACGGTCCTAGCGAAATATGCTAGTTGCCAGGGCAACTTTACAGAAGTGACAGAACAAATCCTGATGAAGGTTCCTCCAGAGAATGCCAAGTTGACATATACACATGGTCATTATTTGTTCCATTATGTCTCAGAAGATAGGATTGTATATCTTTGTATAACAGATGATGTAAGTTATGACTTTGTGTCTTGAAGAAGTGTTTCACAGTCAGATGAAAGGGATTTGGATCATCTACATGTTGCTCTGAAATCAGCTGGATGTGATGCAGTACCATAGTTTCATTAAAATAGGAACTGCATTGTACAATTTTTTGCTGGTAATGCATTTTTTGATTCCAAAGCTGACCCTCCGACAGGCTGTATTTTACTTTCAATATCACATTAGATGCCCATTGTAGCGTCATCGTTCTTCATTTTTATCATGTATTATACTCACAACATTCTGTTCATAATAATTTGATTCTTAACGTTGCAGGATTTTGAAAGATCAAAAGCATTTCTTTACCTTCAAGAAGTCAAACAACGGTAATTATTATCTAGCAACATGTTGTATGTCTCAACAGTTAATGACATATGTTTGTGAATGTACACATATCTACGTAATGTTTGCTTGGAAATACCATTTAATTACTGTATTCATAATAGTAGTATATATTGTATTACTTATTTGTACTTCATGCCTCAAAATACCCTTAGCACACAGGAGTTGTTTCTAAAGTTTCTTTGATTTTTAATTGCAAGTTGCATCTTACATAAGAATTTGTTCAAAGTTGATCAATTTGTACATCAAAAATAGTTATCTTTGGTCATTATAGCAATCACCAAGTTTATTTTGTTTGACTGAAAAATCTGAAATTTTTTTCATTCTCTGACACAATTCTGCCTATATCTTACTTTCATACTTTCCAACTAGGTCCAGTCTTAGTACATAATCAATCCAAGATGGCTGACTGACAGCTTTTATCTACTTTTATTTCAAATGGGCAATTTATTGTTCATTCAGACTTGGAATGTAGACAGTTATGTTGTTGTTATTGCTTCCTGCACATATTTCATATCATTTATTGACTCATGGAGCAATTTTGTTGAAGTTTCTTACCTTGACATTATAATATAATTATATTAAGTGTATTCATTCCACATTGTAGGCCACAGGCCCTGACGTACATACATATTAAGTAGGATTAAGGATTAAGTAGGGCTTAGGTAATGAAAAAAATAAAGCAAGCAGAATATATTGACATTAATTTGAGTTTTCAGACAATAATGTGGTTAAATTAATAGCGCATTGCGTTTCAAAAATGCATGCTGCACAAAAGGTGCTATATTAGTACAGTTTAGAAGTTCACAAAATGTTAGGGGATGTGGATCTTTCACGTACTATTCAGGAATATATTTGTCTTTTATGTTTTTGAAAGCAGGGCATGTTAAACACAAGAGATATTCATCTTCTGTGACTTTGTTGATACAAAAAGCACAGGTTTTCTCCAATCTGGGGATATTAAAATGTCCAAAACATTTAGTTTACAGCATGGAGCTAGAACAGGTATGAAAAAGAACATATAAATGCTGACCGTTTTAAATTTCAATGGCTTGCTCAGTCTATATTCCTTGAAATAAAAGTTGCAATGATTAATCATTTGGTCTTGTTTTTTACTAGATTTACAACGATGTACGGTAACAGATCTCAGACGGCATTACCTTTTGCAATGAATAGTGAATTTTCTAGAGTTTTACAAATGCAAATGGTAATTATGATTAAATAAAGTAAAAAAGTAATTAGTAATCAGAGTTATTATATTTTCAATTTCCTGTTTATATTTTAAAGTTTAATAATTTTTACTTGAAGAACAAAAATGTTTTTTATATTGCTTGAATGGAGTTTTGATTTTTTTTGACTGAATCCATTTATAATTTGAGGTTCTTTACCTATTGCAATTTAGGCTTTAGTATATGGGAATAATATTACAATTCATTGATCCATTTTTTTTAACTACTTTAACTTAACTAAAGAAAGTTTACTGTCAAGAAATGTAAATTGCTCAAGAAATTAATCTGTCACGATGTCATGAATGTTTCGAGTATGTGCTTCGATAACCATCATGACCTTTGTTATATTACTACAGAGACATTACAGTGATGGCTCTGATGGAGATAATGTATCAAGAGTACAAGGTGAACTGGATGAATTGAAAGGAATTATGGTCAAAAATATTGGTAAGTGCATGCAATGATTATTTTATATATAGAACACCCATTGTTATGGTTTTCATTCTGTTTCACGCAAATAATGCAGTGATAATAAAACGTAATGACATAATGTGTAATATGACTTAAATTTGATGTAGGAAAAGTTTTCATGCTGATCACCATTGTACTTCACCCTCTAATTACATCTGACCAAATCATTATCCTACAGCAAGTCTCAGAAGTATTGGGGCAGCCAATTTGCAAACTCGCTAGTGAATTGACTAACTGCTTGGGTTTTGACTAAACGGTTGGCTTTCGAATCTCGCTGGCACCGTCTTGCGGCCACGCCCACTTAAGACGAATCTATGTAACAGTAGAGGGCGATCCTCATACTTTATGAGCTAATCAGCGACGGTCTTTACAGTTGGATGGCGATTTCGCTTTAAATATACGACGAATGAGATCGATTTTTTCAGCGGTTGGCTTAATGTTACCCCAACGGATCGTTTGAGTGTGAAAGTTTGTTATTTTCTCCCTGATTTGTAGGAAACTGTTTCTCAACTTGTCTATTTAGTTTCAAGCAGTGTTCAAGAAGGTTAACCTCATATAATAAATATCGGTAGATTAATCGCATTTATAATATTATCACGCCAGCTGACTGTGGCCATTTTCGGGCTCAAATCATCACAAACCGGCGCCAGCGAGATTCAAAAGCCAACCGTTTAGTCAAAACCCAAGCAGTTAGCCAATTCGCTAGCGAGTTTGCAAATTGGCTGCCCCAAAACTTCTGAGACTTGCTGTAAATCAAGTTCAATTTCTTCATCAACTCCTTATCAGAACCTATGTTACAGGTACTTTGAAGTTAGACGCTTTCTAATCAGAATATGATTTATGTCAAGAGTATGAACTTGGATGCGATCAATTGTACATTTGTAATAATAATAACTAATAAATTTGTGTAATAATTCTTGATAGATACCTTAGCGTCACGGGGAGAAAAGCTGGAATTACTTGTTGATAAAACCGAAGATCTTGAAACAAATGTAAGTATAGCTGATTTAGTTTTTGTTTTGGTATATTTTTCAACAAATAAATTACTAGTAAACCAGACTTTGATCAGTGATTAAAGTGACAATAGCTGTGATTTTGAACATTTTGTCAAACACTAATATAACATAGAATGCAATACAAAAATTAAGGGTTGAGTACCGTAAAACTCAATTTTTTCGAACATTTCAATCTTTCCTGGCACCTAAATATAATTAGTTTAATTACAGTATAATTTAGGTTTTCATAGGCACCTAACGCCTATTCTAGTTTGCAATGTTTATTGTGAATGGGTCTAAACAATGAATTTGTGTTTTTTTAACATTACGTGTATACTTTTCATTGCCAACAAAATTAAAACCAATGTGTATTGTATTTTTTGTTATCATCTGGAAATCCCAACATTTGTTTGACTAGTTTGTGACACCTGTTTTATAACCAAATAAATCGGTCATGTGATGGAGACCATTATGTAAGTTATGATGCACAATGCACACTACCATGGGTAATGAAACATAAAATCGTCAGTGAGAGGCTTAGCCTCCTAAGAAGGAAGTGTATTTGACATTTTGTGTCCAGGACCCATGGTAAGTTGTCATCTTGTATCGTAATCCCTGAGGTTCACTGAACCAAACTGGATTTCAATAGATGGCACTCTCTGGGGACTTGCACGTAACCCTGCTGATATATTTTCACTTGTAAGTGATTTGATGTACAACATTGAAATATAGCACCTATGCTATGTATTCAGTGTCGACTTGTTGGGGATGATGACACGAAAATTATTAAAAATAAAAATCTGCAAAGAAAATCGATAGTGATAGCTATTGACACTTTAACAAAGTCGATCACACTTATTATCTGTTACTAATGGTTATGTGAAATTCTAATTACTAGCTATATCATGACAGCTTGTGGTTCATCATTACTGCAGTGTGCGTGTGAAAACAATATTTTTGGAGAATAATAATTGCACATTGTATCAGAGAAGTGTTGTGTAAAGATTATTGTATCTTTACCTTTTGATAACAACTATCATGTTTTTGAATCGCACTCTTGTTATTCATTTCAGAGTTTAACATTCAAGAAAACAAGTAAAAATTTGGCAAGATCCATGTGTATTAAAAATGCAAAGTTAACTATCATTTTAGTTATAGTTTTAATTGTAAGTATAAATGTGTTTTTAAATTAATCATTAGATGTACTTGTCTAATATTTTTTTTTTGGGGGGGGGGGGTTAACTACCGTATCTTTTATTCCATCTTTTATATCGACTTTATTATACTTGTGTAATATTTTCGACATTTAATGTTTTTAAATTTTCACCAAACATTAACACATGGTGTACTATATCCATTTGATCACAAATTATCAAGTAAATCATAAACAAATACATAAAACTGCAAATTTTCCACAATAGAAATTATGGTGTTGAACTGGTCATATAAATACTATGTAGGATTCTGTACAGTATACGAGGCTCATTACAGGCCGTCGCACTGGGACATGAATGTCTAATAACAAATGTTGCTCATTAATCAGCAATATACCTCACAATCTTCTGTGACTTGATCGCAAGTTGTTTATTATTTGGCGCACACATAGTAGCATATTTTATAACAACAGCAGCAAACAATGCTATAATTTTATTTATGGATGCAAACGAATGATTCTTGCCATTCAGTGACTGTGCAGATGCAAAATGTAAATAAGTGTTATGGCCTATACAGGTAATCAAACAATTAAACAAAGAATAGAAACCATGTTGAATGATGATATATTTACTAATTAGCAGTCTCTTGTGGCTAGTAAGCTTTAAAATAGAAACAGCATTTTTCACATAGTCATTTTCGTCATTCAATGCTAATAGGAGTTTTAATACAGTATGCCACCACCATAAGCACAATACTATTCCCTTATGACCCTTATTATATTTTGGAGCAATGAGTAAACTTAACTTTTCAATTCTAAAGACTAAAATAATACGAGTCTCACATTTTACAATGGATACAGCACTTAATTAATACCAGAACTCAAACTCCTCACCAGAATGATAGTTTCCCTGTGATACCTAATTACAGTTGTATTAATACATGTCAACATGTTTCTTTTTGTAGGTGATAATTTATTTCATAGTGTCTGCAGCGTGTGGTGGACTCAGCTGGCCACATTGTACTGGCAAATGAATAGACCAACAATATTTACAAGTTCATTTCAACATAATAGGTCCTTCTCACAGATATTACTAAATATTATTAAGTGATGTCTGTGAGGCTTGGTATATTGGAAACATGTAGGAAACTGATAGGTTTGCATGTAACAGTACATTGCTGTTTCAATATAGTTCATAGACAGCATCCTTACAAACTTAATAGCCTGGATGCCAAGCTCTAGAGTGATTTGAACATACAATGCCTTGTACTGATTTACTGAGAGTTGGGATTTTTTGTAAGGGTATACTATTTGATAAACGAAAATTCAAAATGTATGTGTTACACTTGCTCCACTTCTCTGCTTGCTGATTGTTCTTTTATGGTCTATGTATGACTGGATTATTACTGTGTATCAGTAATGCTGTCTGATTAATCTAATGCCAACACTATTTATCTCATATTCCTAACCATCAATGGACAGTATACAATTGTAATAAAGCAGTTTTGATTTTTGAATATCACGATACTTTAAGTTAAATTTCATACCATTTTCGTGAGGGAATGTAGTAACTGCCAAGTGTGTTGAATAATAAATTGTTTATTAATTTGGAATAAAATTTTCCTGTGTAAATTGTTTTTAAAATCTAACTTACAGAATATGGCTATGCATGTGACATGTCACAACTGTACTGTTCGTACAAATATGCTGGTAGTGTTGTTGGTTATGTAATTTACAAATCAAAGGCGTCACTGTAATTGTTGACCCACAATAACTGATAATGTAATATTTCTTTTCTGTGCTATGAGAATATTCCCAATTAAAGCCATGACAGCTGAAATATGTTGTATAATTATTATATAATTACTGAAAATATAAGGAAATCTTGATTGTTCTAATTACAGATTTATCAGACACACTTTCATGGTTCCAATTAATTATTAATCTACATTCACCATCTTGTAATCAATAATTTTTACTTGGCCTCTGGTTTGAGAGTATATTCTTTTTAAATCAAAAAATTGTCTGAACTCAAAATTGTATTTATGTAAAATTTAAAAATTTGAATCAAGTTAGTAAGTTAATATTCTCCTTATTTAAGTATCACTGATAGTATTTACATGTAACAGTATGTCATATTTCAGTTATGATATGTATATAAGACTTTGCAATTCGTTTGCGAATGTTTTAAGTCAAACCAAGTGATTGACGAATAATTTATAATGACTGGACCAAACTGATTTCACAGAAAAAAAAAACAGTACATCAAAACAAAATTTAATGTACTCCACTGATAGGGTGGAGGGCCCTTTATATGGGTAAATTGCAATAACAATTATGATACATATCCATAAAAACAACATACTGAAGTGGAATCTTTCTAAATTTTCACTTGAATAATATACGCGTACCACCACCTTGTATGATGAAGTTTAGTGTCTCTTGCAGCTTTTACCATGGCTGTATTATGGTAGATGAAGGACAAGTTATATAAGAGGAAAATGTTTGTCCTCATTGTTGTTGATCTTACCAAAGTTCAATTTTGGACTGACTACCACATGCAATTTTCAATATGTAAAGTAAAATTTGGGTGAAATAGAAATGAACTCTTTTATGCAAGTCATATTATATATTACTGTAAGATATTTAATTTTCCCTGAAAAAAATATTTTGGGTGTTTTGTATGAGTTTATTTTTGACAAGTTGAATATAAGAAAAAATGTATTCCCTGGATTTTATTTTCGCTGTAACATGCATTCAGCAAAAATAAATTCCAAGCGAAAATAAAGTATTTTACAGTAATCTATAAGAGACATTGAGAATGATTCAGTACATGTAATATTTGAGGAACATGAATATTAATTTAATTTTTTAAGTAGTTATGACGATTTCATTGTTCTTTTCTATTTTTGGTCAGGATTGTTCCCACCTAAATTTTAGGCAATATTTTTCGCAGAAAATGTTTAGGTATTTTATTGCAGGACTTACTTTTTTGTCTTGCAAAGAAAAGATCATGCTGCACTTGTATCCATCTATCCATTTGTTTATATATTCTAGATTCTTAATGGACAATGTTGTAATAGTTATGCTGTGTTATTGTTTTGTACACAGAGGGAACAAATTTATATACCAGTAACAGTATGGATGTTACACTTGAAACAGCATGGCTAGTCATGCAAGTAACTATACATATAACCTCCCATTTATGTCGCCATTTCTATTTCAGTAAAACACATTGCATTTTACCTTTCTATATTACAATATAAACTATATTGGCAACTACGGTTGAGTCAAAGCATACTAGTATATACTAGGCAGAACAATAATATGTTGTAAAAACCTGTCAAACAAACAAGCTGTTCCTTGATTGGTCCATGATTGGTCCGACTGTCAGTAGTGTGTCATCCTATATAATGACATTATTTATTCACTGTGATTTATCATGATCTTGTAGCTCGAGTATTTGATGAACCAATTAAATTCTCCAATACATATGGGCCCTGGTTGTTTTTGGTACATACAATTCGACTTGTGGTCTACAATATGAAGTGTTGAACAACAATATTAAACATATAAGTTATTATTCATATTGCATCTTTAATTATCCTAACCAACAAGAGTCTACTGGTCAATGGTTTTTGCTAACTAATGTAATTTCTTCAAAGATTGTTTCTGCAATTGCTGACATGTTTCATTTACAAAGCTCTGTATATATTTGTTATTTAGTGCATTTAAAGGCATAACCCAGATATTTTGACTGATGGAAAAAGAATGTATGTGTCAAGAAGAAGGAGCCTGTTTTTGATTTTCGTCTATTAGACTTTTTCAGAAGACAAATATAGAAGGCTATGCATCCCTGGCATTTAAGGGTGTGTTTTTTTTCATAATGGTCTGTCTTATGTTCTAATAAAATACTTCTCAAACGCTGATACTATATATAATTAACAACCATAAAAAGTTGGGTTCAGAGATTGCTGAAGGATGAAGTATCTTGTATGAATATTTGCTGTAGTGCACTGACTCGGTAAAAACGATATTCAGAAAATATTATAATTGACATTTGAGATGTTTCGTTCTTGGCACCAAAGGCTGGTTATCACAGAATTTACGAGGATTAAATTGTGTTCACCTTACGCATATGTACATCAAGTTGGCTGTGAAAACAAACACCATCTGTAATCCTGTCCATGTTTGTTGTGTACTCTTTGTTGCCATATAGTGATAGAACACGCTTAAATAGTATCCGGAAGTTTGAATTTTTGGTAACTTTTGCATATTTATTAGTATGTGTAGGTTAGTGAGGATGTTATAATAATACTCGCATTCTTACACTGTTTTTTTTTTATTTTTTAAAAAGGGCCAAGATATCGACATTATTTTAACGACAATATTGACCAGTGTTTTTCGACATCATGACCATTTTTATTTTTATACTGGTCAAAATGATTAATTTTATTGGAGGCGATGACATTTGTTTTTATAATTGATTCATTCAGCCCTCGGATGAATTACATGTAATTGATCCAGATGCTGAGAGACTCGGTGGTGTATCGTTTATTGAAACTTAACGCGTTGGTACATAATAACCAACAAAGGAAAGCCGACAGACGTGAAAGAAGACCTGGTGGCAATTTTCAACTTGTTGCGGGTTTCACGATCCTGGCCGCTGGTTTTGCTTTCTATTGGGTTTTCTAATTTACTGATGAGTCGATTGGACGCAAAGTGACGCCTGGATTTATTTTAAATATACATTCCCACACCTTTAGTTTATAAATATTCATAACTAATCTGAGTGGAAATTGAGGCACTTTCTCATATTTAGAAACTATTAATTAGCTTAATAAAAAAAGTGTCAATATAAGCGAAGATCTAAATTATTTTTTTTTTAAATATTTTCACCCTCGCTGAAAAATTGTTTTAGTCAGTGTATTGCAGGACAATGGATTGCCAAACTTGCCCACAACACCACCCACCTCATTAAAAGAGTTGAGCATTTTAACACTTTGGATAAGAAAGTCCAAGATGCGTTGTCGTCCGAGAAAATGAAAAGCCTAGTTAACCGCGAATCATTGTAACAAGTGTGCCCTGAACTAGGAATATCGATAGCGTGGCGAATATGTATACACTTGTATATAAAATAAAAAACGGACTCTCTTCGAAATAAATATTTAAATTGTTCCGTACTCTGGAAAATGTTTAACCCTGTAAAAACATGTCTTAAAACTGTAGATGTAGCATATTATTATTAGCCACTCCTCTACTATTTTATCTTTAATCTTGGTATTTAAAGTGGACTAGCCACAAACTTCAACAAAACAAAATGGAGGTATCCACAGTTTATACCTCCACGATGCACACAATTGTTTCTCAGAGATTCCGCATACAATGTACTTCTAGTTTATATTTAAAACTAAAAAATAATAGTTTAAAGATTACCTACACTTTTCCAGGCGACTTATGACACTTATATAATTTCGCAATTTTAACACCAAAGAGCAAAAAGTGTGATCTTCAACAAGCACTCTGATGTTCAATGGTTGAATGAACCTTTGATAGAAGCTAACCATGAGGAAACAAGTACACAAATGTTCAAAATAATAACAAAGTCGTACCTTAATATGGTGATTGCAGTGCCACAATTAGCCAACCACTACTCACCGACATCTATGTTACAATAACGTAATTTCATCGGGCTCAAAGCGACGTTCACGAAATTTCATTTATGTGTCTTCACAAACGCAAATTAACCATAACAAATCTCACACTTTAAAGTTGCCTATATGAACAATGTAAATATGATTCAATCAATGATTTATGACTAAACCATAAATATAACAACCAAGGTGGTGAATGCGGACCCCTTTACCGATCATTGGACCCCAAAACGCAGTCTGTATTGAACAGGTATGTTTTGACCCCCGTGTTATGATCTAGTCGGACATTTTGACCCAGAATTTTAGTATTTTTGGCCATTATACCAAATTTGAAAGTATAAGTCATTGTTTTGCCAAAGGCACCTCAACGTCGATATTTCGTGGGCAAGTTTTTAACTGGCTGAGGAGCACTATTGCTGAATTGGGTACTATTATTACCTGGAGTCCCGATACTTTCAATAACAGTTTAAATCTTCTATATATATAGTTTTGACAAAAAGGCAAGTATAACAGTCTGCATTTACAAGCTAAAGTACACGTACCAAGAAGACAGGTATACGGGATAAGGCGAGTAAGTAATGTAATTACCTCTTATGTCATCTATTATCAAATACAAAAACTACTATTTGTGACGTCTTCATTTATAATAACAAAAAATACTCAAGCCTTCAAGATGTGCGCCAGGTTAGCTCTCTGACATACTCCCTCTCGTGTGATTGTAAACTGCCGCTTGCAGCCCAATAACTCGGGCTGATATAAATATGTGTCCATTCTTTAGTGTATTATCTTTTAATCGCGGCAATTTTTGGACTTCGTAATCTTGTGTGTTTTGCGTTAGAATGTACGTCAAGGTGATATTTCCTTGGTAATTGATTTTTCCAGGAAATAGTTTCTACTTAAAATGCATTTCATAACAGTGTTGCACAATGTGTTTGATAATTGATATTTAAAAATGCACTGTGTGTAACTTGGCTCCTCTGTGTTTTGTTAATGAATGATTACTACACGCACAGCAGTTGAAGGGGTCAAGCCAGCCAAGAAAATAATAATAAAATGTTAACAAGACTTAGTATAAAATAACCAACGTTGTGAACTATGAACACCAGCAACGAACACTTTGCTGTGCCGTAAATTACGTGGTCGTTATCAGTTAAATAGAAA
This sequence comes from Saccoglossus kowalevskii, assembly GCF_978046115.1. Classification (NCBI taxonomy): domain Eukaryota; kingdom Metazoa; phylum Hemichordata; class Enteropneusta; family Harrimaniidae; genus Saccoglossus; species Saccoglossus kowalevskii. Next base: position 21,539,678 of record NC_140644.1, read on the forward strand.
TTAAAACATGGGTTATGAAATGAATTAAAATACGACATCACCTTCGTGTGTGACATAAAGTTTGTTTTAAGGAAGATTGAATACCAATATAGATGTAATATAAACCTTTGTGTTAAGATTTGTCCAGACTACCGTAGTTGTTTGTACTTTGTACTGTGCATTGTTGGCACAACATCTGTTTCATTGGTGCCAAAGTACCACGTACCCTAGTGACGATGTCAACTGTGTTTTTGATTTGTCCTAACGACGCAGTTGTAGACACTCTGGTAACGTTATGGGTGGCGTATATGGATTGCTGTCAGGAGGCCATCTAACACCTGTTGAGGCACTACAATACATTCACGTGATGGAGTGAATGGGTTGCGCTTGACTACACAAGTAGGCCATCTTTAGCCAGTGACGGATCCAGCAAAATGTATTGGGGGGGGGGGGTTTTCCAAGCTTCGCTTAAGATATACGGAGCGTAAATCGCAAAGAAGCTATGCGTAATCCAGATGATATGAATCGTCATGCGTTTGGGAGGGACCATGGCCCCCTGCCCCCCCTCTGGATCCGCCACTGTCTTTAGCAATATTAAAGGTGTTGCCATAGCGATTATCATCCTTAATGCTAGTTAACTTTTTAGATGGATGAGTTCCCTAGGTATAATGGGAATGTATGCGTCTCAAATCATTCTGACTGGACCGTTTGCCGGACTGTTCTGTTGGTTGCATTTGTTTCCCATAGATATGTCTTCAACAGACGTGCTCATGGCGATGGACTCTTCCACACGCTTTGCAGATGAGCATATCTGACAGGTTGATTTGGTACACTCTGGCGCATTGCGGCTGACAAAGTCTGACGGAATATTCTCCTTCCCTTCACAACTGTTTGGGTGCGCGTTGTTGGTTGGCCATAATGATTAGTAGTAGGTACCGAAATCAACGTCCGTATTATCGAGTCGATATATTGACTCATGATCGGTAGATCAAATCCAACCTTAGGCTGAACACCAGAAGGGTCTACCCATACCCTGGGTGAGTGTGCCACAGACTCAATGGTAAGGCCAATTCCACTGGCCAAGATTCATTCACTAACGAATGCGACTTTGTGGGAACCTTGGTTAAGGTCCGCAGGTGCTTGTGTTCGACCGAGCCTGGTTGACGCCAGGATAGCGCATTAAATTGCCATTTGATAGAGATGTCCACACAGCCATGTCACATGTGTAGTCCCAATAAAACATGAATATGGCTTCTGTGTCAAAAATGCAGGAGAGATAGCAGTAACATTCGTTGTCGAGAACTCTCACTGGGTACAAAACATTAAAAAAAAACATGTCCTGCGAAATGATATTTTTATTTATTTCTTAGGTTTCCGATTTTTAAATTTAGTGTATTTACTTTTCAAGGTGTAAGTGTATTAGGTCTACACAAACCGAGTTTAAGACATGGTGTTGCCGAAATAGACCTATAAAGGTAACTTCCACTGAAAATTGTGAAAATGTTTTTTTTTTGAACGGAATAAATATCATTCGCACATATTTCAAATGCAGTTTGTGATTTTAAAATTGACGGTGTACACAATTTCTAGACACTAGAATTCAAGGACATGCAAGTAATGCAAATTATGTTACCTGTTACCCAGCATGCAGTGCTTCCGGGGTTTACTACGTGGATATAATTATCACTTCCTCAAATGCGTTGTTTTGGTGAAGCACTCGGACAGTTGTGGATTTCACCATGGCCACTTTGTTTAGCCTGCCCTCTGAAAAATCTTTTACAGACGAGAAATTATTCTTGACTCTGTGACGTTACAATCGTTTTCACTAAACATTGGACGATCAGATTGTGGTAAATGTTGATACATCAGAGCAAGTACCTAATGAAATTGCCACTGATTTTATCACTACTAATCAAAACATCATAACTGTAGCATAAACATTTTTGATACAATGTATACCTGTCTGAGTCCAAGGCGCCATTCTCTCTTTTATTGTTTGCGCTAGACATTTTGTTTTTTGAATTTCACGCCGATTAATACTAGGCTGTCGCCGTTTATAAAATTCAATATGCTGTAAAATATTGCCAGTCAAGCATGTTCTGTTACCATGTTTTCGTCCGTGCTTCCCAGCTGAAACATCACCGCTAGTAATAAGTTTAGTGCATATATTATTCGTAGTACTTTTTGACACCCTAGTTTGTTGTGCAAGTTGACTACACGACAGCCAATTTAAGTAAAGTTCAACAATTTTCTGTCGTACACTAAATTGTGTGTCGAATTATGAGACTGCATTTTGTCACCAAATTACATGTACTCCCGACTTTCCCGCGTTATATGCTCTGGGTGTCTGGACACACTACTGGGACACACACAAACGTAACATTTTATGTAAATGAGTTGAGTACAGACAGTTATACATTGTATCAAACATGTTTAGGCTACAGTTATAATGTTTTGATTAGTAGTGATAAAATCAGTGGCAATTTCATTAGGTACTTGCTCTGATGTATCAACATTTACCACAATCTGATTGTTCAATGTTTAGTGAAAACGATTGTAAATAAATATCCCCACCGTGTTTCTCGGCTATTGAATTAAGTCGCCGATAGCGCCCATGCCAGGAAACTTGAATCACCGAAGCAGTGGCACCAAGTCTATGGCTTTGACTACCAACGTTTCAATACAAAGACAATCACGCCAATGTTTATAAATTTGTCAAACTTGGTAAACTACATGTAATATCAAAAGTACATGATGATTGTGCACATTCAGTATGCGACCCTTTAACTCGCTCGCCATTTCCACGAAATAGCATTCGATGGGCGGAGCTTGTCTGGGAGTAATTGTTTTTGTGTTCGTTGGTGGTGGCGCTATCCAGAACTATACGGAAGTTGCATACCTTTTTGTTTTACTTTCTATAGTTTACTTGTGGACATATGACCCTAAGGATAATTCAATTATACACTCCTGTTGCAATTACCTATGGTTGAAGTGGCTAGGTGGATTTGCCAAGTTGTGAGTTCAAATCTCGTGTTTATTTATTCGTAAATGTGTAATTTATATTACTTCCACTCAGGCGACATTGCTGGTTCTGAAATTGATTTTTAAAACCTACTTTCGTTTCTGAGAAAAAACAATTGTTTAAAACTATTTACCTTCTTCAAATGAATTTTCCTCAAATTTGGAAAATCCGTTTTCATTTTTTAAAATTCGTTTTCATGTTTAAATTCGTTTTCATTTTTGTTGACCTTTGAACTATAGGTATATATGTACACAAACACATTCGACGCTGCAGAGTAAGTCGACTTTGCATAACACATGATAGCAGATCAAAAACGGAACCGACAATATTACCAGACAAAAACAAGTAAACAGCAATGCCCACTTTCAGTGCCAAAACATCTGAAACTACGGATACGGATGGGTAGTGCACGCTAATTCAAAAAATCACTCAATTACTCATGTGACCAACAAGATTATTATTAACAGTCTCAATTTGAAAATAGCATCTTGGTTTGCGCACGGTTCACTTAAAATCCAAATTCTATTGTTGAAAACTAGATGTGGTGACCAGAGGCACAATTTCGAGAATCACAGCTAAACCTGGCTAAACTTTACATTGCGATTGCTTACCGCCAATTCAACGATTGGAATGACGCGAAAATCTAAATGTTAGATTCCAGAAATTCACTTGAACCCGTTTCGAATTTCAGTGGATACTTCTCCAGACAAGTGATTTTAGCTGATGTGTCTCGCTTCAGTCTTCCAATTCAATAATCAATTATTTCGTTCTTGACACCAGTCAATGGGTTGTGTAAAATCAATGTTTGTTCTTACAGCCTCAAAGTACCACATCACCATGTCTATTTTATTTGGTGTTATTGCCAGTAAAACCACAATCATAGCTGAATATGCCAGTTGCCAGGGCAACTTCATGGAAGTGACAGAACAGATACTGATGAAGATTCCGGACAAAGATGCAATGATGACATACAGAGATGATCATTATTTTATCAATTACATTTCAAAAGATGACATTGTGTATCTTTGTATAACAGACGATGTAAGTCGTGGTTAAGTGTCCTTGTGATCTTGAAGAAATTTGTTACATTCAGGTGATGGGATAAGGTATTCCACATGTTGCTTCAAACGATCGGTAAATGGACGTCTTTAAAGAGTGATGCAGTAGCATATGCGAACTAATTTATCATATTCGTACACCTGGCATAATCTCAGATATCTCTAATAATTTGTTACTTCATGTTGCAGGAGTTTGAAATAGCAAACGCATTCCGCTATCTTCAAGACATAAAACACCGGTAAACACTGTATAATTCCATCTCATATATTGTATTTTTATCATCAGCAAATGTGTTATGATTTATCAATCTTACCTTACAATCTTACCTAGTCTGCAGCTTGAAAATGCGTTATTAGTTGCATAATACTATGTACACCCTACTATAGGCGGATATGCATACACATTGAATGATAAACACGTTAGCATCAATATTTGAGTAGGAATGGTAACATATATAACATCCAACCACATTCATATGTGCCTCTTTTGGTACATGTCTATTGCTACCTGCTCGAATACCGACTTTGTACGACCACTACCGTGAGATTGATTTATGCAAAGTTGACAGACCTCTATTCAGCTTTCATTTCATTCACTTTATGTTTCTAGCCATACAAATGAATTGAAATTAGTAATTTACCAGTAGATGTTGTTTATTATTAGGTTTAACAACAAATATGCAAAGTATCGCAGTGATCGAACTGCTATATTTCCCTATTTCCCCGAAAAGGATAGTGAATTATCTGAATTTTTACAAGGACGAATGGTATGTATGGTCACTATTAATATTTCAGTGCCACTAAAAATTAAACAAATGTGCTAAAGGGGTTAATTCTTTACATGTTTTTGACCTAATTATTGTTTTACACAGTGCAAATATTAGAATAACACATTAGATGGACACACAGACAATCCCTGCATCGATTAACACCTCTGACATATTTAAACATATTTTACAGGTTCAAAGTCTTAAATGATGGGATTTCCTGCAAACGTTTTTATAGATTCTAACTTCTTCATACTTTCTATTGTAGATAGCTATAATTATTTTAACAATAATGGGCAATCCACCAACCTGTAATATATGAAGCACAAAGTGTTCTCGACTGCATTATGTCGTAGTGTTGTAAATACCAGTGAATTTGCTGCAAATATAAAACAGAAAACTTGGCCAAATATCCACAGTTAATGCACAGATTGCATTGACCTTTGAATTCGCATAATTTGAAAATTCGTTTGAAATTCGTTTTTATTCGGGTATTCACAATCTAATACAGCAACATAAAATGAGATAGGCACATCCAATACTACATGTATTTAGAATCGTTTGCTTAACACTTGAAGGCTGAAAATCCAAATAAATCGATCAGTATTATTTTTTATTAATCTATTACTATAATAATACTTAAATCTTTGAAACTCGGTCACCATGAAATCAACACATCGTCCATTTCAACGATTCATTTCTCACCTTACTTTGTAAAGATAAAAATACTATAGCGTCTGCGAAGACATTAATAAGCATTCTGTCCAACCATGTTGCTGTCCAACAAGTTGCATGTATTTTGGAACCATCACCACTTCAGGTTGTTGCTTGCTGCTAGGTGAAATCAAAAAGATCTTCTTTGTCTCATCCCATTGCAGGCATATCCTAGCAACATGCACATGTAGTTGTTATTTTGACCTTCTGGTATCCATGGCGAAACTGAAACTGAGAATATTCAAATAGCATCAGAATACATTCCATGCCATGAGGTTACTTTCTTTATTTATTCTGTAGTGACGATGACAAGGAGATTGAGAGATGGCCGGGTGCCTACATACATACTAGTTCAGGCTGGGTGACCATGTCATGCTCTTGCAATTACATTACCTGTGTCATAGACTATATATGCAGTGACTGAAATAAAGTCAGGTTTTGGGGGGAATAATTGCAACCCAACTAGCTCACTGAAACTATTTGTAAAGTCGGCTTGCCATTTTCTAGTCAACTCCAAGTGACCCACACATGTAATTGGTTGAGTGTTATCGACTCATTTTCGATCCCACTCATGATGAAAAGTGAGAAATTAGAACTCTTTCCTAACTACATTTACACTTTTTGAATGTCCAAGGCGCAATATAGCGACACTGTAGATGGTGCTGTTGACTTTTTGTCTAAAGATACCAGCAGAGATAATTTGTCGACGTTAGAAAAGAAGATAGATTATGAAGCAAGAAAATTAACAATGAAAGATCTTGGTAAGTCGGTAAATATTTTCTGATTTAAGTCATTGTCTCATTCCCCGTTGTATACTGATCACATAAACACACCACGTCCGAGTCTCTACACCGTCAACGATTACACACCACACGCATGCGCACTATAGCTACCAATATGCGACCATGTTGCAATTTAGTGACAACACAACATGTTGTTACAGTCATCCATCAATGTTGTTATCTGCATCTACAGTAAGAAAAAAAACATCATCACATTTATCTTTCGCGGCAGCCAGAGCAAAACAAGCGACCTAACGGTCGAAATAGCTCCGCTGTCTTCATTATCATGGAAAATGAATATGAGACAAATGTTCACTCAAAATCCAAATTTGCATATTTTGACACCAGAGGACCACCCCACGTATCATTGCTAGAAATATGAAAGCAATTGGACTTATGGTTTAGGGCTAGTTGTCGAAAATAAAAAAAATACCAAAAATGACAAAAATATTCACTAAAAATCCAAATTTGCATATTTTTACAGACATTTTACAAATCTGACAGAGGACCATCCCACGTATCATTGCTGGAAATATGTAAGGATTTTGGATTTACGGTTTCGGACAAGTTGTCGAAAAATAACATTTTTTTACCAAAATTGACAAAAATATTCACTAAAAATCCAAATTTCCAAATTTTGACACAAATGTAACAAATCTGATAGAGGAGCACCCCACGTATCATTGCTGGAAATATGAAAGCATTTGGACTTACGGTGTCGGACTAGTTGTCGAAAATAACATATTTTACCAAAAATAACAAAAATATTCACTAAAAATCCAAATTTCCACATTTAGACACAAATTTAACAAATCTGACAGAGGACCACCCCAAGTACCATTGCTACAAATATCAAAGCATTTGGACTTACGGTTTCGGACTAGTTGTCGAAAATAAAAAAAATAACAAAAATATTCACTAAAAGTCCAAATTTGCATATTTTGACACAAATTTAACAAATCTGACAGAGTATCACGCCAGTATCATTGCTGGAAATATGACAGCATTTGGACTTACGGTTTCGAACTAGTTGTCGAAAATAAATTTAACAAATCTGACAGAGGACCACCCCCAAGTACCTTTGGTACAAATATGAATGTAATTGGTCAAGTACTTTTGAAGAAGAAGTCGTTTAAAGGAAAACTTCATGCGGGACGCGGGACGGACGACGCCGGAGAGACATACCCCATACCAACAACTCCGCTGGGTCATCTGACAGCGGAGCTAAATTAATTTTACATCACTTTATACTAGTATATGTGTTAGTATAGACCTGAATCGATGTGATTCACTCTTATATATAGAGGATTATTTGACTTTACGTTGTAAATAAAAATAATATAAACGAAGAAATCGGATATTGCAGGGCCACGAATTGAATATCTCGTTAACCCCATTTCTTTCTTTCACAGTTGCCGCAGTCGTCGTAATTTGTGCGTGTTCATTTGCATACTAGATTATGAACACCAATTAGTGTTAGACCAAAAAATACGAAACGATATGCGCGTTAGTTCCAAAAGTATTTTTTTTAAAACAAGCGAAAAAAAACCCGGAGAGAATGTGCCTGCTGTTTCTCGATGTTTAAATAAAAAAATTAAAAATCGGATTTGTCGGATCGCCTTATTTCACACAATTCCATTAAAGATATGGCGTTATTGTGTGGATCCATAAACATGCGACTTACTTTCACGACCTGTGAAAATCGCTACGAGGCATGGGTGAAACAAATATGTGCATGGAAATACTAGGGAAATTTTAAATGACTAAATCCGTTTGTATCACATACGTATTTGTGCTGAAACTACCAAAAATATCCAAATTAATAGGAATTCAGTGATCCATTGACTATGTAAGACGTATATACTAATCGAATGTATACAGTCATACGTTAATGTGTATAATTGTTCTCTACAGGTAGCTTATTGGGAGATGGAGAGGTACAATTACATATCAAATGTAAAATTAAAATTACCGTCTATAAAACAGAAGATGTAAGTATACTAGTAGCTGATTTTGTATACTTTCTGGTCCATTTTTCAAGAATAAATGTTGTTCCGCATAATTATATAAAAACATTACACTAAATCAAAAATCAATTTACTGTACATTATGTGTATAATAAAGCTCTACTACGAGAAATCTTGTGGAATATATACAAGCTGAGATAAAATGCCGTTAGATAGAGTTAATTGTGGTTTTAATTTATGACTTGTTTTGTTTTTGACGATGTAAACAACGCCCTAAACACTCTGGATAGTGAAATATTTTAATCGCTTTTGATACGTTTTCTAAGATAACGTAAGCTTTGTCCTTATCTGACAACTGGTCTAAATTATGGGATGTTGGGTTGGCGGTAGATTACACCTATAATGAGCCTTAATGTTGTTTTTTACAAGGATAGATTCACAGTGCGTATTATTAACTCATCGCAATGTTTTAAAACGAGATCGATCAAAAATTGAAGAAAAAAATGAATGAATACTAATATGATACGTCCTATATCACTGGTATTTGATAATTATTAAATAATCTCATATGAATAATTTTACCAACCAGACATTACACCGCTGAGCCTTTGTTATTTTATCATCACTACTGCTTTACGATCGTTCACAGACATTCAACATAATACATGAGTATTTAACACAGGCAAATGAAATTATTTTATGGAAGCTATTTGTTAATGTAACCTTAATTGGAGAATGCCTGTTATTTCAGTCCAGTTTCAGTTGAATTAATAGGTTCATAACACACATGTTCCAATATAAATTTTATTTTTGTCTTTTTTTTTATGGTAGAGCCACCCTGAGAGACATGAAAGTGATGCAAGTATTGAAGACGTTACCCAGGGTAACAATGTTCAAGAAAAAATAAATGTAAGTGAAACAAAACTCCTTATGTTAAAATGATGAGGACTATTTCCTTTGTAGTCCTTGATGTATTGGATAATCCACAATCTACAATTAACAACCAACCACAATCAATGAAAACTAATTATAATTAGGGTATATTTAACCCTGATACCACTGTTTTGTATCAATCAAGCATGTTATACATAAAAATAGAATACATAACGAATGTACATTTCAATAGTATTTAATGGCTTTATCCTTTGTCTCCGTATCTTTAGCACACAGATTGAAAGAAATATTATTTCCTAATTTGCAAATAAATGATCATAGAATTTCAATAAAATGTGGTATATGGATGTGTTTGATTTTTCAAAATCACAAATATTTGAAAACTCAATACCTATTTGCATAATAATTAAGGGAAATTTAACCTTGATACCGTTGTACACAGTTTTGTATCAAGGGTATGTGGTATGCATTGAATGTTGTTGGAATTAACATACATAACAATGTACATTTGAATTAACCTAAATATTTCATTTCTTCCTTAATTACTGTTGTCATATTTGTAAAGTTTCTTTGATTGATTTTTATTGTTTTTATTGTAGGAAAATCTTGAGATACATGACAGTGGAGCAATTATTGAAGACCAAGGTGATAGTGTTCAAGAAGCATCAAATGTGAGTGAAACTATCATTCATTTGTTAAGAATAACTCATTCATTTGCTAAGAATAGTTGTCTATAAAATGTGCTGTGTCGATGTATTGGATATTCCACAAAAATCTGAAATATATGAAAAAGGTGCATGCACACACGCATGCACAAGATCTTCAAATCATATGCATGTGTCAAGTTCAAGTTAAATTCAACACTGAGTTTATTTATATTACGTCGAAGAGTCTAATTCTAACGCCTTTCATTTAGCCAAATATCGATATAATTTTCCACTTGTGTTAATACTGATTTCAAAATGTTTATATAGTAAGGTTCAGTCAGGATAAGTGTGTAATGTGGAATTACGTAAGATAACTAGTAACAACGTGGTCACCCTGTTGACTAATTAAATAATTAGTCAGAAATTATTTAGAAGAAAGAATTAGGAATCACCATTACAATATCTGAAAATACAACTCCCATTTAAATACATTGATGGTTACCAATATACGATTTATCCATGAAAAAACAACATATTACATTAGCCTACAAAATTAATGACAAATGATATCGATGAAAAAAACTGCGGTACACTAACATTGACAGAAGTAGAGCTGTCAATTCATATCAATTTATAGAAGTAATTTTAAGAAATTCAAAATCACAAAGTATTTTTGAAAAAGGCTATTTTGCATGTAGAAGCCGGATGCTGATGTCTGAACATCTCACCCAGTGGCATCATATCAACAGAATTGATAAAAGAATGCATGAACAATGATTATTGGTTCAATTAAGTTAATAGTTTCAAAGCATAAGTATTTTCATACAAATACATCTTTTATATTTTTAGAGAAACCTAGACAGACAGGAAAGTAAAATAAGTATTGATGACATTAATCAAAGTGATAAAATTTATGAACCATCTGATGTAAGTGAAACTATGCTCTTTGCATGTAAATTTAATCTTAATCGAAGAATGCTTGTGAATTGTTTTAGTTTAAATTAATTAATAGGTTCATAAAATACCTATTTCAATACAAAGTCATCTTTTACCTGTTGTATGGAAGAACAACCTTGACAGACATGAAAGTGAAGCAAGTATTGAAGACATTTACCAGCGTAACAATTTTCAGGAAGGAACTAATGTAAGTGAAACAATGTGCTTATATTATAGGGCAGTCAGTAGTCGTCGTGCCGCGCATGTGCGGCATTTGTGTTGATAAACATTAATTTTACCACAATCCAATGCGATCTTCTAGTAGAAATCAAATGTACGAGTTTCGACCTGGGCGTTACGTGAACTAATTACCGCTGGTGACTTTTCGAAACCTTCCAATCACCAAAGAAATGACTTAAGTAAAGCTTTGTAACATTAAAAGTCGCCATCTTTGCTCATATATGAGACACGTATCTTGCGCATGCGTTGCTCGACGACCGCCGCATTTTAAGAATGATGGGAAAATATATTTTTGTACTCCTCAATCTATCGGATAATTCACAATCTACGATCTTTATTTAACAACCACAATCTATTAAAACTAATTGCATTATTATTAGTGGGTAATTTAACCCAGATACCACTGTTTAGTATCAAGGAAACACATTATACACACAAGTAAAATACAATTGTACTTCAATTCCTTGATTGTATCATTAAGTTCATAATACATGTATTTCAATTGAAAGATATTTTTTATCATTTTCACTGTAGGGGGGAATCGACGGACACGACAGTGAAGCAAGTAATGAATATTTCAATCGAGGTGATAATATTCAAGAACCATCAGATGTAAGAAAAAAATCCTTGATTTGTTAAGAATGATGGAAACAATTCAATCCCTGGTTAAAATAATTATTGATCATAAAATCAATAAAATGTGGTATATAGATGTATTAGATTTTTCACAACCACAAATATTTGAAAACTCATTACCTAATTGCATCATAATTAAGGGAAATTTAAAAATGTTACTTTTGTATCTGAACAACCACCGTTTTGTATCAAGGATATGAGGTACATATTGAATCATGTTATATATATAGCAATTAACATACATAACCAGTGTGCATTTTAATTAACATAATTATCTCAATCTAACATAAGTTATATCTAAATATTCATCAATTAATATTGGAATTAATATTCAAGAATCATCTGATGTAAGAGAATCTATCCTATGATGAGAAATCTTAACTTAATTGTCAACTGTAATCGTTGTCTACATATCTCAGACACACATAAGGTGTATCTGACTTTTCTTTGGTTGATTGATTAATTGGTAAAGTTGTCAATTGTTCTAAATATATTAAACACATGACATCTTTTATTTTTTTTATTGTAGAGTAATCTTGACATACATGAAAGTGAATCCAGTATTGAAGACCAAGTTGGTAGTGTTCAAGAAGCATCAAATGTGAGTGAAATGTTTGGGAGAAATGTGATATGATATCGCTGAATAAATGCTGCAGCGTATACACATTGGTACAAGTAGAGAAGTAGAGCTATCGATTCATAATCATTTATGGTAGTAATTTGGGGGAAATAATAGATCATTCACTATCAGATACAAAGTGACTGCAGTCTGATTCTCTCACGCAATGGCATCATATATATAAAATATGTATTATATTCAATATTATAAATGTTTTATTTTTTTTTAATTTGTATGATAATTAGTTTGCTTTTATGGACTGGATATGGATTATTATAACTAAGGTCATATAAATCCTGCATTGTATCTTTGGTTCAAGAAAATAATTTTTATATAATGAAAACAAAATACTTACATAACTAGTGTCAAATTCAATTAACTTGTCTTTTTCATTCGCTATTAGTTAAATAATTGTATACAATACCTTCTGAACTATTTGGTGATAATTAATAACATTGTTTTCTATCGATAGCTGGAGTGTTTAAGGTTATCCGAAATCAGAAATAGTGATATAAGTGATATTTATATTTTCGTGCCTTTATCCTTTTCCCTTCAGAACATAGTTTAAGTAATAACATTTTCTGGCGAAGATCATACGAAATATTTATTTATTTTATAGTGGACATAAGATACCCAGACATATATATTTAAACAAAAGTCGCGCCAACGACATCGTGCACATGTCAGACCAAGGTGTATTCAAGGTGTACGGCTTTGGATAGCTCTACTTGTGTCGGTTGTAAGGAATTTGTTATTTTCAACATGTTCAACACTCAACTGGTTTTGACACATTACTACTACATCACTTGGACCTTTTTAACCACATTTCTTATATTTCTTTTCATTCTAGGGGAAACGTGACAATAGTGAACGTGAACCTCTCCTAGGTTATAAGAATCCAGAAGCTTCATATGTAGGTAAAACAGTACATTAGCCCTTTTGTTATTCAGTCTTTATTTAAAAAAAACACATATTATGAATATTATTTCCCAATTTGCATACACAATTGACCAATTATGATATTTCAATAAACTGTGATATATGGATGTGTCGGCTATTCCATAATACTGATTACTTTCGTTTTTGCATTATAATTAGATGTATTTTAACATTTTAAATATTCCCTTCCTTTCTTACTTACCTGCTAACTAATTAATGTTTTCCGTACTTACTATATATTTAATTATTTGCATTCAATACTTCCTGTACGAATTGGTGATCGGATACGATTCAATTTGGTGAAAACAATAATAAAATTGTACCTGAGCAAAAGAGAGTTTCAATTTATTTAATGTCACACCTTTACATCAATACCTACAACATGTTCTAGGTATATCCTTACGTTCTTTGATTGAACAATGCTTATGCATTATATGTATTTAATTATGTAAATAATGTTACATAATATAAGCAGCTTATTACTTGCTTCCAGTGCACTGGACCAGAATGCATTGTGCTCAATGCAGTAGTAATAATAAGAAATATTTCAGTCGTATGAGGAAACAATTTTCTGTTTTCTTACCTTCACTCCTGTAAGGCTTTTCCTCCCAGGGCGGTGTCTGTACAATGGCAATATGGTTGCCAATGAGATTCCCACATTATGGTGATTATTACTATTATTAATTGGTATTTACGTGCATCTGAGTCATGATTTATTATCAGCCATTATCTTGAAATGCAACTCTTGATATTCTTTTCAGAGTTTCCTGAAGCCAATGTTAGTTATCATCTTGACTATAATAATTGCAGTAAGTATTATTAATAAGTAATTATTCAATAATCTAATGACCAACTTCTTATACTAGTATACTAGAATTCACTTCCTGGTGACATAAAAGAAGCTGCTTATTGAACTGTAATCGACTTAGAGCTGACTCATTGGTCAAACACAAACCCTTAACAAAAACATGACACACCAAGCCAGAAATTATAGTATAATTCAATTTAGTGTAATTTGCAGGAGACACTCTGAACCAGGATTTTTAGTTTACAGCACATATATTTCTACCGTCATGAATAGCTGTCAAACTGTATAAAAGACAAGATCCACTTTGCCACTTGTGTATTGGCAGCGTGCCTTGATCCTTGAACCTACTTGTGGATTTAATTTCATGCTGGAATCGTCCATGGACATAATTGTCATCAATTTAAGCTAACCTATTAACAGGTCATCTGGTCATATTTCAGCGTAATACCAAACACTTCTTGTGCTCTGAATCACCATCACTAACACACTCTAGTGAACAGTACTAGTGAATGTGCAATCAAAGCCAACTTTTATCAACACGTACATCCATCAATGTTTAATCGGGAGAGTGGGTAACTCATTTCACATGTCACCACTCGCATTAATTGTCTCCACAATACACATGTATTCACAATTTCAGCCATACAATGTTCTAGTCGATTATTTACACCACCCATGTCATGATTCACGCTTCACTGATTCAGTTACATCATCAACTTGACTGTCCTGATTGTCAAACTCTCTTGTAATGGCTCCCGTTGAGATTCGCTGTTAAAGTGAGTCATTATATCATTCAGTGGATGATTTGAATCTTGGAAAGAGAGATTGGTGTTGCAAGACTTGCCTGATTGGATGTCAAGGGTTCCAGGACACTCTCCCGGGGGGGTCACTCTATATGCTGTTACTACCCCATGTGCGTTCCAAATTTAGTGGGAAAGCGGGGTGTTTTTCACCTTCTAGAGCGGGCCCGCGCGGGAGGCAAATAGGCCCTTTAAAATGCTAATGTCTGCAATAGGCCCCAGAAATAAACTCACAGGGTTGCTGCGCCCGCTGTAGGCCCTCTCTTGCAACAACCACTCTCGTACACCTCCCTAGGCCCCCAATGGCGGACCCATAGCCCCGACTAGGCCGCAAACTTTCTCACCGGGACTTACCCGCCACTTCCAACACGAGCATACGGAGAAGGCTTATTGTAATCGAAGAAACGAAACGAAACAGGATAACACACCTAATAAAAATTGAACTGTATTCAGTGAATATGGGTTTTATATGCTCAATATTTACAAAATATTTGCCGAAAATAATAATATTTAATACGTATATGGTTCGTTTCGCTAATTACAGATAATCAAAAATCTTTAATCAGCGAAACAAGGTTCTTACACGTACAAAACTGTCGGTGGAAACTTGACCAGTATATTTAGCTTTCAGTAGTGTATATAACATTTGCCGAAAATAACGGGATTTTAATAGTAAATGATTTGTTTCGCTAATCAGATAATCGAAATCTGTAATCAGCGAAACAAGGGTCTGACACGTACAATATTCACAACTGTCGGACGAAACATGACCAGTATATTCACCTTTCAGTATTGTATATAACGAAATAAAACATTTGCCGATAATAACAATATAATCAGTAAATGGTTCGTTTCGCTAATTACAGATAGTCGAAAACCTGTAATCAGCAAAATAAGGGTCTGACATATTCACAACTGTCGGACGAAACTTGACCAGTATTTGTATTTATTTATTTATTTATTTATTTATTTATTTATTTATTTATTTATTTATTTATTTATTTATTTATTTATTTATTTATTTATTTATTTATTTATTTATTTATTTATTTATTTATTTATTTATTTAGTTGTTGCTACCCTTTTACATCGGGGGCTCACTAATAAGTAATTAGGAGCTGCAATATAATTATTGGAAAATGCACATACTAAATAAATGAAAAAAGAAAACGACATTTTAAAACTTAAAGGAAGTAAACAAAAATAAAACTTTTAAAACTTAAAGAAAATACATAGACTTTAAAAGGTCTATGGTTAAATACAGAAAATAAATCTAATCTGCATAATCTTTTCTATAATCCATGGCATCAATAAGAAAACTTTTCACAATTCTATCAATATATTTACCTTTCAGTCATGTATATAACACCATAAAACATTTGGCGAAAACAGCGGGATTTTAATTAGTAAACGGTTTGTTTCGCTAATTACAGATGATCGAAAATCTGCAATCACGCGGCGAAACAGAATCTTATTAAATTACAGATACAATAATCACAAATATCGGACGAAACTTGACCAGTATTTTTAACTTTCAGTCGTGTATAAAACTTCATAAAACAATTATCTATAGTTAGCGAAACGAACCATTCACTAATTAAAATCCCGTTATTTTCGAAAAATGTTTTATGGTATTATATACACGACTGAAAGTTAAAAATACTGGTCAAGTGAATATACTGATCAAGTTTTGACAGACAATTGTGAATATTGTACGTGTCAGACCCTGGTTTCGCTGATTACATATTTTTGAATATGTTTTATGTTGTTATATACACACTACTGAAAGGTGAATATACTGGTAAAGTTTCAACCGACGGCTGTTAATATTGTACGTGTATTGGCTGATTACAGATTTTTGATTATCTGTTATTAGCGAAATAGGGGGTGTTTTTTTCTTCAATATGTCTGCTCTAGGGGGTACTAAATTTACATTGCGTCCGCAATGGGTAAGGTTTGTATGGGGGTATGGTTTGCCAATGTGCTGCCAGCCCTAGGGACCTATTATTTTTTTAGCAAGAACGCACATGGTGTAAGGTTTTGATATAGAGTGACACCCCCGGGGACATTCTACTTCCTATTCACTTATATGTTAGTCTCAGTGTTACACACACTTATATACAGCACCATGGAATCAAAATTCAAACCTAATATTGATTATTGAGCACCGTCTGAACACTTGTTTGTTTATTCTTTGCAGGTGATAATTTATATCATCGTGGCTGTAGCATGTGGTGGATTCAGTTACCCACACTGTGCTGGAAAATAATTCAATTCCAGATTTACAATCGCCACGGCAAAGTGGGTTATTGGATTGAATAGATTGCAAACTAATTGTATGTAAATGTATTCAGATGGGGGACGGTGGATTCGTCCCAAATCACATTCGTCCCAAGTCGATTCGTCCCACAAGTTAATTCGTCCCAAAGTCGATTCGTCCCACAAGTTGATTCGTCCCAAAGTCGATTCGTCCCACAAGTTAATTCGTCCCAAAGTCGATTCGTCCCACAAGTCGATTCGTCAGATTTAAGGTTAGCCCCCTACTAACTCGCCAAATAAGCACAAACACATCCAAACAACGAACTGTTCACGTACACGTCATGCACTGGCATGCGTAATTGTTCGTTGCGCCATTTTGTTTTTGCCGACGTTATATACAAATACACCTTACGTACAACGCTGAGTTATTAGTTAATAAATACAAATACACCGTACAAGTTATTAGTCAATAAATACAAATACACCTTACGTGCAACGTAGAGTTATTAGTTAATAAATACAAATACACCTTACGTGCAACGTAGAGTTACTAGTTAATAAATACAAATACACCTTACGTGCAACGTAGTTATTAGTTAATAAATACAAATACACCTTATGTGCAACGTAGAGTTATTAGTTAATAAATACAAATACACCTTACGTGCAACGTAGAGTTATTAGTTAATAAATACAAATACACCTTACGTGCAACGTAGAGTTATTAGTTAATAAATACAAATACACCAGACATTCAACGTACAAGTTATTAGTTAATAAATACAAATACACCTTACGTGCAACGTAGAGTTATTAGTTAATAAATACAAATACACCTTACGTGCAACGTAGAGTTATTAGTTAATAAATACAAATACACCTTACGTGCAACGTAGAGTTATTAGTTAATAAATACAAATACACCTTACGTGCAACGTAGAGTTATTAGTTAATAAATACAAATACACCTTACGTGAAACGTAGAGTTATTAGTTAATAAATACAAATACACCGGACATTCAACGTACAAGTTATTAGTTAATAAATACAAATACACCTTACGTGCAACGTAGAGTTATTAGTTAATAAATACAAATACACCGGACATTCAACGTACAAGTTATTAGTTAATAAATACAAATACACCGTTCACGCAACGTGGAGTTATTAGTTAGCGTGTCAGTAACAGTTGGCATAGAAATTGACCCTGTTCAAGATCGTAATGCTGACTAATAATTTAATAAATCGACGAATGTGAATTGGAACGAATGTGAAATGGGACGAATGTGAATTGGGACGAATCGACTCGTGGGACGAATGTGAATTGGGACGAATCGACTTGTGGGACGAATGTGTTGGGACGAAAGTGAATTGGGACGAATTGACTGTGAATCATTCAGATAAGTTGTGTTTTGAAAAGCCTTACAAATCCTCCCCATTGCATAAAATATCAAAGCACTCCATAGATTCATATGTTACCCTGTTGAATATTACGTTTTATGTTGGTGGGCAAGTATATAAATTAGATGAAATTAATTATGTTAAAGAGTGGATCAATAACTATTAATGCAGTTTTCGTGTACATTTCCAGCAGTATATTACCAACCTAGTGCCGTAAATGATGACGTGTAATATATCATCATTCATTTAAATACATTCCTGTATATGGATGAGAAGTCTCTAATGAACATCATAGCTTGCTTGATATATATACAAGTTTAGTAGTGATCGGCTGAATATTATCTTGAGTTATCACGTCCACAGAAAATGTTTATGACGATGATGGACATTTTGCTACTGTTACGACTACTCTAAGCCCAAATTTTGAAGTTGTATAATCACAGCAAAAATGTATACCTTCTGGTTGTACAGTGAAACCTGTAATCTGAAGACGAAAGGGACAGGCATTTGATAGATTTACAGATGTGTGTGGAGAATGTCTAGAAATAGGTTAGAAGAGAGTTTGCTCAACAGGTTTTACAAATGTAAAGAATTATTACACACATGTATCCTGTATAAAAATAATTTTATTAATCAGTTTCTGTGCATGAAGTTAATCTAGTTAAATAAGTTGTTTTTTGTGAAATCTCTATTGAGACTTAAAGTAGTTCATATTACATTCATGGCAAACAACTTACCACATTTCACTATGTATTGCAGTTCAAAAGAGATTGTTCAACTTGAACTGACTGAGGCTGCACTTCGAATTTGGTTCACTAAGTACTGCAGTAGAGACACATGACACATGACACATGAGCCAAAAAGAATTTCTTTGATGGGATTTTAACTTGCACTGATCTCTTGAATTATATTTTACAGTGCATTTGCAGTGTGTGTACTTGTCTTGTATGTAAAAAATGTGAGCCAAACAAGCAGCATCTGGCAGTGTTACCAAGTCCAGATACATCTGAATTTACAAACACATTCGTGTATAAAATTACATGGGATATCCATGCATATCATCTATCCAAAGATTCAGACACCGCAGTGCTCAGTTGATATTACACTGCAAGTCAAATCTCACAAAAAACAACAAATGTACCAAAAAAAGTCAGATTAATATAAAATAATAATTCCATGGTGTAATCTTAGGGATGGCAACTACCCCCTTTAATATAAAAAAAGGAATGAAGTACTTTGGGGCATGAAAGTATTACATTTCTATGAGTGAGATATAAATGACAAACTTACTTAAATAAAAACATACAAATGTATATATATTTGTAAATGTACTATTATCATCTTGTGACCAGTACATGTGCTTTGGCAGTTAGTGTTAAAATCTGTTACCATTTTATACCCTGTACCTAAACTAGACTTAGTGTTAGAAAATGTATATGACCTAGAGTTGGTAAATAGCAAATAACTGTATGTAAGCAGACCCCAGGTTACTGCCCGGATGTAAAACTACTTAAAATATAAAGGTCAATTACTGCAATAAATGCAAGACATATAACTTCAATAAAGTTTATACTGGTCGGCCTGTGCTGGCTGCAAACATCTGGATGCAATAAAAATAACAGCACTAATAGTAATACTTAATACAAGAGCTTGATTGTAGGATAGTCATCAAATTTTCTGCAATTTGTTTTCCTATCTATGTCTGCTGAATCTATTTTCTGATCACAGTACAAAGAATACAACCTGGCTTTAATATAAGGTTATGGTTACTGATCTCGTTTTTACAGCAGGTGCGTTTAATTTTAGTTTGACTTCAGAATAGCATTGGATCATTCTGATAATGGTCTTAATTATAATTATTGTCATTACCATGATGTTTCATACACCAACAATAAATAGCTGACCAGTTTGGTATGTGCATCTCAATATTGTTGCATGATTAGAACTGCTTACATCAAACCATTTTTATGGGGCTGTGTCATTCAGCTAAATGCCTAAATTTATGAGTGTCGGTCACACACTAGATACACCAACAAGTGTGTACTGATAAGAGACCTCATCAGTACATACAATTTTGTTTAATTTGTTTGGATAACTTTGCCTTGTCATACAGCAATATATACAATTGGATGAAATTAATTGAAAGATAATTGCATCTTTTGTTTACATTTAACATGTCAGAGTCCCATACTATTAGTGTCTCGTCTTCTGTTGAGATTGGTTCGACATAACTTGTTCTAAGTGTGTAATTATCTACAGATGTGCATAACAAACCAATCAGCAACTTAGCTGGCAACGTTTTTTGTGTTTGAAACAATATGGTGAAAATACTATACGTTGCAATAATGATGAAACACAAAACTTGAATGTATGAACAAAAATATTTCAGTACTTTAAGAAATAAAATATAATGATGAACAGAAGTATGATGTTACTATATTTTCAGTGAAGTAGTCAAGCAAATAATCAATACACAGTAATGTCAGGATTTTCAATTACTGTCATCTTACTTGCCTTATGACAGCTAAAGTTCTATAATTGGAACATAATGTTGTGCAAAATGCTAAAATTTATTGTTTTTTTTTTGTTTTGTATAGAAATATCACATAAAAATTTAAACATGGATGAGCCAGACTGGGTTCTTTAGAACGAGTCACCGTAAGGTTAGCAACAAAGCATGATTTAAAAACAAATGTTCAAGTTCTCAAGTAAGACTTGTGGGTGGGTCACAATAAAAGATTAAACATACATGCAGTTACATTACAAGTGAAACTCTTCTGCAAAATACAGATATAAAAGTACATCATTATAGTAAAAAAAAATATATCTTTCAAACTAAATAAGAAAAACATATCCTGTCATTCCACCTTGGCAAGAATTTACATACACCTATTGTTAATTTAATCATTACACTTGCTATAAAAATATCACTGTTTGTCATAAAAGTCAGTTTACTATAAAAAGTGATGCTAACCCATTTTTTTTAAACATTTTAAATATAATTGTTTTTAAAGACTGGGCACAATGAACATTTTTGAAACAGAAAAATTAACATTAAAAAAAAAACTGTTAGCTCGGTGATTAAAATGTACGATACTTTACAGACTTTTAATTTGGCACATTAACTAAGTATACTGCATGGCAAGTGCATTATTTATATATTTATACAGTAGTGTATTTGCCTGCATCTAATAACAACAAACAACAAGAGTGAACACACTGTTTAATGCTAAGCACAGTTACCACCCACCCCCCCACTGAATAGAAGTTATGAATATAGTCTCTATTTTTTTGAAATTTAGGCATGTTGGAGAGTACACAATGTTTTAAGTACAATATGCAGAGACAAATCCAATTTTTGACACTAAGTATCGCCCTAAACTGAACTATTTTAAATTATTTAAAATTATGCTGCAAATCTGACTAACGCATGAGCATAAGTGGGTGTATGTCTAGATCATCACCTGACACAAGACTGAGTATTCAGTCTCTAACATATGTATCTTTGACCCACATGTAGAAATATTAACATCCTACCCTACACATAATTTAAGAAGACACAATAATGGTCATACAGTGAACACTTTAAGAATTAATTTTCATTTTCTCTAAGATAGGGAGTATCATATCAAATCGAGGCCTCTTAGCTGGGTCTTCATTCATACATATTCTCATCAGTTTGGAAATATGTGGCGAGACGCCGGGAGGAATCACAACTCTCAAACCTTCGCACACAACCTGAAAAATAAACGACAGTGAGTTACAAAATCTTTAGAACTCTTCAAAACTCATGAGAAATACAGATTTTGTTAATCAACTCAAAACTGAGTTATAAAATAAACATAGCATAAGCATTACAACATTGCCCATTGAGGAGCTACATATTAAATTATGAATCAGAATTCAGGATGGTTGGTATGTGTTTATCACACTGATGAATAACTGTATTTTGTGAGGATGTAAAAACATAGTATTAGATGCATAATGTATTTACCAAATTTGAACAAAAAATGACAAAGCATGCATAAGATACCACATTTTCAAAAAAACAAAATGGCTACCTGTCAGCCATATTAGATTGAATCAGTAATCCTTGCTGTTCATAAACAGCCATAAACAATAAATAACCAAAATGTTTGAAAGAAAGATTATTGTAATATTGAAAAGTAAATCGTAAACAAAATGTTAAAATGTATTTCCATTGTAACTGGTTTACAGGAATCAGTGAAACATCACAAATTCAGTCTGCATGCCACCTTACTGATCAAACCATGACGATGTCCGATTTTAAAACAGAGATCATTCACAGAAATGTATATTCCAATGTTGAAAATAAAACATTTTATGAAAATACTAATTTAACCGTACTAATTGAGGCAACACACAAGCTGCCATGATTTCTTACGACAGTTGCAACTTTCAGTTTCTACTACGACCAGGGATGTTTTATATTGCGCTATTTTTTGCACAAACTGATTAAGCCATGAATCATGTATTTTTTCTAAATTATAAAACTAAAAGTAATATAGTGTACAAATGTATAAGCTTTTTATGAAAAATAAAAAAAAATGTACATTATGAATAAATTATGTAAATCATATGCTAATTGTATGCCAATTAGTCGCCATCATTAACCAAAATCCTGGGAAGAACACTGTCAGTTGTCTCACTGGTATAAAAATTACTAAAAACACATGGAAATAGCTGCATATTATTATTCCAATATTAGAGAATTTGACTCCATGCATGAATCTTACTTTAGCTAAAGTGTTAACTATGTAGTTGCATTATTCTAGATTTTGCATTAGCTATAAAGGTGTAAAGCACATTCTTAGCATTTGGTAAAACAATTTGGGTTCTCACCTTCATTCCTATTTCCATATTAGACATACCAGCAAATGGAACCTCTCGTGTTGATAACTCCCACAGCAACACAGCGAAACTCCACATATCAGCCGCACGGACATTCATCTCTTCCGGACATCTCTGTAATGCTGCAAAATATAATACATATGAACATTGTGTGCTATCAAGCCTGAGGTTTAGAATGCACTTTATAATACTAACGTGCGCATAAAACATTTTCAGCTAATTGTAAGACTTTAAATTTGTGTGTTTTTGAAACCTATCCAACGACACACACAAACCGGCAACCGATACAATTCAATTCAGCCTACCTTCCGGTGCCACCCATGCTGTACTATAGAGTTTACCACGATTTTGAAATGAGAATTTATAATCAGCCATGTTTATTTTGGCAGTCAGATCTTCATCAATCTGAAAAAAGAAAAGATGAGAAACTGATATTAGGGTCTGGCTGCTTTATAAAGTTAATCAATTATTTCTGATTAACTGATAACAAGGTCTGACTGTTTTATAAAGTTAATCAATTATTTCTGACTGACTCATTGATAACAGGGTCGCGCTGATTATTAAGGTAAAATACCTTTATGCCACTTTTGCACTCAGGGTTCTGCCCAGCCTGATTTGAGTGCCGGTCGCTGATTAATATTCATGAGTTCATTAATATTCATCAGTAAAGTTTACTACACTCAGGTGCAAGTGCAGATTAAACAAACGACAGCTTGACGCATCGCTGCCGGTGAAGTGAGCAAGTTATTGTTCAACTCGACAAATCCTACACACAACTAAACTTGCAATGGTAATCCTTCCTTCTGTTTATTTATCGTTGTCTTCCTTTCCATTATCTTGATGTACGACTTATTCCGAACTGGTTCGTTTGTTAAAACTAACAGAATGTCAATCGGAGGTTAAAACAAAAACACATTAGGCCGATGTCACATGTGTACGTTGATTTTGAACAGCGGTGTCTTCTTTCATTGAAGTTTTGTTGTGTGTTAATTTTTTGCATTGTGTTGTTGTGTGTTAAAACCAACAATGACAATAGAATGATGGTCCAGTGGCCGACATCCTGTGTGTATCATAAACAAATAGAATAGTGCCGGTCGCCAACTTTTTGTCCTGGTCGGAAATTATGAGTGCCGGTCGCTAGCGGCGGCGCCGACCGGTGTACGCAGATCCCTGCTTGCACTATTGACTTTAATCGTATTATTTGATTACTTACCATAATAATTTTACTACTGAGATGTAATCTGGGTATCATAGGTTCTAATGTGTGTAAGAACTGCATACCACGGGCGATATGAATGGCAAAGTTGATGGCTTGGGACATGTCAACTACGATACCTGTGAAGGAGAGAATAATTTTTTTAGAATATTTATTCACTATCTTTGTGATGCAAATTGTGTGAACTCCTAAATAGTATACACATACATGTATAGTATATCACTGGTAAAATATCATCTGTTACTACGGTATATCGACCAGAGATACCGAAGATGATCAGCACCTGTGCAAATTAAACAAGCAGCCTATCGGCTGAGATAGCTCCGCTGTTAGCAATGCACATTTCAATTAAAGAACTGAAGACATCATTAGAAAATGAACAATATGAATAGTATCAAAGCAATCGGACTTACAGTTTTTAACAAGAAGTCGAAAATATCACTTTTTACCAAAAATTACAAAAATATTCACCAAAATAAATTAATTAGAGAATTGAAGATATCATCACAAAACGAACAAATCTGAGAGAGGTCCACATGTAGTACCT